>NW_024412391.1:56981396-57018635 GCF_014898765.1 Herpailurus yagouaroundi | reverse complement strand
GTTGGATAGTACCAAAGAAAGAATTTTAGCCTGAATTACATTATCAGTTAACCTGTAGATCTCTTACCATTCTGTGTTTCTTTTTAATGTATTTCCCATTTATCATATCCAAATGATTGTACCAATAAATACTTGAGCATCAGTTTTTCCTAAAAGATATTATTTGGTCTAGTTGCCCCCTAGGAAATAAATATCTGAATGACTTTATTCTTACAGCATAAATGTTTATTATAAGACATCATTTAGCACTTCTTTTAGGAAATAGGAATTTAACTCCCTCAACCATTAATGTTGATCAAGGGATATCATCAAACCTTATACATTTACAGCCGAATAAACAATGTCAAAGGATCAGGGTGCATCTGTTTGAAATATTATGGTAAACACTATGGCAGCCTAATCAATCACCTTCTTCTCCCATACCCTCCATTCTTCCTTTCCAGCAGAACTTGGAATGTGTTCAATCTTGTAGAAGACTATAGACTCGTAATTTAAACCAAGATTTTGCCATTTATAAGAAATGCATTGCAGAAAGGAAGGGGGAAAGATTTTACTGGTCAGGGGCTGAGAATCCCCACACTCCAGTCCCTTAAGGCCTTGCAATTATAGCTTGTCTTTTATATTGACATATTACCAAAACCACTTCCCAGATTCCCCTCAGGATCACCAGTGAAGGAGGATCCTTGTGATACTCAGGGAAGATGAAACCTCAGATACTCAGCAAGCTGGGGGAAAAGGAACCTTTAAGATCTAATTAAGAAAACTTCAAAACATGTATTTAAAAGGATACAAAACGATATAATTGAAAGTCATAGTAACTCAATAAAACATCGAGGAATTATCAAGGAGTTACATTTATCTGAAGGAGTAAACATTGATGATCTACAAAGAGATCACAGTGTTCACCTCAGAAATAAAAATTAAGAACTTTGTTAAGTAAGATCTTTATCATTTAGTGTACAAGCCCTGAAGTTCTATTTATGGTGGATAGTCCGATTTTGTTAACACAAACTACAAAAATCGGAGCGTAGGAAAGGTCCCTCCCCAGGCCTCTATGGTAAAAAACAGGCCTGAATGAATCACTGTGTACACATGATGCTTGCCAGTGATTGGTTTAGGAATAAACATGTAAATAAGTTCTAGGTGTTAACCAGGAATTTCTTGGTGAAAGAGTTTGAAGGCAATTTTTGTGGTCAGAAAAAAATTACTCATATGTTTACTTTGATTTTAAAATTTTTAAATTCATTTTATTAAAGTTACATATTTTAAAAACCTGTCCTCAAGCTTTCAGATTACAGATTTATCATAATTCTATTTATAATCTAGACTTAATAATTGGTTTTTATAAGGCCATCTGATCAATGTTTGGCACCATTTACAAACTTAAACCACTTCAAATGTTTTAATCTGTATTTATAAATTAAATGCATTCAAATTTTAAAGGATTTAAATTATTTTACTTAACACTAACTTTTTTAGTTCAAAATAACTCTTGTATTTTTTTTTAATTTTTTTTTAACGCTTATTTATTTTTGAGACAGAGAGAGACAGAGCATGAATGGGGGAGGGTCAGAGAGAGAGGGAGACACAGAATCTGAAACAGGTTCCAGGCTCTGAGCCATCAGCACAGAGCCTGACACGGGGCTTGAACTCACAAACCATGAGATCATGACCTGAGCCAAAGTCGGTAAAAATAACTCTTATATTTAATAAACATGTTAGTATGATGAATCTTACATTGTGAAAAATGTTTCAGCATTGTATGTAAACTTAATCAGATTTTAATGTAAAATGCAGCTCAAAATTGATAACTTAATTTTATATTTTAAATGGGAATAACCAAGCTGACTTCTAAGTCTAAGTCTACTGGAGCTGATTTCTTAAAAATGACCATTATATAAAACATCAGTTATTTAACACTATGTTGGTTAACTTAAACTTTTTGGCACTGAATTCTCAATCTCCCCAGGGTTGAAAGCTGCTTAAGTATTTAGATAATAGCTATGTCATAACAGTCAACTTTGAGGAATAACTTCACCATCAGTTGTGATTGCTTAGCAATCATATATTTCAGCTCTATCACTGTGTTTTCTTTTCATACATCCTGATAGAGTATCCTTTATCGGCTAAAGGTCTCTTTTCGTAGACTAGAACAAGGGTTTTATAACCAAGAGAGCCGTTGTTCTTAGTGTCTTCAGAGACAGAATATCTGTGCCCAGTTTACAAGCATTCATGATATGATTGTATTTCGCATTTTTAGCTCTTAAAATACAAACATTTACTGCCTGTCTAATCCTAAAGATAAGCAAACTTGATACAATCTGAACTTCTCTTCATAAGTTCCCTTTTAGGACCATACCACTTTTATGATATAATAATGATTTCTAATAGAATCCTGAGATTTCTCACGGTATAGCCTGGTATTCAAGACATTTCCAAGATCACTGGCCTGAAACTGACCAATGGCCCCTGAAGGGAAGCCTGCTGTGGGCTTCTGCAAAAAGAAGATATACAAGAGGAAAGCCATTCTTCATTAACTGAATGTTTTCCTGTCTTCAGGGAATACTTAGAGCCCTTTTGTGACTTTGAGGAGGCAAGCCTGTAAAACCTAGCAAAAGCGTTAGGTTTGATGGAGGAAAATCTGGGAGCATCCTACCCCTAAACTTTTTATTTAATAAGATAACACATTGCCTTTTGGTTCAGCCACTTTGAGTTGCATTTTTGTCACTTGCAGCCCTATTCACCCTAACAAATAAAATAATGCATTAAGACACCCACATAATTGGGGTGCCTGGCTGGCTCAGTCAATAGAGCATGTGACTTTTGAGTTCGAGCCCCACATTGAACAAAGAACTTATTTTAAAAAATAAAAAAATAATAAAAATAAAAAAAGACATTCACGTAATCAAGGTATGAAGTTATAGGGAGTCATACTGGCAACCCCTATACTATATCAAATAATACCACTAGTTTCCTACATATACATAGCAGTGTATCCAATACAAAGGGTTCATGCAAAATAGATTTCATGAAAAAAGGATCTCTAGGCATTTAGTATCCAATGGTTATGCACAAGTAATGAAAACAATATAAACAGACAGAAGCTAAATGGCTTATATTAATAGTAAGTCAGCCTAATATACAAGCAAATGATCAGTTGAGTTACTGTGTGTTCCAGTTTTCTATGAACACCTAACAAACCACTCCAAAATTTAGTGGCCTAAAACATCAGCAACACTTATTTCTCTTAAGAAGCTGGAATCTAATCAGCTTGTCTCTAATCTACTCAGCATCAGCAGATTCCACTTGAAGGCAGGAGGTTGTAATCATCCAAGGGCTCAACATTCAGGGAAAAGGCAAACATCTGGGACTAGCACAGCTGGGGTGTCCTCAGGTGTTCCTCTCCATCTCCGCAAGCTCTCTTCATTGGGACCCTCCAGTATGGGGGCTTCAGAGTAGCTGCACTTGTTACAAGCTGCGTGTCCCAAGAGGGAGAAATGCAGATAGAGGCTATACCCCTTTTATGACCTAGCCTTGGAAATAACATAGCTTTACTTCCACCTCATTCTACTTGTCAAGATTTGCCCGAGTTCAAGGAGATGGAAACAGACTCTACCTCTTGATAGAAGAGGGGCAAAAAGAGTATGTGGGACCAGGAATATTAATGCACCCATTTTTTAATTTTTTTTAATGTTTATTCATTTTGGGGGGCATAGAGAGAGACATAATGTGAGTGGGAGGGGCAGAGGGAGAGGAAGACACAGAATCCAAAGCAGGTTCCAGGCTCTGAGCTGACAGCACAGAGCCCAATGCAGGACTTGAACTGACAAACTGCAAGATCATGACCTGAGCTGAAGTCGGATGCTTAACCAACTGAGACACACAGGCACCCCTGCACCCATTTTTGATACAATCACTACACTGTAACACCATGGGTATTTCTCCGTTAAATCAAAGGTGATTTCTGAAAGAGACAGACTGTTAGTCAAATCTTAAAGATTGAGGAACCTGGACTGTCACACTAAGTCTGCTTTTTTAAGATAACATATTTTAAAGCAGTCATTTCTGAAGTATGCAGTTTATATCAAGAAGCAAAAAAATAGTTCTACTTAGAAGTTCTCAATGGCTTCATGATCTTAATTTATAAATACCCCAAATCCATCCCTTGTCTCCCTTATCTACATGGGCAAAATAATCTTAAAAGTAAACATCATGGAACTTTTCATGACACAGAATTTGGCTAAATAAACACAAATATCTTCAACCTTTTAAACCTGTCCTCAGGCTTAGATGAAAATAAGCTATGAAATAAACTCCAGTGGATTCTAAGAGTAAAAATTAGCCTTAAAATTCTTTCTTTGAACTGAAATGCAAGCTCTTTTATATCAGGTACTTCTGTCGTTTGTGTTCAATGCTACATTCTGGTCCCCACCCTGCCTAAAGCATCACGTTGCAAATAATAAAGTGAATGCATAAATACATAAAACTAGTATGTACAGGATGCTTTAGTTTTTACAGCACTCTCATATACTTTACCTCACAAGAACTTGCGACATAAATATTATTATTGGTCCTACTTAATAAAATAGAAAAATCAATAAGGGAAGTGAGCTTCCCAAAGTTATAGAAATAGTGAAGTGTCAGAAATAAGACTTAGAACTCCAATATCTCCCTTATTTACACACCTATACCCTTTCCACTGATTATTGATATATTTTACATATTTTCATGACTTCCACCAGAATATTACTTCTGCTATGGATTTGTGCTTTACTTGATCCTCACAAAATACCCCAAAGTAATCATCCTACATAAAACCATCATCCTCTGATGTTATACCTCCATTGTCATGATTATTGTTAAATTTTCAAATTCCTCCATGTATAATCTTTTAGGTATTCATCTCCCATTTTACTTATTTGTTAACAGTTCTTATATAGACTCAGTGAATGTTTTCAACACTAATACCCTAGCATGTAACCGAAACGTCTTTTCAACCAAATATAACTACGGTGATCAGATTATGCAGAGTTCACAATGTTAAGGTTAGAAACAAAAAAAAAAATTGTAAAAGAAAGGGTCAATAATTCATCGTGGCATGTTAACTTATCAAAGCAATGATAAATATTTAACACATGGAGATATCTAATAACAGAAACCAATTTTGTTACAAAGAAGGGCATACTCATATGTAATACATGGCCATAATTAGAGCACATTTGCATATTTACCTTGGGGAACTTTTCTCAGGGAATTTAATTTGCATTTTGACCCAGAACTCTCTGAAGAGAGATATATAAAGAAAAATGGAAGATACTTTTTCCCAAATCCATGTATATAAGACTTCTGACTCTCTGAATCTTACTTTTCTTGTATATTAAGGAATGTTGAAAGAATTAAATGAGATACTGTGTTCATAACAAAAAGGAGACAGTCATCACAAGAAGTGAATGACATTATCCTCATCATTCTTGAAGAACAGTGGAATGCCTGTCCCAGATCCAGGGCCCAGAGAAAGTTATTTTCTCGCTGGGAGTTCAGAGCATGGAGTCCAGGGAGGGGAGAGGAGAAGGAAACACACCAGCAAAATCAACACTGAAGCAAAGCTTCCAGGTATTTTCTATTTGGAAAATGAGGAGACTGGAATTTACCTTTAGGATAACATGCTCTCTCTTCCTGGGAAAGATGCCCAAAAAGCCTCATGGTTATAGAAATACAAAGCAAACCTGGTGGGTTGTATTGGAACTGAGGTTCCCAAAAGCAGCCTGTAACACACTGTACTAGAAGGTCTTGGCAAGACCCCTGCTAGGTGCTGCCTTCAGGAGGTAAGTGCTCAGAACCAGGACCTGAAGCCTATAGGGAAGGCCTGCACCCAGACACGGAGCTGAACTCTCCCTGTGTTCCAACATCAGGGAAAGAAGTCCTCACCCTGTGAGAAGGACTGGAGCATTCGACTAGGTCCTTCAGGACACCTGAAGCCAAGGAACAGCTCAGGCACCAGGAACAGGAACAAAGCATCACCTATGTGGAAGGACAGGGGCAGGCAGAAGGTATGTGATGAAGTCATAAACAAAGCAAGATCCCAGTTTCTGGGAATTGGCATAAACAAAAGCTTTGGGTTATTCTGAGCCACGATGCTGCCCTAGATTCTTTACATTCCAGTCTCCAGAACAGTCCTGCTCCCCGAGACTGAAGTAGCACACAGCCAGCACACAGGAGACAGAAATGGTCTTAGCCAGAGGGTGCTAGAATAGAAAGGTAAATGCATGGGGAATCACTCTAATTACCCTAAATTGTCCCACAGATGAAAGACCAGGAAGCCTAGATCAAAGCTGCTGCTGAAATGCATTCCTGCCAGTGAAAACAACCACTAGAAGCTGAATCTCATCTCAGTCATGAGAGCCACTGCTGGCAGGACTGTTTCGCAACCAGGGTCACCACTAAAGAAGCATCTGCTGAAAGCTGGTACCAGGAACAGCCGCTGAGGGTGACCTGAAAAGGCCCCTGCCACAGGGCAGTGCGTGAGGCAGCAAGTACTAACATGCTGAGCAACCCTTGTCCCTGCAGAGACCTGTGGCTCACTCTTTTGTCCTGTGATTACCTGTGCACAGGGAGAGAGAAGTTATTCCTCCCACTAAGGGGAGGGTGGAAACTATTGTTTTTCATTTTTTTTCTTATTATAGAAAAGAACAAGTGTTCATGTCAATGTAAAAGACCTGAATATCACCTGAGCCTCGCATCTCCAGCCGGAAGAGTATCAGGCAGGAGAAGGACATACAAGACATTCTAGAAAGAACAAGAATGAATAGGCTTCGCTATGTATAGTATATCAAATCATCATGTTGTATACCTTAAATATATACAATTTGTATTTTTAAACAGGAAATAGGAAAAAAAGAATGAACAGGCTTTGGAAAGCCTTTTTTTTAAGCATTATTATTTTTGTGAGCCTCTAGACTCAGGGTGGTTGTATCTAACTCTAGAGAACATGAAAATTAATTCTCAAGTTTTTCCAAAGGTGGTAGTATTCTTGTCGTTGATGTTGTTGTTGTTGTTAAAAGCCAATTAACCCTGTGCTATTTCTATGAATAATTGACTTTTCAGGTTTGCTTAGAATATAGGTTTTCTGGTTTAGGTCACTCTCAGTTTTATTAAAATTAACACATCTTATATACACTCCCTAAAATTTTGTTAAGTTTTAAATGTGTTCCTAGCCTTCACAGACTCTATTGTTTTCTAAGAATTTTCACTGAATTTTCTGTGAACACAGAGTTCTGTCACAGCTAAACAAAAAAATCTGAAACCAACATTCATGACCAAACATTTTTTTAAAGCAAGAAATATAAATAAGAAACTTACTTTAAAATGTGTTTTTATATTAAGATTGAGAATCTGGATTTACCTCACATGAAAGCTTGCAGCATAATTCTAAGAAATTAATCTATATTTTCAAATATAAAAAAAAAGTAATAAGAGCTCTTTGAAGCAAACATTATAGAGAGACTTTTAAAATAAGATGAGAGCAATTTGATCAAAATACTTTCTTTTTCTGCTCAGTTCAAAGCCTGACTCAAGTCAAGAGGTCATATGGTGCTCTAGATATATCCTTGGGTTTTCTTTTGTCTCATTATTCCTCCACTCATTCCTACCTTCAGGAGCTTACAAAATTTCAGGTGGAGGCAACAGAGATCTACCTCTCCTTGAATGGGAGAGGATATTATGTATCCCTTAAGTATGTTCTGGTAATTATAATTTAAGGAATTTTGCTTAAATCTTGCTATAGATCAACCTGGATAGTCATTCCACTATGCTAATATACTCATTAAGATTAAGTCTGTGCTTAGTTGTTGCATTGAAAATCTTCCTTTCATTACCTTTTGATGTTGTTTAAGATGAGAATACATAAAGAGCTGGTGTGGCTCTCTGTAGAGTACAGTTACAAACAAGGTTGTAAAATATCTAGGATAGCTCCCAAGTAAGAATCACAGCCATAAAATAACTCCAGTGTTTAGCCATACACCAAATATCTTAAGTGGTAAAAGTAAGCACACACCAAAGTGTATCAAATATATTTTCACAATGTCATACCACAGGTTTTTTTTTAATTCCTCTTATATTTCAAATTTTAAACAATGTATATTATTTTATGATCAACAAAGCACATATTTGTTTAAAACATAAAAATATGTTATATTATCAATGGAATACATTCATTCAATACTCACTTAGGTGAAGTTTTAAATCTAAAAGAAGTCAATCCACAGGGGCACCTGGGTGGCTTAGTCGGTTAAGCATCTGACTCTTGACTTTGGCCCAAGTCATAATCTCACCATTCGTGGGATGGAGGCCTGCATCGTGCTGCACACTGACAGCATGGATCCTGCTTGGAATTCTCTCTTTCCCCCTCTCTCTCTGCCCATTCCTCCATGCTCACACAACTCTCTCTAAAAAATAATAAACTTAAAAAAAAATAATAAACTTAAAAATAAATAAATAAATTTTTTTTTCTCTCCCCTCCTCCAAAGGGAGGAGGACAGAGAAAATTCTGTCAATGGCATTGTTTCTTGTTGCATCATAATATGGCAATTAAACTATATTCTACCCAGTACCATAGATCCTGGTCCACTTTGCCATAATGGCAGATGCCTGCACAGCTGTGGCAGTTAGGCCCCCATACTTGGACTGTCACAGTCAAAGCTTTAATCATCACTCCCTGAAAGCCTTCCCTCAGCCACTGACCATACTAGAACCAGTTCTGACCCATAACTTAGTCTGTGTATGAGCTCTGGGTTACCGACTTCACCCCACCCTCTCTCCTGCCTCCGGAGTACTACATTTCACCTTGCCAGGTCCTCCTAAAATTAGAAGATGAAATAAGGTTCCTGGGCTCCTAATTAAAATTAAACCACACTCTGGTGGTCAGAATCCTATAGGTTTCTCAAGGAGTCACTTTTAATTAAGTCAACAAAACTGGATAATATATTAATCTCAGGACCATGGCTGTCTCCTGTCCCTACAATTGAACAACCATAATGCGTCCTTTAAGCACTTTTTTTAATGTTTATTCATTTTTGAGAGAGAGACAGAGACAGAGCATGAGCAGGGGAGGGGCAAAGAGAGAGAGGGAGACACAGAATCTGAAGCAGGTTCCAGGTTCTGAGCTGTCAGCACAGAGCCCAATGTGGGGCATGAACCCACCAACCATGAGATCATGACCTGAGCTGAAGTCGGATGCCTAAATGACTGACTGAGTCACCCAGGCACCCCATCATTTAAGCACTCTTACTTCAATAACAATGTCTAAGCCAGGTTACTGGAAGTCTACATTCTGAACTGGCATTTTTGGTCCTTCAAAGTGAATAATCTATTAGCTTCAACTTTACATTTACTTTCTAAACATTTAGTATGTTAGTGGAAGCAAACATTATAGAAGCAGGACTAGAAGCAGGACCAAAAATCTTATATCCTAAATAAATCTAACATTTCTCATTGGGAAACATTTTGTCTGATTCTTTCTCTCAGTTCTAACAAATCATCAAAAGAGAAAGCTCCCCTTCCACTCTACACACCCAAAAGGATGTGAATGTAGTCCCTTTTCCTGGGAAAATATCAAAGCTCTGGCCACAATCATTGGAAGGTGTTTTGAAGGTAAGCAGATCAATCTGTAGATCCAAGTGATTGACTTTTATGAATTGTTAATTGTCTTTTAAATGTGTAATTGAGAGGCGCCTGGGTGGCGCAGTCGGTTAAGCCTCCGACTTCAGCCAGGTCACAATCTCGTGGTCCGTGAGTTCGAGCCCCGCGTCAGGCTCTGGGCTGATGGCTCAGAGCCTGGAGCCTGTTTCCGATTCTGTGTCTCCCTCTCTCTCTGCCCCTCCCCCGTTCATGCTCTGTCTCTCTCTGTCCCCAAAAAAATAAATAAACGTTGAAAAAAAAATAAATGTGCAATTGAGTTGAAGAAGTGAATATTCTATTTTATGTAAAGTAAATCTCAGCATGGCAATTTTCCTATAAGAAAAAATAATCAAGGAAGGAAGATATCTTCTACACTGTATTAGACAACTTCTGCATTCAAGTAACATCTTCCTTGAGGCACCACTAAGTTCTTCTCATACACAAAAGGTTTTGGGGTATTCTGTTTCTCAGGAGTGGTTACATGACAGAGACAAACATTTCTAGAAATGAGAATCAAAGAGAACAAGTGTTACAAGAATCATAAAGGGAGAGTAAGGAAAAGACCTGGAGGGCCCCAAAGGGGACACCTAGAAAAGTGGATGAAAATGATGCCCTGGCTTGCAGTGAGAAAACAGAAAAAGATTGGAAGGGAAAAGTCACTAGAAAAAGCAGTGTTTTTCTCTTTTTTCAGAAAAGATGAGAGAAATGAAATTCTGATATGTTTCACCTGCTAAAAATAAAAACTCATTGGAGAAAAAGCAACTGCTATGTGAATAAGGACTCAGCCAGAACCCAACATTAGAGCAGCATCCTACTGAGAATAGAATAACAGCTAACATTTATTGAATATTTGCTAAGTGCCAGGCACAGTTCTAAACACTTTATATGTATTAACTCATTTAATCCTCATAATAACACTATGAGGAACTGAAGCCAAAGAAAATCTGGAAACAGAGTATGGGATGCAGGATAGAAAATCTCTCCTGGTGCTTTGCAGATTATGACTAATCTGGTGTCATACTCAGTGTGGGACTCCATGAGCCTGGACATTGTGGGATTCTTGATCAGCTTCTGCAGGCTGCAAATCCAATGTTTTATGTTCAAAAGAAAAACAAAACAAAACCTCCTTAACGAAGTATGTGAAGCAAGGATCACTGAAATATCTAGTGTATTTTCCAGGAGCTGACCAAAGTCAACTATAACGCTGAGGACAGTTCCGACAAACGCTTACATTGATATTCAATAAATACTGACCGCCTCAGCCTTTTCCAGAAGAAAAAGAAGTTGTTCAGCCAAAGCAACACATATATAAATGAATGGAAAAATGGAGCCACATCTCTGAGAAAGGTGTCTGATGAGTTTTGTTTTTGTTTTTGTTTTCTTTTTGGCTTAAGTTTTAATGAAAATAGTGACCTCTAAAATGTGGGGGTGGGCATGGGGAAAATACAAAATATGTAAAGAAATGACAATAGAAAATTCAAAGTAAAGATATATTGATCATGAAGATACTAGTTTTCACCATACCTTGATTTTTTTTTTGAGCTTTCATTCAGATAACCAAGAAACACACAAAGAAAATAGGTTAAAACCCAATTTTTCTAGTTTAAAAAAAAAAAGTCCCAAACCAGTCCAGCCACTTCATAAAGGGTGGCTTTTCTCTTTTATTTCAATTTTATGCAAAAATTGCTCTCTGCTCTCTCAGCAGTATTCTTTACCCCTTTAAATTTCCAAACTGTTCTGAAGCTGTTTTATGATTGTTTTCAAAGACCTCAGTGAAGTATTGGAGGGTGTGTGTGTGTTTGCTCACACACACACAAGTGCATTCATGTGAGTTTTTAACAGTAAAAATAAGAAACTACCTTTCCATTTGGGTTAGAACTGAGATGAAATGAGGAATGGCCGCCACCAAGCAGAAAATGTGCTCACTTTATGTGTGCCAGTTAATTACGACACTTCAGAGGCGCTTCCGAAAGGATAAGGCAAGCTGCATAAATTTAGCTGTAATCCAGGCAGGCAAAACTAATTTGCAGGGGATGGCCTTATCTAGCCGCTGCAGCTTTCTCAGAAAATTAACCTTGGATATTTGGGCCCAATTCAGAAAGTGTTTGATTTTTTTTTCCTTTCCCTGCTCAGCATAAGAGAATTTTTGAATTCAGTACAATACCTGACTTTTAAGAGGCACTATGAATGCTGTAGGCAGTTCAGAGTTATTACTGACAAGCAAAAATATATATTTTATATATACATATAGATGATTGTCCTTCATGCCCATTATCCTGCCTTCTTACATGTGCATCAGAGGGTTTATCAGTGTAGGTATAGGGGCTTTTTTGGATTAAGAGAAGGATGCAACTCATTTTTTATGTACTTAGAAAAATTCATCAAAGTTCATTGCAGGATAAGTCATGCATACTGACTTGTTCATTCCAGTGGAAATGAAGAAATCCCCATAAAAATAGAAGTTTAATGAAGTGTTGGAGCCAAGTCTTGCCTGTCATTGCAATTATCACTGATTTCGACCCTTTCTTAGTCTCCCACTACTAATTAATCTCATACAGCACAGTAAAAGCTTACCATATTTTTCTATGCTATGCAGTCATTCATTCAGTCAACAATTACTGAAGTCAGCACGCCTTCATATGTGTGCTCATTTACTCATATACTCACTCTGTTTGTATTTCACTCGTTATATCAGTGTGAGAGGCAAAGATTCATATGTCAATGTTTCCAATGTGTTTTGAAATTTCTCAAAGCCATGTAGTATGTAAGCATCCAAAGAGTTCTGGTGTTTGCATGGTAATAGTTAGGTGCCCCCCCACACACACACACACAAAAATTAATTTTGTTTTAATAATACCTATAGAATAAAAATAAAACTAGTTTTATTTTACTAAATTTTAAACTGAATTTTTATTGACCAGCTTTAATAATAAGTTCATAAGAAGCCCCATATGACCATCAGTAGTGGCTGAGCTAGAACTTTAATGAAAAGTTTTTTTTAATATCCTATCTACAATATAATTATTGCTTCATTCATTTCAAACCATAGAAGTTACTTATTCTGAAGTGCCATGAACTCAACTGGCATTAATTGTTCTTGTAGATGTCACAATTAGGCAAAAAGGAGCATATTTATAATAATGAGAGAGCCATTTTAAAACACAGATTGCATACTGAATCATGAAATTTGAAGCAATGACTCCCATTGTGATCTAAATTTTCATCATGCTTGTTCAATAGGCAGGGCTAAATGTTATGGCTATTTATAGTTATACTCTAGGGTGAAAAGGGGGGATTAGATGTCATAAAGAATCATACATAATGCATAAAGACTCAAACTGTATTTTATGAGAACTGAAAAATTTAAGAAACTCTGGCTGAAATATGGAAATGTTGTGCCAAGTAGAACTTCCTCATACACAATAATGTTCGTAAAAACTTAGCAGACAAGAACACAGTAAACCCTCAAACCATCTTGGTCTGATCTGCATTTCTCCTACATATAATATATTTTAATCGGGAATTTGAGTAAATACATTGAGGCTAACTTTGAAGGTCACTGGGGAAAAGATATCACTATGGATGCCAATGCATTGAATATCTGCTATATGTATAATCAAAACTACAAAACAACTAAAAAGATGTTTGTTCATATAATTTACTTATC
Organism: Herpailurus yagouaroundi; assembly: GCF_014898765.1. Taxonomy (NCBI): domain Eukaryota; kingdom Metazoa; phylum Chordata; class Mammalia; order Carnivora; family Felidae; genus Herpailurus; species Herpailurus yagouaroundi. Next base: position 57,005,293 of record NW_024412391.1, on the reverse strand, counting down.
AATAAACCTTCTGTAACTGACTTTTTAAAAAGTTAAGTTTTCAAGGCAGTTTTAGGCTTACAACAAAACTGAAAAGGGGGTAACAGAGATTTTCCATATTCACCCCTACCCCCACATAAAGCAGAATATCCCCCATTATCAACATCACTCACCAGAATGATACATTTTTTACCAAGGGTGAACCTGTACTGACAAATCATAATCGCCCAAAGTTGATAGCTTACCTTAGAGTTGTAATGGACTTGTAAAGGATATTTTCTATTTCAGCCAATTTCTAAAAAATTGATCAACTCGATTATAAAGAGACTCAATTGACTCTAACAACACAAAACAGCAAGGTTCTATAATTGATCCCACTGTGTGGCAATCACCCACAACAATGTAAATCCTTTGAGGTCAGGAGATTCTGTGTAACCACTCTGATTCCCCTAGGGGCTAAAGCAGTGTCTACAACATAGAAGAAACAAAGCAAATGCTGGCCAAAAGAGTATGTAATTGAATAAGTAAATGTATGGATTATGGAGGAATAAATGAAAAACATCATTAAGTTGTTTAACTTACAAAGAGATCTCTGTTTTATCATCTCAGTACTCGGAGAAACTCTAGGGTGTCTTTGCTGGTGGCTCAAGGGTAAAGGACCTAAAACCACACCCAGTAGCTCCCCCTTTTATTCCCACCACCCTCCCTTTCCTCTTACCCCACAAACACCCTTCTCATCTAACTTCAGCAAGAATAACTCTAATTTTAAAAGTTTTTGAGGGGCACCTGGGTGGCTTGGTCAGTTAAGCGTCCGACTTCGGCTCAGGTCATGATCTCACAGTCCATGAGTTCGAGCCCCGTGTCGGGCTCTGTGCTGACAGCTCAGAGCCTGGAGCCTGTTTCAGATTCTGTGTCTCCCTCTCTCTCTGCTCCTCCCCTGTTCATGCTCTGTCTCTCTCTGTCTCAAAAATAAATAAACGTTAAAAAAAATTTTTTTAAGTTTTCGAAATATGGTGATGCTTTGAAAGAACAGTTCGGTTTGATTTGCCCAAAAATTTCCCAGAACATTTCTAGTATATAAAATAAAATACATATGTTTTCTACTTGTTCAGTCTTTCTAAAAGGATGCATTAATCTTATCATGTCATATATGCTATAAGTAATGTAGTTTTTGTTTTTGTTTGGTTTAAACAATTATATTTACTGTTTCATAGTTAAAAAACATTTCCATCCTTTAGACTTCATTTTCCCAATTATACTTAAATGATCTCACATAATTTACTAACCCTTCCTAAGCTAAAATTAATCACATAACTCTTCCTTAGACTGCCATAGATTTTCAGAATTTGCTAAATAAAATGGTTTTCATCAATATAACATGCTTCTTTTATTCAACCAGCATTTATAGGTTGCCTATTATGGACTAGAGCTTTGCATAACACCGGAGGTAACAGTATCTGATTTCACAGAGTGCTATTCATTTGCTTTCTGAATCCTGGAGAACTTTTATAAATATTTAGAATCATAAGTATATGCATACTATATGTTTATAGTAAACAAGTCAGCTACAGAATTGGAAATGTATTTTAAAAACCAGAGCACTCCTCAAATTTTCATCCTTGCCCCACTTACTGGGGACACATCAAAGGTCACAATATAATGCCAGTTATAGTAATGATGATCAAACTCAGTATTTAAGACAAGCATGCTAAGAAAGGGAATGGTGCATCTTTTCAAAAGGGGGTTCCCAAATCCCACTTGTAATGTAAACATAAATATATGTGTTTTATTGAGAGCCATACACACACACACACACACACACACACACACACACACAAAAAAAACAAACAAACCAAACAAACCAAAAAAACAAAAACAAACCAACAAAAAACCACTACCCCTTATTTCTGCACCTTCTCTTAGGACAAATACATGGTTTTATTTCTTGGAGAACTTCAAGCACTGCCAGTAATTATATTGAGCAACATAGTCCCAATTTGTCTGGTACACTGTAACACAGAGTAGTGGCCTCCAAATTTGTGTACATATTCCTCAGAATGTATCCAGTAAGATTGCTTCATTGGGGTGAAGGAATACCAATATTAGTACTTTAACGTATATTTATGTTTATCAAAACAAAGTTCACTAATCATCAATATACTGATTGAATATTGGTACCCTCCCTGGTCCACATATGGAAAGTACGGGGGCTGCCATGCAGTGAGTGAGGTATTCTGAGAGAACAATAGAAGTCCTACCATGTGAAAGGGTAGTAAGACTACCTTCCCTTTTATCATTCTTTTTGAGCATATCATGATACATTACAGTTTACACATGCTCTGTTACATAAATTTATTGATTATGTAGCATAAAGCAATCAACAATTATAAAGCGCACATAGGAATTGAAAGATTGGGGACACTACAATCTCAGGTGAATGGCAATAGCCCTCCTACTCCCCATCCAAGCACTTCATCAGTCATGTTATAAGACAAGAACAATGATAATCCCATTTGCCAAAATGTCAGCCTAAAATATCCAAACTTACAAGGTCGCTTGAGTGATGGACTTATATCTACTCTGGGCAACTATGTTCTGTTAAGGAAAACAAAGTAATTTTTAAAATATTGTTTAGTCCACCTTTATCTTTTTACTTCCCATTTTTATATATGCTATACATAAAGTAGTTCAGCCATATAATTTATACATAAATAACTCAATAGCAGGAGTTATGCACAGAATCTTTTATTAATGGGGTTGCACAATATAAAAATTTTGAAGCACACTGACCCAAAGGATTACATTATATTGTTACCAGCATCCAGGCAGAGGACACAAATGCCCCTTCGCATCTTGGCAGGAATCCCCAAACCCTCCTTTTTCCACAGAGGATAATGATTGAAAAAGAGACAGTGTAATTAAAGAAATAAGACACTCCTGATTCTATTACACTTGGTAGCATGCCTCTCATTTAAGCTTCCCACAATAAAATAATTTCATGGATAATGAGCTTTCATCATCCCCCTCCAAAGAACTAAACAACAGATTTAAAACATAGATAACCATTAATCCCTTTTATTTAGCCTCCTATGTGATAAAGAAGGAATCTGCAAAGACATGAAGATTTATTTACTTTTTTTTAATGTTTATTTCTTTTTGAGAGAGAGAGAGAATGAGAGAAACAGAATGCAAGCAGGGGAAGGACAGAGATAGAGAGGCAGAGAGAGCATCCCAAGCAGGCTAAGCACTATCAGCACAGAGCCCCACATGGACCTCAATCCCACAAACCATGAGACAGTCACCTGAGCTGAAATCAAGAGTCAGAAGCTTAACTGACTGAGCCACCCAGGCACCCGAGATTTATTTACTTTTTAAAGCTTCATAAAAATAAACCTTCAGTGCCTAAGCTTAGTGGTAAGTCAAGTTCCATTACTTAAAATGTTAATGTGATTCCTCTTGGGTTTTGGGTTGGGGGAGCTGTGCCCTTACTAGTGGGCATGTTAGACAGATGGTTGGGATGAGCCTTTATAGTCTAGCCACACATCCCCTAGTTCTGGGGAAACCACATTTCTTCTGACATCTGCAGGCTTTAGGAAGACCAACAACAGAAATCAGTCTCTAACTAGAATTTAAAATAACACTCATTTAGGTCTAAAATTTCTCACAGGAACATTTTTAATTCAGGCTTAATGCTCATTCGCCAAGCTTTGCCCTGAACCTGTAATTTGGGTCTGTGTCCTAATTACTATCTTCTAGATTCACATATTCAACACTCATAAAGTATTGGAGGAGACAGAATTGTAAATAGACAGTAAAGAAACACTGTGGCAAGAGGCATAATAGCAGTGTGAAAAAAAAAAAAAAAAGGTACAAAAGCACCAAAAGCTGACTGACCAAGTTGGCTGGAATGACTCAGGGAAGTTTAGTGTCAGATTCTGAATAGGTCTCCAAGGATGAATCACATGAACAAGGGTAGATTGTTCAGGTAATTGTCCAGGGGGAGTGTACCACATATGCAAAAGAATGAAGGTGTGGGTATTCACAGGAATACTAAAAAACTTTTCAGGTGGTTTATAATGGCTGGGAATTGCATGGGCAAAGTTAGGGTGCCAAAAGAAAGAGAAGACAGGGATAGGGTGGCAGCAGGTGAGGCTAGTAAGATAGATCAAGATGAAATTTTAAGAGGCTTTTAATACTTTCGGGGAATATCGATTTTATCCTGGGGTACTACAGAACCCTTGTCGACTTCTGAGAATGGTTAGATATTTTTTTCTTAGAAAGAGTTCTTCCAGGCATCTCATTCTCATTTATTTCGTAACTTCTGACCCAATATGTATTCTGACTTTTGAGTCATGTGTTTCTGAATCCCTGACATTTTACCAAGTGGCTGACCCACATCTCTTACACACGGACTTTAGAATGTTCTCTATCACTTCTAGCCTCTTAGGTTGTCTGTACCCTGATACCACCACTCCAGTCCTGACTTTGGCTTGCATTGTAATATATTAATATATTTGGATAAACTCTCAATGGTCTAATTGGGAAAATCTTTGAGTATTATACTTTTCAGATTCAAAAATTTATATTTTAATATTTTAGGGACTTAAATTTGTATAAATGTCTCCCCAGAGCATTGAAACAAAATACAAGAATTTTCTGATCTCAGTAATTTAGGAAAGCAAATTAAGAATGATGTTTTTCAGCACTTTTTTTGTTTTATTACTTCTACAAAATCATAATGAAGTGAATTCCCCTCTCTAGTCTTTGGAGGGGAGGCCATGTACCTTTATAAATAAGGAGGGAAGTCACTCGGCCGCCGCTGAACAACTCTGGTGGCATCATCACTGTTAAGAATTCTTTATGTTGATGTGCAGTATATAGGACTTTGGACTGCAGGAGGTCATGGAGGATAGGATCATCACAGCAGAAATCATTGGATCACTCCTAAAACTGTGCATGGTCTTGCCCCTCCCCCCTCTCAATCCTCCACCTTTGGCCCCACCAACAGACCAATGATCAGTTATAATTAGCCTGGACTAAGCAAAACTTAACTTACAGGTAACACTACACCTCTTTATTTTTCTTGCCTTCCTTTTTAATGTTTCTCGTCTAGTTACAGAAATTACCAAAAATATCCTCTACAGTGACTTTTAAGGAGACTTAAAACAAAACACTAAGATAACCAAGAGCCTCTTAAAGGTAACTGTTAACAAATTCTAAATACTCATTATTTAAAAATATTATTTTCACAAAATAACACCCATACTTTTTAAGTAACACTTTTCAAAGATCACTTTTCTAGAATATAGCCATGCTGGTATACATGAAGAAAGTGTTACTAACGAGACATCAAAACACCAAGTGGTTACTTTTTAATTTAGCCCAAGGTAAAATTCTGTAGTTTAAAGCCAGTGATCCATTGTGAAATTCAATTTCCCAATTGCTTAATTAATTTATGTATACAATTTAATTACATTTAATATGGTATGCATATTTGAAATTCAGTAAGCTTCCAAATAAAAATTTAGGACAGGATTCCAAAAATACCTGAAATTTTATGTTTTTCTAAAGACAATCAGCAGGCATTTAAAAAATTAATTTTGTTTTACCCATTATAAAGTATGTATCATTAGAAGACCAAAAATAGCCACTTGCTTGTGAAATATAGAAATTAATAGACTATACTGCTTCCCCAGCCCCCTACTACCAAAGTTCTTGTGAAGCTATCTCACACATTTATGTTCTCTAACTTCTATAAACATACTCATTAATAATTAATCTAATTTTATTTTTGCCATTTATTACTTATTTGACAAACTTTAAAAAAATAATGCTAGATAGAAATAAAAACTGGTGACAAACTAAAGGGACAGCTCTATTATATCAGAAATGAACACCCTAAAGTCACACACAAAATTCTGTACTGGCAACCAAGTGACAATATCCTTGATATTGTGGAAAACTACATACAATAGGAAAAAAATTCTACTATGATGTTTATCTCTGATGTTTGGCATCAGGACACTGATACAAATTTTATAATGCTATTAAAAATCAATTTTGAGGGGCACCCAGATGGCTCAGTCAGGTGAGCATCTGACTCTTTTTTTTTTTTTTTTTAATTTTTTTTCAACGTTTATTTATTTTTGGGACAGAGAGAGACAGAGCATGAACGGGGGAGGGGCAGAGAGAGAGGGAGACACAGAATCGGAAACAGGCTCCAGGCTCCGAGCCATCAGCCCAGAGCCCGACGCGGGGCTCGAACTCCCGGACCGCGAGATCGTGACCTGGCTGAAGTCGGACACTCAACCGACTGCGCCACCCAGGCGCCCCTAGCATCTGACTCTTGATTTTGGCTCAGGTCATGATCCTGAGTTGTGGGATCGAGCTCCACACTCAGCTTACAGAGCTCACAGAGCTAGAACAAACAATCCTAAAATCTGTATGGAACCACAAATACTGAATAGCCAAAGAAGCCTTGAAAAAGAAAAGCAGAGCTTGAGGCATCACAATTCCAGACTTCAAGTTATACTACAAAGATGTAGTAATCAAAACAGTATGGTACTGGCACAAAAATAGACACATAAATCAATAGAACAGAAAAGCAAACCCAGAAATAAACCCACAACTATAAGGTCAATTAATCTTCAACAAAGCAGGAAAGAATAACAATGGGAAAAAGACAGTCTCTTTAACAAATGGCATTGAGAAAACTGGACAACAACGTGCAAAACAATGAAACTTTTCTCACTTTCTCACACCATACACGAAAATGATTTCAAAATGAATGAAAGACCTAAATGTGAGACAGGAAACCATCTAAATCTTACAGGAGAACACAGGCAGTAATCTCTTTGATATTGGCCAAAGCAACTTGTTTCTAAATGTGTCTCCTGAGGCAAGAGAAACTACAGCACAAATAACCATTGGGACTTCATCAAGATAAAAAGCTTCTGCACAGTAAAAGAAACAGTGAACAAAACTAAAAGGCAACCTACAGAATGGGAGAAGATATTTGCAAATGACATATCTGATAAAGGGTTAGCATCCAAAATATATAAAGAATTATAAAACTCAACACCCCAAAACTGAAAAATCCAACAAAAAAATGGGCAGAAGACATGAATAGACATTTTTCCAAAGAAGACACCAGATGGCCAACACATGAAAAGATTCTCAATATCACTCATCACCAGGGAAATACAAATCAAAACTACGATGAGATATCCCCTCAAACATTGCAGAATGGCTAAAATCAACAACCCAAGAAATAACAGGTGTCAACAAGGATGTGGGCAAAGGGGAACTCTGTTGCACTCTTTGTGGGAATGCAAACTGGTGCAGCTACTCTGGAAAACAGTAAAAATAAACTTAAAAATAAAACTACCTTATGACCCAGCAACTGCACTACCAGATATTTACCTTAAGGATACAAAAATATTGATTCAAAGGGACACATGTACTTTGATGTTAACAGTATCATTATCTACAATAGCCAAATTATGAAAACAGCCCAAGTGTCCACTGACTGATGAATGGATACAGAATGACTGAGCATCCCCACAAGTTGATAAGGGAGCATTCAGGCTTAAAGCATAGATATTTCTTAGGGGAGGAGCTCCTTTTGAGAAATCTGGCTTGGAGGTTTGGAATCTGAACATTGTTGGCTTAATATATGCTTTACCACATGAATTTTTCTCTATCATTTGAAGCTTTCCCTACAGAAATTGTTCAATGGCTTGGTAGGGCTCTAAAATAAAACTTCCTTTATTTCAGTGACTATATACAATGGAATATATGTATGTATGTACACACACACACACACACACACACACACACACACACACAAATGGAATATTACTCAGCCATCAAAAAGAATGAAATCTTGCCATTTACAATAACATGGATGGAACTAGAAAATATGCTAAGTGAAATAAGTCAGTCAGAGAAAGACAAATACCATATGATTTCACTCATGTGGAACTTAGGAAACAAAACAATTGTGCAAAGGGCTAAAAAGAGGGAGAGAGGGAAAGAGGGAAATGCAAAAACAGACTCTTAATTACAGAGAACAAACTGATGGTTACTGGAGGTGGGGGCAGGAGGTTTAAATAGGTGATGGTGATTAAGGACTGCACTTGTGATGAGCATCAAGTGTTATATGGAAGCGTTGAATCATTATATACTTGAAACAAACATTATACTGTATGTTAACTAACTTGAATTCAAATAAAAACTTTTAAAAAATAATATTACCTCATATCTGTCAGGTAAAATCAATATAAAATGTGCCTAATGATGCCTGAAACTTAGTTGGTATTCACCACACTCCTAAGAAAACTCCTCTTCATAGTGGATTTCTTCCCTGAGTGATGACAAGTAGACCCCATCCCATTCCCAGAATCCTGATTGATAAATGAACAAAGTAATGGCATCTCAGATCCTTTCAAATGACCTCTGTGATGACTCCAAGAGCATCCTACAGGTCACCAAAATAAAGTTATATCTTAGAGTGCTGCCCAGCCATTTGGCACTAAAAAGTAGGCAAATTAGAGCCCCAAGCTTTCTGTAGGAAAAGCTTCAAATGACAGAGAAAGTTTGATGTGGTAAAGCATGGGTTAAGTCAACAGTATTCAGATTCCAAACCTCCAAGCCAAATTTCTCAAAAGTAGCTCCTGCCCTAAGAAATAGCTATGCTTCTTAGCCTGCATGCTCCCTTATCAGCTTTTGGGGATGCCCGGTCATTTTGGGGTTCCCTATGTGGTAATTATACCTATAGTTTAAACACAGTTCTTATAAAAACATATAATCTGGAGGGACATCAGTCCCCATAACAAAATAATACTTACCACAGAACTCTAGGTACAAGTCTATTCCCAAGAAAAACATTTATAGACTTTGGGTGAAAGATTGTTTATTAAAAAAAAAAATTCTCTCTCCTCTATCCAAGCAATATATCTTTCCTTTTCTTTTTCTTTGTTTCCCCCAGAACAGGATATAATTAATTTCAAGAAACTGAGTAGGTGAGTGTATACTACCCATGTTCAGATTTGTGGCACCTGTCCAAATTTAGCAAATTTCAGTTAAAAAGAATCTTCAGAAATATAATTCTTGTCAACCAGCCAGTAACTGCCTACAAACTGCTTTAAGCACAATTAGTTGAAGCTTTATTTTTCTTACCCTATATTGGACTCTTCTTCCCCAAAGTGCTTTAACTTTTCTCAGAAGTTACAAAATTATGCTATAGAGAAAAAGCCCTGAAATCTAAAGGTAGAAATGTTTTCTGTATAGATGGATCAATGGCATATGATAGAGGTAGATAAATAGATACACTTATATTAAACCATTTAAATTTTGTGTCAATCAGCCAAATCAAGATCATTCCCTTTACTACTGTAGGAAATGCAGATTTCCACTGAGTTCATACACAATTGAATCAATTTAATTTTTATGAAACACAAAATTCTGAGAAACACAAGGACACAGCTATAGTGTAAGGAAATTTTTCATGATGTCTTATGAAAGATTTATACTGAAATAAAAGCATGATCCATTAGCCTTCTATCAGAGCTTACACATTCTGCGAGATCAAGACTGATGCTGACTTGTAGCTTCAGAGAAGGAGCATAGAATATTAGAAAGGCATCTGCTGTGGGATTTGTGGCAAGTCACTTAATGTGTTTGCACTGGTTTGCTAACTCTAAATGGGGTGATAATTCCTACCTGGCAAAACTACCTGAGGACTAAGCCATTATGTATATATAGCTGCCACAAAGTAAATACTCATAAATGGGGGCCATTATGATTTATTACTGTTAAGATTATTATCGATCTGAATTTCATTTTAAGATCATTTATGTAAGCATCGCACCAGTTCTTACCCAGTGTCAGTTCATCACAGGAAAAAAAAATACTTCATTGTCGGGAGTCCTTGATATGTTAAGTCCTTACTGAATAACTAATAAGTAGGCTACGTTGTTTTCTATCAAAATGTTCAATCAAGCCTCAACAAGATCAGTCAAATCATTAGCTGTCGAATTACTGTGTTCTATCAAGTTGGCATAGTTCAGTGTTTTAGTGTTTAATCTAAAGATGGTTGCAACTTTTGCTTGCTGATCTTTTACAATGAGAACCAATTAAGGATTGTTTTTTAGTTGGAGGGTGGGACTTGGTATAATTATGTTAATCATTCTGACTTATATTAACATGTATAAAGCTATCATTTGTACTATACCATTACACATACAATGTGCTGAGTAAAGTATACCTAAAAAAAACTGGAATTTTTAGATGCCCTATAACAAAGAGGATACATCTTATCCAACCTAAAGATATACCAAAGCAACTAAAATAAATAAGTGATGAGGTAACAACCTAAAAAATTGAACTTTTGATTTAAACTGACTACTTTTTTTCTCTTATTTTTGTTTGTAAAATTCTAAATTCTGGTAATGGTTATGCAAGTGAATATAATTTATTATAATATAAAGTAATTATTAATGTTAAAACTATGACACTATCCCATATAGCATATCTGTATGAAAATTATAAATTCTAGATAAATACCCAGAGATGTTTCTTCTACATTGTGGAAAAAAAATATTACTATTGGAAACATTAAAGAAATTAAACAGATACTTCTGTTTTCATACCGATGTTTTGTTTTAAATGAGAAGTTCTATGTTGACTATAAACTCAGAAGGAAAACAAAGTTAAATTTCTTATTTAACATCACAAATCTAAATTTAAAAAAATAAAACAGCCTCAAAATCAAGTTAACTAAAAGAACGTATAGATAAATACACCTTTTTGTTCCTTCTTCAACTACCCATGGGTAGATTTGTATCTCCTCCTGTTCAGTTTACCAGGACTTCTTGCCTCAGTCTTTTTCCTCTGTTCTCCCTGCCAGTTCAGACTTCACTTGGGCCACAAGGTTATCCATATTAGAGCCCAGCTGTGCTCATGAGAAATCTTGCCAAAGCCATCAGTTACTTCTGCTGCCTACCATATGAATTCCAGATGTTATAGCTTTGTCAGTCTGAACCCAGAATATCTTCTCTTCCTTCCCTTTTCCTACTTCCTAAACTGTTCTTTCCAAACCCTGTTTCTCAAACACTTGTCTGGTGAGACATCTTTCAAAAAGAAAAGGCAATGGAGCTGGGAAGAGTTACATGCTAATACCTACCATGGCTTTCCCTAATGTAATAACCTTAGGAAGGAATTAATAAATTCTATAGCAAAGACACCTTTTTTTCTTTTAATCTAACATGCTAGCATTTTCCTTACTTATTTGACTTCAAAATTAACACACTCAAACAAAACTGACATAGTTTCTCTCTTTTCCAAAAATTACTTATTCAGATGTTCCATGCACACATTTTGGGACATTCTGTTCTTAAATTTGCCCTGTGCTTCAGGCAAATTGAATATGTGTCCACTCTTTGGTTATACCTGTGCTGTGACACGCTGTGCCACCCTGCGGTGTTGCTCCGTCTAGAACACCTTAGCTTCTCATCTCTGCTTACTGATTTATGCATATGTTTTACTTCTCCGACTACGTTGAAAGCTTTGTGAAGCACCAGATTACATCTCCTTAATTTTATAAAGTCTTCCAGAATATCATACATATAGCATAAATTTTCCTATTTGTAACCTGAATGAGTGCACAGTCATAGCTTACATAGCAAAGGCCCTTAGGGAGGGAAGAGGAGAATGAGGGGAGCTGGGAAGGGACAACGAAAATCATGGGAGAAGACAAGCTCTCTCAGCTATTATACAGTCGAGGGAAAAATGCTGTTTCTATCCCTGATGGCGGCATGAGGTGCAAGCGGAGCTCCACTGTTTGCAACGTAGAGAAAAAGAGAAGCAAAGCTAACAAAAGAACTAGTACTTACAGCCAGCCTCTTCAAATAGAGGACATGCTTTTGAGATGACAGGAATTTTAGAGGAATAATTGAGGTTCTCAACTTCTGTATATAGTCTGTCCCAAACCCAAAAGGTTCTCCTTTCTCTCTTCCCCTTCACATTCAGCAGCTTTCCACGTGACAACAGAAAGTCACAGCTGTCCTATGGCTCATTGCCTCCCAAGGTATAAATCTTCCACAGTGGCAAAGGCACAACTTTACTACTGCTTTAATCAAGGAATCATAATCAACCCTCCCACCCATCCATATAATTTGACATCTTACATTTCATAATTACATATGAAAATGTATAATATATTTATATTGTTCTGACAAATTGTGTATTAATATTTATAATGATAACTCAAAGAAGGAAAAAAGTGTAATATGATGAAAGCCTTTGGTTATATGAAAAAAAATAATTTCAATTTACAAATGATTTTTGTTGCAGAGAAGTATGATAGGGTGATCAATAAAAGTCTTTCAAGCATTAAAGTATATTACATTAGGATAAAATTCTCTGCAGAAAGTAAAATGAAAGTACAATTCAAGGAGAAAAAAGAACAATAAAATTTCCAACTATTATATTAGATCTTATATAAATACAAAATTTGTAGGTGATGGTTCCCAAGCTACTTGTGATTTTTGAGTATTGCCTTGAAACATTTAAAAGAATGATGAAAAATTTTATTTCTTAATGTCAATACTTGTAACATGCTGGTAATTAGATACTTTCTAGCTATTTCAAAATTTTTCAGTTGATAATGAAAAATTACAAATATCTAGTTAAAAATGTGTGATGGGTACATTTTTTCAAGTTATTTTTAGAGACATGTGGGGAAAAAAAGAGACCACAGACTTAAGGCTAAGTAAAAGGAAAAGTCTTGAGCCCAATGGCTACCACCCTGCCTCTAGATTAGGGAAAATAAAAAAATGAAGACAAGAAACAGCTACTGATGATCAGTGCACACATATACACACACCCTCCTTTGCCTCATGACACCTAACCCCTATCCTTGGCCTCACTCCTCCACTAGCTCCACCTCTGCCACACCTGCTGGTTAAAGCCAAGAGTTTCATTCACTGACAGAATCACAAACCCGGAACCCTAAGCTACGCCAGACCAATGACCTTTGGCTGTCACCCTGTCCTTACCCTAGAAGGACCCACACTTCTCTAGTTAGAGGATACAGCAGGAAGTGGAGGCCCCCAAGGAAGTGGCAGCAAAGACCCTGACCAGAAAGGAAAGGCACACAAAAGAGTGCACTGGAGTTAAGTGTGCAAAAGTATTTTGAATGAGGACAGCAGCAGGCCACTCCAGAAGCTGAACAGCCTTAGAGACAATGCCATGACTAAGGTTGTGAGCAACACAAGGCCTGAAAGATGGAGCAGCCTTTATAGGCTATGTAGACTGATGCAGCAGAACACTTGTGAGCCCTCTGGGGCCTTGTGAGGAGAGTGAGACTTGGGTTCAATGATCCAGAATTGGCGGGGGGAGGGGGAGGGAGGAATCTGAGCCAGAAGACATCAGAAGGCCCTGAGGCAAATGCCTATCTTCTTTAACTGTTAACTGTCTTCTGCTGAAGACCTCCATGGTTGTATGGGCCACACTTAACATCTTTAAATTCTGGGAAATCCCCCTTAGAATCACATTCATTCTGTCCTCTTCAATTCTAGTGTCAAAATCACATAGAGGGCTAACAAAATATTTACTTAATTAAGGTTTAAACATGCACAATTTTAAAAAATAGCTTAAATGCTGCACAGTGAAGGAAACAGTCAGCAAAACTAAAAGGCAACCAACAGAATGGCAGAAGATATTTGCAAATGACATATCAGATAAAGGGTTAGTATCCAAAATCTATAAAGAACTTATCAAACTCAACGCCCATAAAACCAATAATCCAGTGAAGAAATGGGCAAAAGACATGAATAGACACTTCTTCAAAGAAGACATTCAGATGGCCAACTGACACATGAAAAAATGCTCATTGCTCATCAAATACAAATCAAAACCACTATGAGATACCACCTTACACCTGTCAGAATGGCTAACATTAACAACTTAGGCAACAACAGATGTTGGCGAGGATGCAGAGAAAGAGGATCTCTTTTGCATTGTTGGTGGGAATGAAAGCTGTTGCAGCCATTCTAAAACAGGATGGAGGTTCCTCAAAAAACTAAAAATAGAACTACTCTACGACCCAGCAATTGTACTACTAGGTATTTACCCAAGGGATACAGGTGTGCTGTTTTGAAGGGACACATGCACCCCAATGTTTATGGCAGCACTTTCAATAGCCAAAGTATGGAAAGAACCCAAATGTCCATCGATGGATGAATGGATAAAGAAGATGTGGTATATATATATATATATATATATATATATATACACATATATATACATATATATATATATATATATATACACACACACACACACAATGCAGTATTACTCGGCAATCAAAAAGAATGAAATCTTGCCATTTGCAACTACATGGATGGAACTGTAGGGTGTTATGCTAAGTGAAATTAGTCAGTCAGAGAAAGACAAAAATCATATGACTTCACTCATATGAGGACTTTAAGAGACAAAACAGATGAACATAAAGGAAAGGAAACAAAAATAATATAAAAACAGGGAGAGGGACAAAACAGAAGAGACTCATAAATATGGAGAACAAACAGGGTTACTGGAGGGGGTGTGGGAGTGGGATTGGGCTAAATAGGTAAGGGGCACTAAGGAATCTACTCCTAAAATCACTGTGGCACTATATGCTAATTTGGATGGAAATTTTAAAAAATAAAAAATAAAATTTTAAAAAAAGGTAAAAAAAAGATTTTAAAAAATGGACAAAACTTGAACTCACGCTTTACAGAAGAAGATATAGAAATGACCAATATGCAGACAAATAGGTGCTCAACATTGTTTGTCTTTGGGGTAATGAATTTTAAAGGCACAAAGAGATACCATAGATAACATTCCACACCAACTAGAATGGCCAAAATTAAAAAGACTGACAACACTAAATGTTGGCCATGATATAAAGCACTGGGATATAGAATGGTATTTTGGTGGAAAGTAGTTTGGTGATTCCTCAACCAGTTGAATATAGAATTACCATAACAATTCCACCCCTAGATATATATCCAACAGAACTGAATACAGATACTCAAATAGTTGCATAGGAATGTTCATAGCAACACTCTTCACAATTGCCAAAAGGTGGAAACAATGTCCATCAGGCACTAAATGGATAAATAAAATGTGGTATATTCATACAATGGAATATTAGTCAACTGTAAAGGAATGAAGTACTGATACATGCAGATGAATCTGGAAAACATTATGCTAAGGGAAATAAGGCAGACATAAAATATCATGAATTGTATGATTCCATTTTGTATGAAATGTTTAGAATAAGTAAATCCATACAGATAGAATGCAGACTGGTGATTGCCAGGGGCTGGAGGAAGGACAGAATAGGGTGTGAATGTTTAATGGATATAGAGCTTTCTTTTGGGGTAACAAAATTTCTTTTGGAGCTACACAGAGTTGGTGGTTGGATAACAATGTGGATGCAATGACTGTCAGTGAATTATACACTAAAAAATAAAGGGAATGAATGACTTCTATATGCACCAACATGGATGGATCTCAAAACATTATTTTGAGCAATCAGATACAAGAGTATATGCCATTATGATTTCAGTCAAAACTGGTTGCTTATGTAATATGGGGACTGACTGGAAGGGAACGTGATAAAAACTCTGAGGTGATATAAATGTTCTGTATCTTGACTGGGGTTATGATAACAAAGATGTATATTTTTGCGAAAACTCACTGAAGTATGTACTCAAGTCCCTTTAAGTGCATGTAAGTGTATGTAAATTTTATCTCAATTAAACAAAATAAGTGTGTGGGAAAAAAATAGCTTAAATGCTCAAGTTTTTCATGTTGATTTTCCACATTAATCAAATTCTAAAGGTAATTACTTCATCTTCCACTTCATTTATCCGGGTAAATCAGGCTGCCTCTACCTAAGGTAAACACACCAGACCACAACACATTTCAGGGTCATTGTCAGAGCACAGGATTGTCGATTCAGTCCTGTCAAGGGCCACATGGGCAGGAACAATGGGAAGTGTGAATCAAGTGTTTAGTGCCATCAAAATATGTCAGCAACAATGCTTTAGTCTCTTACCCACACAGAGCTAACACATTTTCAGGTACTTGCCAACATGTAAATTAATTTAAAATAGTTGAAAGTTATTTCTCCACATAAAATAGTTAAGAAAGTAGCTTTTGAAATTTATTTCTGGCCAGAGGAAGTTCCTCTAGAGTTCCCTTGGATAAACCTTTGTCTATGCCTGGGAACTGTATGCTGTGACTTGAAGAAATAAGAACTCCCTTGGAATCAGATGACCTCAATTCCAACCCAACTCTACCATTTGTTATTTGTGTTTCCTTAGAATCTCAGATACTTCTTCTATAAAATGAAGATAGTGTCTGCCTCAAGGGAATATTAAATAAAAGTAAAACTGGAGCCAGTGTTAATTCCCTTCCTTTCTTTTTGACACCAGAAAAGTATTATCACAGCATTAAATGCTTAGACTCAAATTGTTCTCCACCTGAGAGCAGAAGAACAATGAAATGAAATAGAAAGATAAAAAAATACAGACATTTTTGTCAGTTCAGCAAAAAGACCAACTTTAAAAAAAAAGCAAAAACTTGCAAATTATATGAATCTAGGTTAATTGTTCAGGAGCTTTTTCTGGTTGCAGTGAGCACTTAGAAACTTAAATCACTTCCGTTCATGAATATTAAATCAAATACATCTAATTTAGCCTAAAATGATCTCCCAACATAAATAAATGAGTCATATAATGAGTCACAGAAGAGTATTAATTTTTTTAAATAAAAGAATACCAAGAGGATGATTTGACTTTAAGGAACTAGTTTTATTTTTTTAGATAGCAACTAAAGACTATAGACATGCCAGTGGAAATATTTTGGATAATAATAATAATGGTGAAAATAATGATAGTGATAATATAGTTAAGACTTACTGATACTTATGTTCCAGGTACTGAATGCTAATATAGGCATTGGTGGGACAGTTTTACTTATATTAATTTCTTCCAGCCTTGGGGCGCCTGGGTGGCGCAGTCGGTTGAGCGTCCGACTTCGGCCAGGTCACGATCTCGCGGTCCGTGGGTTCGAGCCCCGCGTCGGGCTCTGGGCTGATGGCTCAGAGCCTGGAGCCTGTTTCTGATTCTGTGTCTCCCTCTCTCTCTGCCCCTCGCCCGTTCATGCTCTGTCTCTCTCTGTCCCAAAAATAAATAAAGGTTGGAAAAAAAAAAATTTCTTCCAGCCTTACAACAATCTTACACAATAGGCATTATTATCATTGTTATTGCTGTTGTTATTCCCACTGTTAAGAATGAAAAGGGGCCCAGAAAATTCCCCCAATGAAAAAAAAGAGGAGCTAGGAAGTAACCCTAAAGCCGGCTTGCTTAGTCACTAGCTGGTAACATACCAGAAAAATAGTGGACCTGAGGACCCTACAAATCAAAAGTAAACTGTCAAGGGAATTTGCCTTCTGATTCTCTTCTTACTCCAAATCGCTATTGCACAGATAAAAGCATAGATCTTTCGTTAGAGCCAAGAAAAGGAACATATTCTGCTTAAATCAATTTTATTAGTACAAATTTAGTTACCCTTTTAGCAGTATGATTTGAAACACTTAATATCATAAAACTGATAAGATTTTCATTGTTGTTTTTGTTTTTACTGGTGAGAAAGACTATGTCAATAAAATACAAATTGAGAAATTTTAAAATGTACCCTCATTTTTATTTTATTATGCTAAATAAACCCTTTAGCGTATTATAAAATACATGTTATAATAATAGGTTCCCATTTACCAAGTCAATACATAAAATGGTAACAATTTTCTATAATACTCAAGACATGAAAAGGTAGAGATATGATGAGTAAAGTCTTGGTTTTATTATTATTGTAGCTGTTATTTCCATCTCAGAATTTATGGTACTTTTCTCAGGAACTGCAGCCTGTTTAAGAAAATGGATCGTGGGGCGCCTGGGTGGCGCAGTCGGTTAAGCGTCCGACTTCAGCCAGGTCACGATCTCACGGTCCGTGAGTTCGAGCCCCGCATCAGGCTCTGGGCTGATGACTCAGAGCCTGGAGCCTGTTTCCGATTCTGTGTCTCCCTCTCTCTCTGCTCCTCCCCCGTTCATGCTCTGTCTCTCTCTGTCCCAAAAATAAATAAACGTTGAAAAAAAAAATTAAAAAAAAAAAAAAAAGAAAATGGATCGTATCTGCCATGAACAAAACAATCATTTCTAATCCATATCTAGGATTTCAATATAATGATGAGATATTCAGTGACACTTGGAAGAGTCAGCTTGCATGACTGTCAAATTCTATACTAGCACTGGAAGCCCTCTCCAACTTTGTAACACCATCAGTGGGTTTCAAGCTATCATACCTTCACATCTTTATAGAAAGGGAGTAACAAAGGCTGATTAGTTTATCTAGAGGAATTAAAAAAAACAAAAGCAGCCTCAGAACAATATCATCTCTATTTCAAGGAATCGGTTCAAATCTAATAGAACTGTATCATCAATGGTAACCTTAAAATCAACAACCTGGGTGGCTCAGTTGGTTAAGTGCTCCACTCAAATCTGGCTCAGTTCATGATCCCACAGTCACGATTCCCAGGTGGTGGTATTGAGCCCCCTATAGTGCTCAGCACTGAGTGTGGAGCTTGCTTAACATTCTCATTCTCTCTCTCTCTGTTTCTCTCTCTCCCTCTCCATCTCTCTCTCTCTCTCTCCCCCCCCTGCCAGTCCCCTCTTTGCCCACCTCCTCATGCATGTTCTCTTTCTCTCTAAAATAAAAAATAAAATAAAATAGAAGCAACAACCAAAGGAGTGTATTTCTTTTGGCTCAAACCACATTTTATTGTTTTTTTACTTATAAATCACTGAAGAAGCTCAGTAATGACAGTCTCAGTGGCTTTCAATTCTTTTTTCTTTTTTTCTCAAATTTTTATTTAAATTCTAGTTAGTTAACATACAGTGTAATATTGGTTTCAGGAGTAGAATTTAGTGATTCATCACTTACACAAAATACCCAGTGCACAACACAACAAATGCCCTCCTTAATACCCATCACCCAATTAGCCCATTCCCTGCCCACCACCCCTCCATCAACCCTCAGTTTGTCCTCTACAGTTAAGAATCTCTTATGGTTTACATCCCTCTTTTTTTCCCCCTTCCCATGTATTCATCTTGGTTTCTTAAATTCTACATATGAGTGAAATCATATATTTGTCTTTGTCTGACTTATTTTAGCATAATATACTCTAGTTCCATCCATGTCCCTGCAAAACACAAGATTTCATTTTTTTGATCACCAAGTAATATTCCAATGAATATGTAGTATATATAATATCCTACCTTCATTATCCATTTATCAATCAATGGACATTTAGACTCTTTCCATAATTTGGCTATTGTTGATAATGGCGCTATAAACATTAAAGTGCAGGTGCTCCAGTGAATCAGTATTTTCGTATCCTTCAGGTAAATAACTAGTAGTGCAATTGCTGGGTAGTAAGGTAGTTTTATTTTTAAGTTTTTCAGGAACCTTTACACTGTTTTCCAGAGTAGCTGCACCAGTTTGCAGAAATTCAGCACATTTTTTTTACATTGATTTTATATCCTGCAACTTTGTTGAATTCATGTATCAGTTCTACCAATTTTTTGGTGGAGTCTTTCAGGTTTTCTATGCAGAGTATCATTTTTTCTATGAAAAGTGAAAGTTTCACTTCTTCCTTGCCAATCTGAATGCCTTTTATTTCTTTTTGTTTTCTGATTGCTGAAGCTAGAATTTCTAATACTATGTTAAGTAACGATGGCGAGAGTGGACACACTTGCCTTGTTCCTGACTGTAGAGGAAAAGCTCTCAGTTTTTCCCAATGAGGTTGATATTAGCTATGGGTCTTTCGTATATGGCCTTTATGATGTTGAGGGAAGTTCCATCTATCCATGCTTTGTTAAGGATTTTTATCAAGAATGGATGCCATATTTTGTCAAATGCTTTTTCTGCATCTATTGAGAAGATCATATGGTTCTTATCCTTTAATTAATGTGGTGAATCATGAGATTTATTTGTGGACATTGAACTACACCTGCAGCCCAGGAATAAATCCCACTAGATAATTGTGAATAATTCTCTTAAGGTATTGTTGGATTCAATTTGCTAGCATTTTGTTGAGAATTTATGCATCCATGTTCATCAGGGATATTGGCCTGTTATTCTCCTTTTTAGTGGGGTCCTTGACTTTGGAATCAAGGTAATGCTGGCCTTGTAGAATTAATTTGGATGTTTTCCTTCCATTTTTATTTTTTTGTAAAAGTTTCAAAAGAATAGGTATTAACTCTTCTTCTTTAAATGCCTAGTAGAATTCCCTTGGGAAGCCATCTGGCCCTGGACTCTTATTTTGGGGAGATTTTTGATTACTGATTCAATTCTTTACTGGTTATGGGACTTTTCAAATTTTCTATTTCTTCCTGTTTCAGTCTTGGTAGTTTGTATGTTTCTAGGAATTTGTCCATTTCTTCCAGATTGCCCAATTTGTTGTCATTTAATTTTTCATAATATTCTAATTGTTTCTATTTCTGTGGTATTCGGTATGATCTCTCTTCTCTTTCATTTGATTTTATTTATTTGGGTCCTTTCTCTTTTCTTTTTGGTAAGTCTGTCTAGAGATTTATCAGTTTTTATTAATTCTTTCAAAGAGCCAGCTCTTAGTTTTGTTGGTCTACTTTTTTTGTTGTTGTTGTTTTGTTTTGTTCTGTTTTGTTTCTATATCATTTCTTTTTGCTATAATCTTTATTATTTCCCTTCTTCTTCTGGCTTTAAGCTTTATTTGCTGTTCCTTTTCTAGTTCCTTTAGGGGTAAGGTTAGGTTTTATATTTAACACTTTTCTTCCTTCTTGAGGTACTCCTGTATTGCTATATACTTCCCTCTTATGACTGCATTTGCTATATCCCAAAGGTTCTGGACTGTCATGTTTTCATTTTCATGTGCTTCCATGTATTTTTTTTTATTTCTTCTTTAATTTCTTTGTTAATCCATTCATTCTTTAGGAAAATGTTCTTTAACTTCCATGTATTTGTGTTCTTTCCAAATTTTTTCTAGCGATTGGATTCAATTTTTATAGTGTTGTGGTATGAAAATATGTATGGTATGATCTCAATCTTTTGAACTTGTTGAGGCCTGATTTGTAACCATGTGATATATTGCGGAGAATGTTCCATTTGCACTAGAAAACAATGTGTATTCTTCTGCTTTAGGATGAAATGTTCTGAATATATCTGCTAAGTCCATCTGGTTCAGTGTGTCATTCAAAGCCATTGTTTCCTGGGGCGCCTGGGTGGCTCAGCCAGTTAAGCATCCGACTTATGATGCTTAGGTCATGATCTCACAGTTCGTGGGTTCGAGCCCCACATCGGGCTCTGTGCTGACAGCTCAGAGCCTGGAGCCTATTTCAGATTCTGTACCTCCCTCTCTCTCTGCCTCTCCCCTTTTCATGCTCTGTCTCTGCCTCAAGAATAAACATTAAAAAAAATTTACAAAGCCATTGTTTCCTTGTTGATCTTCCGCTTAGATGATTGTCCATTACGTAAGTGGGGTGTTAAAATCCCCTACTGTTATTGTATTATTATCAATGAGTTTCTTCATGTTTGTTACTAATTGATTTATTTGCTTGCTCCCAAACTAGGAACATTAATATTTACAATTTTTAGATCTTCTTGTTAGATCTACCCCTTAATTATGATATAATGCCCTTCTTAATCTGTTACAGTCCCTGGTTTAAAAACTAGTTTGAGTGAGGTAAAGAAAGCAAAAATAATATAAAAACAGAGAAGAAGAGAAACCATAAGAGACTCTTAAATACAGAGAACAAACTGAGGGTTGCTGGTGGGGTGTTGGGTGGGGGAAGGGCTAAAAGGGTGAGGTGCATTAAGGAAGACACTTGTTAGGATGAGCAATGGGTGTTATACCTAAGTGATGAATCACTAAATTCTATTCTTGAAATTATTATTACACTATATGCTAACTTTGATTTAAATTTAAAAAGAATAAAATATAGTTTGAACAATAAATAAATAAAATAAAATAAAATCTAGTTTATCTGATATAAGTATAGCTACTCTGGTTTTGTTTTGACATCCATTAGAATCATCAATAGTTCTCCATCCCCTCACTTTCAATCTGCAGGTGTCTTTAGGTCTAAAATGAGTCTATTATAGACAGCCTATAGACAGGTCTTATTTTTTATCTATTCTGACACCCAATATTTTTTGATGAAAGCATTTAGTCCATTTACATTCAGAGAGATTCTTGATAGATATTGATTTAGTGTCATTGTATTACCTGTAAAGTTGGTGTTTTAGAGATTTTTCTCTGTTCCTTTCTAGTCCTTGTTGCTTTAGGCCTTTCTTTTCCACTCAAGAAGTCCTCTTTAATATTTCTTGTAGGGCTGGTTTAGTGGTCATGAACTTTTTTTTTTTTTTTTTTTTTTTTTGGTCTGGGAAACTCTCCTATTTTGAATGACAGCCTTGCTGGATAAAATATTCTTGGCTGCCTATTTTTCCCATTCAGCACATTGAATGTATCATCCCACTCCCTTCTGGCATGCCAGGTTTCTGTGGAGAGATCTGCTGCTAACCTGATTTGTCTTCCCTTGTAGGTTAGGGTTTTCTTTTCCCTTGCTGCTTTTAGGATTCTTTCCCTATTTCTGTATTTTGCAAATTTTACTACAATATGTCTTCGTGTTGGCTGGCTTTTGTTGATTTTGATGGCAGCTTCTCTTTGCTACAATTTGGACTTGGCCTAAAATTCTTAAAAACATTGTCTACAGTTGTCAAGGAATTTTTGGTGCCTGCAATGTGCCAGTGATGACAGAGGTATCAGATCAAGTGAATAATTAGCAGACACAGTCTATACCCTTGTGCAGTTTATGGCCTATGTCTGTTCACCTTGATGGACACTAGATTCTGTGTGAAAGGCCAAGGAATGACGTACAGTGATAAGATGATGCAGTGATGTAAGTGAAACAAGAATAGAGGAGTTGGTCACACAAGTCAGAATGAGATAATGGAATAGATTTGAAAGTAAGGAAGAGAAGAATGTCCCCCAAAGACTCAGGAATACCCGGCACTGCCATTCAGTGATCTGAGAGTACCCTTCTTATAACTTTTTTATAATACCAAAACCTTTCATTATTACAGCAATCTTCATGAGGAGCCTAACTTCATATCCTTAGATTAATATTTATTGTTTCTAAAGCAAATAGTAAGTTCCCATATTTTATTATATTATCTTTCTTTTTCATTAAAAGTAACATGTACAGAGATCAGGATCTAACAATGAGGTGACAAAAAGTGAAAAACTATAAATGTCAGCTCCTCATGAGCTGTAAAGCTTAGCGACTAATACTGTACCGACCATGTGTGCAGTCAATATACACAACATACATATATTTTAATTAATGATGTATCATCT
Organism: Herpailurus yagouaroundi; assembly: GCF_014898765.1. Lineage (NCBI taxonomy): Eukaryota > Metazoa > Chordata > Mammalia > Carnivora > Felidae > Herpailurus > Herpailurus yagouaroundi. The sequence goes on along the minus strand of NW_024412391.1, from coordinate 56,981,808 downwards.
GAATTTTATTTATAGAAAAGGATAAGCAGGAATAAACAAAATTAATTTCATATATCTATAAAAAATAATTTATCTCCAAAATGGATTTTCACTATTAAATATGTATATTATAGGTGTAGTAACTGTATATTATAGATCCCCTATATTTAGCAATTAGAAGTCATGATTATTTATAAAAAAACACTTTTAGTCATATGACAATGTCATTTAATTTATTGGAATTTTCAAACATTTTTATTGTTTGTAATAAAAGTGCTTTGGAGGATATATAATATTTCCTCCATTCTTTTATAAACTTTCCTTTGATTTTTATTTTTTTTTAATTTTATTTTTTGTATTTTTTTTATTATTTATATATGAAATTTATTGTCAAATTGGTTTCCATACAACACCCAGTGCTCATCCCAAAAGG
>NW_024412391.1:56941508-56980996 GCF_014898765.1 Herpailurus yagouaroundi | reverse complement strand
GTAATTCACTTTTGCTTTTAATTCCCTTGCCTTTGGGGATGTGTCGATTTTTAATTAGAAAAACTCATCTTGTTCTTATCATTTATTTTAAGGTAACTATTTTGTGAAAGTAATGTTAAATCTGTCCCAACCAAAAAATTTAACGTAGTTTGTTTTATCAATAATTATGGAAACTCTGACCAAAACAATATTCTCTATACAAACAAAGCCATCTATAGCATAGACTCAGTATCTATGGGGTGGTATCAAAGATGATTTAAATAGGATTCCCTAGCAATAGATAACTTACGTAAAATCAGTGCTGGAAATCGAATGGTGAATGAAATAGACATGATCTCTGACATCTTAGCGCAGCCTAATGAGAGGAATAAGCACTGCCAAGAATGGATCTCTGTATTTGGAAATTATAGAAAGGACAGAAATGATTATTTGAGAATGACACAAACTCCAACCTATACGCTATAGTTTATGAAATACTTCACATAAGATACAACCTTGGTGCTGTATCTTAAATTAGCGTGGAGTTGGTGTTACTCCAAGCCTGTCTCATTAGTACATATTTCTAAGATACCACTAGTTATAAGACATGTAATTTTTTAATGTTCATTAAGAATTTTTAAAAAACACTGTCAGTTAAAGATGGCACATCCTTGTTTGTAACACATATCCCATTTTCACAGGTATTAAAGTATGAACAAATGTGCTTTATGGAATCAGTGAAATCCAAAAAAGAAAATCTCATTCAAATCTCCTGCTGGTCTAGCCTTTTCATCATTAATCCTTCTTCAGTGTCCTAAGTTGGTTCATGTCCCGTACCCAGTGTCAGAAAAGTGACTTCCTTGTAGCCAGTTTTCTTTACTAAATTCTATATAGTCTGCCCCCCTTGTTGCAATAGATCAGCACAGCCACTTCAGGGAGCATCCTTAACCACATCCCTGTGCCTTTTCCAAGGCTGATGCTAATGTCTACAGCACAGATGTGTCCAGTTGTTGGGACCAAGAGAGCTCATGCTTTTTTGAAGTGCTTCCTTCCAAATGTTGTGTTTACAGTACTACCCACCTAGTAGGCTGTTGTCACAAAGGTAGTGCTGGAGTGACTGACAGAAAGAAAACAAGTTACTGGAAATTGAGACAGAAAGAAAACAAGTTACTGGAAATTGAGACAAGAACATGTGGCATGAAGTAAGGAGAGGCAGAGAAGAAAATAAAAAGTTTCCAGGTCCTAAAATTTCCATGAGGCTCCCTGCTGACCATCATATAACCTAACTGGAGTCAAGACCCTGTCTTCAGGTTTTCAATACCTTCCTATGCTCTAACTTACCACTGACTATGCTAAAGACCCTAGCAGCGTAGCACCTGCTTGCTCAAATGATGCGATACCCAGTACAACCCCTGCACTTTCCTGAGTAATTGCTGTAAGAAGACCAAGTAAAACAAAGGTCAATTCCCCAGATATAATATTCCCCAACAGAACTATATATTTTGAACTAGAAATGGCTTCTTTATCCTTGTGTATATTTTATTTGCAATTCAGGTTTTGTTCCTACTGTTGTTGTTTATAGGAAAAGAACATCTGTTATGTCAAATATTACCAGAGGTCTCTCTTACTGAACAGGAATTGGGGAACTTTGTTACATCCAATATAACACAAGCAAGCAAAGTCCTGTCCACAACATTAAGAAAAGGGCATTCGTATTTTCAGATCTAACCATTTCAAGTATAGTTATAATTAGAATAACCTACACAATTCAAAGTGTGGAGCACACTGGCTGCTCAAGTTTTGATTCCTTAGCTAGAACTTACCGATACCCTAACAGCACTTTGTGAAAGAAAGCACTTTGTGAAAGAAAAAAGTGGCCATTTTGAATCACAGAAAGTTCACTTGCAGCACCTGCACAGAGACATCTGTAAAATGGCTAGTGAGAGGAAAATATGTCTCACAAGGTAGGCTGTTGCCTCTAAACTCTCAGTTCTGTTCTCACATCAAGATAACTAATCATTAGGGATAAGTGCCTACACTGTTTTATTTTTAGCTCTTTTGAGGAGAAACCTATTATTTCTTTCACTCCTGGATGAGACAGAAAATACTCCCTTGCAGTGTAACAACATAAACAATTCTGCCGATTTTTTCAAATTGTGGGGAAACACCTATACTTATTGCAAATGGAGAATAAGTTATGAATCACAGAAGTAAAAAATTACTTCTATTTCTAAAGTTCTCCATAGGTTACAGATAAGGCTAAGGACAACCTGCTTCTACGTGCAGTGACTGGAAATGGTCCTGAGAGGAATCTAGCACAGTGGGGTTTGGGCCCACTCGTGTGTCACTCTTGTGGGACAACAGTGGGGGAGACTCTAATTTTCCTTTGCCATCTTCCTACACCTCTGGCCTGGGGAAAATGTGGCATTAACCAAACGAAATGGAATGGATTTCCCTACAAGAAAAAGGAAACAAGATACTAGAAGGGGGTTAGACAGATATAAACAATGGAAGTTCCCCTAAGAGGGATGTTTCAGTGACCTCCATCATCAACTCTAAATCCCCCACTTTTCACTGAGGTGTCTTCCACTTACTGCACCATCCTAACAAGAGACAGCATGGTAATACTTCCTTCCAGTGTCAGTCCATGAGTAGCCCTCCCACATCTCTTGACATAGGTGGCACATCATAACCCATTCAGACATCAGCAACCTCCACCTGATTCCAGCCACATCATTGACTTAATATTTCTAAATGGTATTGACTCCTGATCCAAGGAGTGGAAACACAGAAATGTATTAACTACTACTGACTAATTATTGTTAAATCATAATTGAAATAAAATCTATTTCCTATGACTTAGATGCTTATTTCAGACCTATAATATGCTCTCTTGGTATTTCTATTTTGTAGGGTTTTATTTCAAAGTAAAATTTGACCATCCTTTACATTGAATGCTGACAATGTTTTTAATCTTTCCTTTAATTAAAAATGCATTTATGGTACAGAATTATTAAAACAACAAAAATCTACTGAGATCCATAGGCATATATCATTTTTCTTGCCTTCTGAGAAAGCTAGCCTAAATAGCTGATGTAGATTAAATACGTTTTGGGAAACCCAGCTGGCTCAGTCAGAAGAGCATGCAACTCTTGATCTCAGCTTCATGAATTTGAGCCCCACATTAGGTGTAGAGATTACTTAAATAAGCCAAGTTTTAAATATATATGCATATATATATACACATATATATGTGTATGTGTATATATATATATATATATATATATGAGACATTTCTAAAATTTTTTTAATGTTTATTTATATTTGAAGGAGAGAGAGATAGTGTGTGAGCAGCAGAGGGGCAGTGTGAGAGGAAGACACAGAATATGAAGCAGGCTCCACGATCTGAGCTGTCAGCACAGAGCCTGACGTGGGGCTCAAACTCACAAACCAGGAGATCATGACCTGAGCTGAAGTCAGATGCTCAACCCACTGAGCCACCCAGGCACCCCTAAATAGGATTATTATTAATAGACTATTTAATTTGGCAATTCAAATTCAATTTATGTAACTGGCTGCAAATATTCTTTAGCATTGATATAATAAGAATATAACAATCCACTCTTTATTTCATATTGATCTAGCTCTTAGAATTATAGTTTATACTTCACAGTTAAAAATGCCAGATATTTATGTTAAGATGGCTTCAGCACTGAGTTAAAAAAATTAACTTAAATTGGCTTACATATTAAAGAATTTACTGGCTCACCTACCTGAAAGACTAAAGTAGGGTAGGCTTTAAATTTGACTTAATTAAGAGACTTCTCTAAAGTCTCTTACAGTTCAGCATCTTGCTCACACTGCAGCAGTCTGGGCATTACATTTTTTCAGGACAACATATAGAAGAGAAGAAATAATTTCCCTGGATTCCAAGTTTTCCATTCATACTAAGATCAACTTTTCCAGAAGCCTTCAGCAAACTTTCCTCATACTCTTTAACCCAAATTATATCAAAAGCCCATATCTGCACGAATATTGATAAACGTAATCAATAAGCCATTTTCACCCCTAGAGCTTGGCAAAAGGTGAGCTACTCCTTATAGTAATGAGCTGCATTAAAACAGACTTCTTATAGGAAGGGAAGAGGGGGAAATGGGTGTTAAGTAGGCAACCAACTACTACTCTAAGATGAAATTTGAATAATATAATATTTTGCTAGAGAACATGAATGGAAATGCGTAATTTGGAAAGGTGTTCAGTATGTTGGCGTTTCTGACATCCTGAATGTTACATTATCTGAGCTGATTGTGGAATTTGCTATAGGCATCATCCTTGGAGTCTTGCCAAACCCTAGCATGAATCTGTATTTGGGTGGTATGCAGAAGACAAAGGTAAATCAGCCACCCTCTCCTTTCCATTGCTATTTCTTGTTCATCTACACAACATATTTCCTTTTCTTTTTCTCTTAGAGAGAGACGGGGGGGGGGGGGCAAAAAGAAAGAGAAACAGAGAGAGAGAGAGAGAGAGAGAGAGAGAGAGAGAGAGAATCCTAGGCAGGACCCATGCTCAGCAGAGTCTGACGCAGGGCTCAATCCCACTACTGTGGGATCATAACCTTAATAGAAATTGAGAGTCCGACGCTCAATTGAATGAGCTGCCCCTACACAAAATATTCTAGATTTGGCCAATTTGGTTCATGGAAATTTTAATTAGCAATAATTACGCCTCAGATAAACCTCATTAACTATGATACTGCCACTGTACAAAGCTAGTTCATGGAAATTTCAGAACAGTAATAATGTATTTAACTTTTCGAATTGTGGAGAACATTTTTTCAGTATAAGAGTAATATTATCATTTAAAATACTGAAGATAAGATTTAAAAACCACTAGTAATCCAACCTCTCTAATCCAGTCTTTATTAGAATTATAGCTTTCGTTTTTCTACTAAATACATTATAAACATCTCTCTATATAGTTATGCAGTTTTCATATCCCTATTCTTAATACTTGCATGAAATTTTGAGGAGTGCATGTAAATAATATAATTGACAATAACGAAGTGGAAAAAATAAAATATTGGCTGTTTCCTACATTTTCATTACTTCCATTACTTGAGGGGGTTAATTTGTTTTCAACCTATCCTAGAAATAAGGTCATTGTTCTCATAAGACAAAGATGGCAGCATGACTGCCTATCTCTCCATATGAACACCATTTCTTTCAATTTTTACTTTTAATGTTTATTTATTTTTGAGAGCTAGAGACAGAACATGAGTGGGGGAGAAGCAAAGGGAGAGGGAGACACAGAATCCAAAGCAGGCTCCAGGCTCCAAGCTGTCAGCACAGAGCCCTGTGTGGGGCTCAAACCCACTAACTGTGAGATCATGACCTGAGCTGAAGTTAGATGCTCAACCGACTGAGCCACCCAGGCACCCCGATCTGAACACCATTTTTAAGCAATAAACTCTAGATCCAGATAAAGGAAAGAATAATTCAATGATACAACACAAACAAAAAATGCTATATTTGAATGCCAGAAAAATCAAGAACATCATTAAGAAGGAAGGTGTACTACACTATTAATCAGAAGACATACTGCAGTGCAATGCTTGGGAAATCTCATAGGAGTGTCTTACCCTGTTTACATTTAGTTCATCCATATAACAACACATTGTCCAGCTATAAAACTGAAAAATAATCACTGCCCCTACTTCCTGCCACGAGATATGGAGACTGATAGTATTTTGTAGTCTTTGAAATAATATTTACTTTTCTGGTTACAAAAGAAATATTTATGTTTACTGCACAAGTTTTTAAAAATCCAGGAAAAATATACAAAAGCAAATATAAACTACCATAAACCTACTATTCAGAGACAATTTTAATATATCCTTTAATGTTATTTCTACAATTTGTATGTTTAATACTATAAAATTAGATATAGTTCTGTACACTCCCTCTGTTACTTCACATTGTGAATGAAGGTTGATTTCAAGCCATAGCCTACGAATCTAAAATTGAATGACATATTATGATAGACTGCACATTATGTCAGGATAACAAATCAAAGAATTATCTTCAGTATTCCTGCATCAAATACTTCCCTACTATGTAGGCAAAGCAAATTCCTTTGACGCGGTCACCAGGCAATAATTGCAAAGGCAGTGGTTTCCTGATGTTGTTGCACTCTCCCCCAAGAAATATTAAAAATGGATGGCCACAGTAGGTCACCAGGGATAGGCTCATGGCCCACTAATACTGCATAGCTCTATACATGCACAATATGGAAAAGATGATCATCTGTATATGCTAAGGAACTTAGTGTTAAGTGAAAACTCTAGAGTCAGCACCCCATACAATACTTGCCTGCCCAATCACTGAGCATTCATCTGTAGGTGTGGTCACTACCTTAAGGTATCTAGTCCAAAAAACTCTACCCCAGTCATTCAGCTTGAGTCTGATCTCTCCCTAGTCCAGAGACTAGAGCCACCTATCCCCACTCCACAATCTGACAAAATGTTTTATGCAGTGTTAGCCTTAGGAAGACAGGGCAAAGGACCAGAAATCTACTGGATTGAAAATAAAACTTCCCCATCACTTGTGGACACCTTTACATTTCACATAGGTTGATCCAGGAGAAGCAGTCTAGAAATAAAGTAGAAATGTTATCTTTTTATTTGCTTCTATAAAATGATGTGGGCATCTTCCTAAGATTCAGGAAAATATTCTATGGTCTGTGTGCACCTGGGTGTGACAACTGGCAATGCAAAAAAATATACATGGTTTTCCTTCCTACACACTTGACAGAGTGTGGATGTTTCTGTGTGAGAATTTAATACAGCTGGAACATCAGTATCATCAACCTTGTCTCTTCCTTCATCTATTTTTATAATGGCATCCTCCTCTTTCATCAATTTCAGTTGAGCACGTGTGTGTAGTCTGCTCTCTTGGATTGGAACTTCTCATTTGTTTCATTTGTACTGTGACCACTCATAAACATTCTATGGTAGGATGTGGAATCAGAATGGGAGACTCAGTCTTCACTGCACCACCGAGTTGTATGACTTTAGGCAAGTGACTGAATGTCACTAAGCCTCAGTTTCCTCATGTGAAATGGAGTGAATAATGCCAAGCCTTCTTACGTTAGAGTTATTTTAAGGTTCCAGTGAGATAATGTTTATCTGAAAGCTCACTCACTAAAACGCAAGCATAATCATAGCTTCAATGCTTAAACCCTTGAATGGCTTTACTCTCAGTTTAGCATAAGCTCCAAAATGCTTAATGGAGTCCTTCATCGCCCTGCCTGATTTCTATCTAGCCTCATCTCCTGCATCTCTCTTCTGGCACTCGAACTTCCAGATACATAGCTCATTTCATGGAGTCATTTCACTTTCAGATAGGAGATGGGGGAAAAAGTTAATTTGACTATCTTTTGAAAACATCTGCTACCTCACGGCAAGTTCTTCCAAAGCTTGCCTCCAGAATGGCCTGTTAGGGTATGAATCACAGCTGCCAAGCCTCTTGCATGCTGTTCTGCAATACTGAGAAAGATCCTTTGAATACCAAAAATGCAATAATAATATCAGTGATCTTGGTATCATGACTTTATGTCTGGCCTTCATAAAAGATCATTTACTCATTTCAAAACTGTTCCTAAATCAACAGGTGTTGTGCCCTGTTCAGCTAATTCAGAATGGAGTCAACAGCAGACGGATAAACAGCTTGGCATCTGGCTTTGGCCCTGCTGCAGAATTGCCAAGAGAAGCCCAAGCATCCTGCATCACCTGCCTTTTCAAAGGCTTCTGTTGTCGTACGAATGGCTCATTTTGTGACTCCAGCAATGCTTGAAATTGGCTGTCTGGTATCACAGAATGCCTGACCCTGACCAGGGGGCAAATGTCAAACCATGCCAGAATGTACAGCTTGGTTTCATAATGACTAGCAAGATTCACTTCTTAGGAGAAGGGCATTGTTCTGGTTGGATGCCAAGAACTATAGAAAATTATTGCATATTTAATTGAAAAGTTCACTTTGCTGCTTGCTTGTCAGCCATTTTAAATACTGAAATTATGGAATTGCACCCCCTACTTTTATCCTCTCTCCTACCTTTTTCACTGCCATTCATCAAAATCTTGAGTGGAAATATAAAAGCACTTGATGTACTCTATCTTTTCTGAGTTTCTCCCAGGTCAGTTTCCCTAGAAGCATAGCTTGAAATGGATTTTCTTGGGCAAGTGATCTACTGAGGTAGTGCTTTTGAGAAACTAAAGAAAACAGGCAGGGCAGGGGAAGAAGCTAGACAGTGATTTAGCTTCAGACTGCTTCCACAGAGAGCTTGGGAACCTGAATTGAACTTCATAGGTTGTGTCAACCAGAGGTGAGGTTCTGATAAAATCCTTATCAGCCTAGAGTCAAAAAAATAATGCACCCATGAGCTCTAAGCAGTCAATACCCACAGCATGTAGGGATGGGTGCACCAGCCTAGTAATGGTGATCTGTACAGGGAACCGAAGATTGTACCCACTTCACAGATCTAACATATTCATCCCATAAATCTCTACCATTATAATTACTATGATATTATTGCAACCATTGTTTTTGGTAAGCAAACCTATATACAAGTGGAAACTATCTTTCAGCTCTAAACTGAGCTGTACCTATTCAGATTCTATAAATATAGCAAGAAACTAAGAATTTTTAAAAGAGATGTAATTTACTTTTATCCCAGCAAATTACAGATAGCTGATCATAGTCTATAGGTAATTCACAGAGAACAATGGATGGGTACCAATGGTTTTTGCTGAACCATCTTCTTTCAATTTCACTATTATCATTGCAAACAAAGTAAAACAAAGTAAAAGCTAACCTGTTCTCCAAGACTCATACCCTAAGATGACCAAATAAGGATTTACCTCACTAGTTACAATTCAGTACAACTCATCTTTATATCATAAAAGCTCATCCAGAATTGCAATCTTACAAATGCAAACTACACTGCATTTGATATTTTACTAAAAAGTATTTTTATTATTAAAGTCCAATGATTTTGACTTCAATTCCTTTTTATCCTTGCATTTTCTTCGAGAGTTTTCAAAAACCCATTATGACTGTTTCCAATGTTCTCATATCCAAATGTTCAAGAGTATTTTTCTTCTCATTTACCAGATTTTTTAAGCTTAAATAAGTAAACATTATTTTTGGATTTTCTTTCTCATCTAGCACTTTGTTCTATTCTGTTTTATACTACAGAGGACATGAGGGCACTAAGTAGGCAGACCTAAAAAACCCAAATTGTGGATAAGCCAATTTTGATACTACAGTGATGCCTTGGGCAATAGTGCAGATATGCCATAACCTTGCAGACCACACTTAACTGAATTAACCAACAACTTAACCTGGGACCCTAGGCTATCAAGGAGTAGAGGAATTGTCTTCCTACCTTAACCCCCCAAGTACACCAGAAATGGAGGGAGCTTAACCTCTGATGAAGCTTGAATTTCCGTGCCCTTCCCACCATATCTTCTCACTGTTCACACTGTATCTCCTGTTTTGTCCAAAGCCTGGGAAAGGACCTACGATGTTTTCACACATTCATCTATTTTTCTAAATTTTACAGAAAGAATATATGCAAAATTCTTTCTCTTAAAGAGGACTCCAAAAATTATAAATTTCACGTACTATGAAACTTTGATTCTGCCATGCTTACCCATCACCAAGACTAGCCATGTTGGGAGGTGATGAATAAGAACTGACTTTTTGTCGTCTGAGGCCCACATATCTTTGAGGAAAAGGAGTAGATTAAGAGCCTGCTTTCATCAATTCATCATCCCTATGGCTAAAATCTTTATTTAGAAATGCTTATCCTGAGTATTCCCACCACATCTAATGGAAAAAACACCCTGTGAGGCACTAGCATGTGCAGACTTCATGGTCTCTTTTTGGTTTTCCTGCTCTGTTTGCCACACATCCTTAAATGACAGGCAGGCAAGGGGCTCCCAAGCATTTATGTGAGGATCCAAGACTGTCTCTTCAGCCATGTGTCTGTGGCACCTGAGTCTGCATATGCCATTTAAAATTAAAAGGCCACAGCATTTCAGATTTAATCATAAGGCTGCCAATTAAGGTATCACTTGTCTTTCCATAAAAATCATTTGGGGATATTTTTCTTTTATCCCCAGGCTCTTATTTACTGTAAATTTCCAGCAGGCAATGCAAACTACAGCTGCTCAACCTGTTTGAAAACTATCCGGCACAGATTCATTTTTCAAATGGACACTAAATAAATACTCGTTGATGATATGTGATAATTTGGGAAGATTTTCATTAAAGGTGTTTGATTGGGATCAAATCTTTATGAAGACACTTCTGAGCCAGGATGACTTTTTTCAGAGACATGACTGAACCACTTCAACCATACTAGATATGGAAATCCCTACTGTTTACACCAGCTCCATGAATTATATAATGCCTCTGAAACCTGAATCCATTAATAGAGTTAGAAAATATGTTTTAAAGTATGAGAAGAGCTAAAAATGGTATCTTCTCCTCTAACAGGGAAATCAAATACTAATTTTGTTTGAAGGAGAAATACTAATTTTGTTTAGCAGTACAAGCTCCTCAGCTAACACATTAAATTCTACTTTTGACGAGAGATATTCAGTTATTATTTTCAAAAATATGTATTTCCAGTTGTTTAAAACAAGCAAATGTATGCCAAGACTTAGAGCAATAAAGTGATTTTAAAACAGTTGTCTTGGCCAGTCAGGTAATGCCTGTTTCTGTAAAATATAATCCCAAACACTTTTTTTCTTCATCCCATCTGGAGTTGATAGGCTTGAAGCTCCCAGACAATTTTTTTTTTTTTTGGCCCTGTCAATGCTCCCTGGGGAAAGCCTGGATTTCATTTTGAGGTCAGGCAGTCAAGGCAATATAATTGTATAAAATCAAAGGAGGAAAAACCTGAATCCCTGCCTTCTTTTGTTCTCTTTGTTTCTATGGATAAGGTCAGAGGTCTGGGTCACACTCCTTGCACCTTCCAAAGGAGTAGAGAAAACGTTCTTCTCTCCTGATCTTCCCTTTAAGGATTCCAGGGCCCTGGTAGCAGTTTATGTCTCTGTCTCATAGGCCCTACCGTCAGAATTCTGATGTTCAAATTATAGTCACATATTAGGGAAAAAAAGCAAATCTGGCCACTGGATTCATTCATTGTTAAATCTGTTAATAAAAAATATAGAGTCACTGCCTAATATACCATAATATAAAAATAGGAAATTTTTTGGTCATAGTAACTCCACCTAATATAAACCATAGTAAATTAATTTTAGTAATTAGATCTGTTATTTATAGTAATCACCTGTGCCAGTTAAGTAGTGAAGATTGCCTCCTGGTGTTTTAGGAACAGAGTACACACATGTTGAATACTTCCACAGCTCAGCACAGGTCAATTTCCAAAGCAAGCACCAGCTTAGCACTATAATCCATACCATTTACTGCGAAATGGTTGCTCAGCTCACACCGTAGCTGCACGTCCAGACACTGCCCCCCCAAAAAAATCAGCCTCTTTCCCAGGACTCAGAACTCTGAACAATCATAGTACAGCAAATAGCACCAGACACTATCTGGGAGACAACCCACTACAAATCAGTGGCTGCTTCATCCCATAATCCTGGAACGGTCAAGTTGTGCACCTCCGCCAAACCCTCAAACCCACATTAACTCCTGACCCATGGCAGATCCAAAACAGAATAGCCTGAGAAAAGTCAAATGTTTGAGGATTTTTAGGTGGCGTTGGCACAGATATACAGAACATTCTCTGTTCAAGTACCCAATTTTGAGCTAACAAAGCCACTGAAATATCAGAGATTTAAATGGAAAGAGGGCTAGTTATTTATCATATTTCTTTGCCAAAGACCCCAAAATACTAGCACAGCTTACATTACCTACATAGGGCATTATTTATACTACAACTCATCAATTAAACATGTAGAGTTTTGAATAGTGTTTTTCATATGCAAAGAGTCAGTATCAAATAACAACAGTAGTGATAGTAACAGTTAACATTCTCCAAGCACTAATATGATGAGACCTGGCCTTAAGGGCTGTGCACATCATTTCACCTGACCGTCATGACACCCCTATAAGGTGATGTACTAATATCCTTGTAACTAAAATACTGAGTTTTTATCCCTATTCTGCCACTTATCTATGGTATGACCGTGTGTAAGTCTGTGTGACCTAGTGCAAGTCTTTTCATCTCTTAGCTTCAATTTACCTGTATGAAAATTAACAACCCTGTTGCCTGCCTTCCATACCCTATTGGATTATTGTGAAGAGCAAGAGACAATGGATGAAGAGCTTCCTATAAACTAATAAATTTGCAGGTAAAATTGTTTTATTTTATTTTCTACAGGATCAGGTGTCGATGTGCCCACTTGTGATGACTGGCTATCTGGAGAAGGAAAATGTTTTAAATTCATCAGTGTTTGCTGAAATATGACAACCTTCCCATTAGAATACGTGTCATCAACTTCTTTCAGCATAGCCCACCAAGATGGAAAGAGCATGAAGTGCGTGAAGTGTGTAAAAGCTTTCACAAAAGCAAAGAAAGTTTTGTGTAAGCTGCAGGTGGTGAAATTATCCATTCCATCTAGGCTCTATTTTAATAAGTTCCTTTAAAGATGTATTTTTATTATATCCTACAGCTATTTAAAAGGTGTTTTAATAAACACTTCTCTTTTATAGCTGCCAATCTTTTTCATCGTCTCCCTGTGTCCCACAGAAGTTATCAACATCAACACACCATATCTTAAAAGTATTCATTAACGAGGGTAATTATTTGAGAGTTGGGCCTCTCTTTTCCACTTCATGTTCTTAATCAATGATTCTGCAGAGAGTTGCTTCACCGTGTGGGGTTTTGTGAGCTGAGTTTTTTTCCTCCATTTTGGGTCACACCAGGGCTGCTTCTGTGAAATTCAATTAGAACCTTATAATAGTTCTCTGTAAATTTCATTACATCAAAAACAAACGGTAAGATCTTGAAAAGAGCCTACAACTGCTAGAGAGGGTTTATTAACACTTTGTCAGAATATGTGTTTTTTGTCTTAGGCAGATCAATCAAACCCACTTCAATTGGTGAGTCCCTCTGCTCTCAATGTGAAGAAAACAGACTTGTTTCGTCCCCTCAAAAAATGTTAAAAACTCCCAGTTCTTCATAGCTATAACACTATTGGGGAATTTTTCCCCTTTCAGCTTGAAAGAAAAAAGTAATTTCTAATATGGCATAACAATTATTTAGGGACCATAAATGAGTTAGCAAAAAAAAAAAAAAAAAAAAAAAAAAAAAAAAAAAAAAAGATTATTTTGGAGTAAAGAGCCTAGAGAGAAAGAAAATTATGTAATTTTAACAAGATTTAAACCTCATTTACCATACTCTTTAACAGAAAGCAAAGGGGAAGCCAGCCCAGCAAATCAACAAAATTATGAGCATATTTAAAAATGCACACACACAAGTGAAGCAAACTGATCAAAATTAGGGAATATCAGCATTTAAAATGTAACACTGTATTCAACAATCTGCTGTTTAATTTTTTGTGATTATGTACAAATAGTAAATAAGAGACAGTGATGTTTTATAAGAAAGGGCTAGTTTTAAAGCTATAATTTAAAATAATCTGTGTTCACAATAACACCAAGTAAAACAAAAATGAAGAAAAACACACACATACATAAAATCTATATCTTACCAATCTCCAACAGGGTCTTTTATTATCCCCAAATTCTAAAGAGCTACTTCCTTCTAAAGTCACTGCAACATCTAACTAACTATAGGTACTCAAAATAAAAACATTAAGATTGAATGATAGTACCTTTAGGGTGGACATAAGAATCAGTATGGAGAAGAAAAGAGGTTGATAAGGAAATCCAGCAATAATGGAAGGATTGTGAACTGAATGCAGGGATAATCAGACAGTTTTGGGATGGAAAGAGCTACATAGCAGGGAGAATTGAATAATTATTTTCACAGACTTAAATGCATCATTTTGAATAGCCAGAATTGGCTATGTGATTGTTAGTATATATACTTCCTGTATTTATTTATGAGCTTTGTTTCTGCTTTCTCTTCTTAAACTGTAAGCTATCAAAAGAGCGTCTTTTTCCATTATAACTAATTCCTTTACAATACTTGGTTCAGCGCTCTTGCAATGTTCTATAAAGTACATTAAATTTATTTGATGGATTTGATTTGATGGCTTACCAGTATGACAACAATTTTGTTAGTATTTTCATGGCAATGAAATCAGTAACAATCATGTCCATTTCTATTCACTGTATGGCCTTTACATCAAAAAGGTATCATTTTTACTAGTTAAAGAGTATTGCTTCTGACTGCCTTGGGGTCAAGCAAACAATAAATAATCACATAATAAATTTTCTTGAATACTTTCTTACAATAAATATTTACATAACACTTTATGGCTTGCAAAGTGTTTGCTAGGATATTATCCCATTTATTCTTGCTTAAGCTCAAAATATTTCATTGAACTTCTGTTAATTTTAATTTTTTTAGTAATTTCTGTTTAAAGAAACATCAGGCCCAAAATGGAGTCACTTGTGCTAAGCCCTATATCAGCAAACCACGACTTAGTACCTAACCTAATTGCAACTTCAGCTTCTCCCAGGAATGTAAACTTTGGCCAATCAATCTGAAAATACATGGTCATCATTAGTGAGGAAAACTGCCCAAAAGTCCCCTTTAATCCTTTTTAAGAAGGGGACCTTATCTGAGATAATGCATTCTTTGCTAAAAAACTTCCTTTTCCTATCCCCTTTCTGCTTTTAAAACCCTTCCTTTTCTACAACTTATTGTAGTTTTTTTTTTCTATTTGCTGCCCAGAACATAGCCAATTTAATCTTTAAATTTACACAGTTGAATTTTGTTAGTATTTTTTTTTTGTCTATATCCAACCTACTTTAACCTTCAAGTGGCAAGGAATTTGTCAAGGGTTGGGGAGGGTGGGAGGAACACTCACAAATATCTGCAATCACTGAATTATAATTAATACTTTAATTCTATCAGTTAATTTGTAGGATGTCAGCTAATTTTAACTCCCTATGTGAGCCAATTTGGTAAATAAATTCAGTAAGAATTATCACAACTAAAAATATACACCTAAACTATTAGGTGAAATATGCCTGTAATGTCTTTGGTAAATGTCTCCTTTTTTACTTGTTTTCATTTACAATTAACCTCTGGACAAAGTAATTAGGTTATCTTTAAAAGTTAGGGTTCTTCTGTTACATTTATATTTTTGGCATAAAGGCTCTTATCTCATCATAAGAAAACTAATGCACACTAAAGGAAATTAGACACTAACCCACACTTTTGGATTACACATCATAACTGAGGTTCAAATATTAGAATTTGAGCTGCCCCCTGCCAAAAATTTCAATTGGCCACTGGCTCCTGCATTTGTCCTTCTAATGCCCCTCCTTCCAAATTTTGCTAACCTTAGTTATGTAGGACCCTAAATTTCAATCTCATTTGTCTGCCCTCTGAGACTATTGATATCATGCACATTAACTCATCTCAGTCCATTCCTTTAGGGTTGGTCTCATAAACTAATCTGAACTTAGGTGCCACTATGAAATAGTGTATTTGCATTTGAATAAAGACCTTCTACATATCTGGTAATTTCAATGCAAAGAAATGACTTCAATGATGATTACTTCAAATGCACATCCACAATTTTGTGGGGAACATGAGGGAATTCTACTCATACCACACTGTGATTTCATTTACCTACTCTGCCTACTCACTGACTACAGGTTCTGACTACAAGTCCAAATATGTATGTCATTTATCCATTGAAATGAATAAACTATGGGTGTTGCTCTCAGAGAGTTTATATTCCAAGGCAGTAGTTCTCAACTGATAAGAATGACCTAAAGTCCCTGTCTGGGGCAAAGATCCTGGGTAATCTGAGCTGCATGTGGACAATTTTGTTCCAATCAAGAAAGGATAATACACAAGGAAGGAAATACCAACTTGACAAAGTAATTATAAGTCTGTTGAATTAGTAATAAAAAGTTAGGGTTTGTATTTTCTATTTGTTTTTATTTCATTGTGCTACTAATTCATTTTGTTTTTAAAAAGTCTGTGATAGATTGGCAATTTTGTTTAACAAAGTGAGCTAAAAACATGTCTACGCAAATCCTGCGAATGAATGTTTATAGTAACTTTATTCACAATTGCCAAAACCTGAAAATAAACATGTCCTTCAGTAGGTAAATGGATATATAAATTATAGTATATCCAAACAATGGAATATTATTCATTAAAAAAACAATGAACTATTGAGCAATGAAAAGACATGGTGGAGCCTCAACTACATATTACTAAGTGAAAGAAGTCAACCTGAAAAGGCTACATACTGTGTGATTCCAATTATATGGCCTTCTGGTAAAGGAAAACTTGGAGACGGTAAAAAGATCAGTGGTTGCCAGCAGTTAGTGGGGAGAGAGGGAAGAACATGAAGATCACAGAGGATTTTTAGGGCAGTGAAACTGTTGTGTATGATACTCCAATGGTGGACACATGTCACTACACGTTTGTGAAAACCCATAGAGTCTGTACCCTAATATAAACTATGAACAATGTGTCAACATAGGTTCATTGTTTGTAATAAATGTACCACTTAAGGGCAGGATGTTGATGGTGGGGAAGGGTGTGCATATATGAGGGCAGGAAGTGTATGGGAAATCTCTCTACTTTCCATTAAATATTGTTGTGAACCTAAAACCGCTGTAAAAAAAAAATAGTCTACTATGAAAAAATTGCCCTTCACTACCAATAGTTTGAGAGACACTGCTCTATTTTCATTATGCTTCAACCCCAAACTCTACAGCTCCTCTGACTATATGAAACATCATGGTAAATCCTTTTAGGAGGCAAGAAAAATGAGGGGGTAGGAGTGATTATTCACTGCATGTCACAAAGCTTCTTGTAAAAATTGATAGTATGTATTAAAATTCAAACATTTTAGAAATATAAAAGATAAAATGTAAAAGCCCATCATAACCCATGACCCAAAGGTAAGGAAAATCATCAATATAATGAATTTTACTTCACTATTTTATCTTTATGGCATAAATTATCTATACTCACTTGCAACTTTATTTTCTTGTTTACTTCATCTTGTACATTTTTCCATGCAAAAAAAAAAAAATAACGTAAAAGTAAAAACTTTAACGTAGTAACATTGTCTATGTGCCAGACTATGATCTAAAAATTTTATAATGTATTATCAATTTGCTTCTCATGAAATGCTATGATGTAGGTATTATTGTACCCATTATGCAGATTAGAAAACTGAGGCCCAGGAATGAAATCTCTTCAAGTTCACACAACTTAAATGGCAGATCCCAGAAATTGTAATCTATATAGTTCTGCTTTATTCTTTGTAACGACCTACTTAGTATTCCTACTTTTTAAATGTAGTGAGGGGCGCCTGGGTGGCGCAGTCGGTTAAGTGTCCGACTTCAGCCAAGTCACGATCTCACGGTCCGTGAGTTCGAGCCCCGCGTCGGGCTCTGGGCTGATGGCTCAGAGCCTGGAGCCTGTTTCGGATTCTGTGTCTCCCTCTCTCTCTGCCCCTCCCCCGTTCATGCTCTGTCTCTCTCTGTCCCAAAAAAAATAAAATAAAAAAAAATAAATGTAGTGATTTCTATTTTAATACACATTTAAATTATTTCATTTTATGATTATAAATAATGCTGTGACATCCTGTACATGTCACTTTATTCACTTACATTAGTGCTTCTATGCAATAAATTCCTAGATGTGGAATGTTAGGTCAAAGGTTTCAATACATTTCAATTATGACAGATGTTGGCAAATTGTCCTCCAAAATGCTAGTATCAACTGATGACACGAATCATGTATTTGAGTTCTCAGTTATTTACTTTTACAGTTACTACATATTATCATTTAAAAATTCTTTTTCAACCTGAGGTGCGAAAATATCTTACTATTATTATAGAAAAGCTTAAAGCTGCATTATAAAGATGTGACATTTCTAGAGATGGTTGTACATGGTATCTGGACTTATGAGTCAAATTTCTCTCTCTTACACCCCTTTCTGCTCTACTTGGGGAAAGAAGGAAGAGACACACCTTCATGAGAAGCCCTGGCACTAGGTACAAACGACAGGGTTTGGCCAAAGCTTTGGATCATCTTTTAGAAGATACTAATTCAACTGTTACCAACTTGCTGTGGTCAACCACCTGTCAGCCATTCTTCACGAAGCATGAGACTCTAGGTTGGTAACTTTGCTAAGGGCTGCACAGGGAAGAAAAAAATCATACAAGACCTATCACCACACAATATTCATTGCTTTTCCTCTTCACTGTCTTCTACCTTGAGACCACCAAATACTTCATTTGCATGACATTTCTTCACTTGAGCTGCTATTTGCCCTTTAAATGGCATCTTAGCATTTAAGGTCCTCCAGCTGTCTCCCTTCCCTTCCTTCTTTGGCCGACACTTTTCCTGGAAGTTTGTGAAAAGGCTTGACATTCATGAAGTCTAAGGTCTTCTGACGATACCAAATGTAGCAGGAATGGAAGCATGATTAGCACTGTGTGACATTATGTCTCTTTAGCAAGGTTTGGCTCAGGTTATAGAACCTGGGCAGCTGTAACACAGACAGAGGCTGTGGCCATTTCCCTTCTATTTTATGATCATCCTGTTTCATTACTTTGAGCTTTCACTACATCCAGGCCTAGCAGTCTGTAGCAGCAGGCTGGAGAGATAAGGCCTTCGGGTAATAAATAAAGTAGAAGGTTAAAACCACTAGAAAGGGAATGTGGGAAATTATAATGACAAGGCCATATGTTTAGCCTTGGATATGTGCTCTAAGAATAGTTGGGAGCCTTTTTACCCTCTTTTAAGAAAACTTCACATTTACATCTGTCGATCACCCAAACATTCATAAAAGCATATGCTTCACATCCAGGCACAGACTGTTTGATAGCACCCATTTCTCGTTCTAGAGGGTTAAGTGCTAACAGCAGAATAATATAAGTGGCTTCCAGTGAAGATACAATTCTATAGAATTCTGGGTTTTACCGAAGAAAGGAATTAGAAATATATAAATTTACTGATGATTGGCCACAAATAGGATCACCTTTTCTATTTACCCAAATGTATAGAAAACAGAGTTCTGAAAAAAATGGCATCAACAACACAGGGTAAATTGTAACAATATTGCATACAAAATTAATTGAACAATATGGCCAATTGATAAATAAACAGAGGGTGGGAAGAAATCCTTGCTAGTATTCATCATGTTATCTTTGACACAATGACTTGCATAACAATTGAAAAAAATAAAACCCATAATATATGGCACCTCATTTTACTTTTCATTCAAGCTCTCAATTTTAAACATGGATCTGAATTCCACTGTTAAGAAAACATAAGCCAATAATTGTTTGGGAAACCAGAGAATAAAGAAAATTTAAACACCTTTCCTATGCATAGAGGAAAATATTTTCAATACAGGTTTAATAATATTTAGGACTCTTGCCTCGTGTAGCTCAGCTTTTTTAGGTTTGGGGGTGTTTGTTTTTCCTGAACACCTCAAATTTTGCTTTTCCATATAATCAAGAAAAAAATCAAATCGAGGTTGGACAAAAAGCTACAAATGAAAGGAGTGGCCTGGGAGGCATAAGATGTATTTACTAAAGCACAAAGGCTCCCCCTTGTGATGTGTTATGGGTGACTGAGGCAGCCAGCCAGAAGGCAGCAGGGACTAATGCTGGCTGGCAGGTGTGCATCTGAAATACCAGTCACTGTATCTTATTATTGCCTTTTAATTGATTCAGATCTCCTCCCCTCTAACTATAGAATCAAGTAGTCTAAGTAAAAATTATTAAAAATAGCTACAAGCATTTTTTTAGAAAGCACAATAAATTCCAAATGGATTAAATATTTAAATGTAATAAAGTACCTAGTGAAATTTTGATGAAAAATTTTATGATCTTTGACTGGCAAGAATGTTCCAAACAGGACATCAAAGTCACAAGCCATAAAAGAAGAAGCTGCTAGATGTGATACATAAAATTCCTAAACTTCACTTAACTACATTTCTTAAACTAAAATTAAAAGAAAACTAAGAAAAATATATGTGCAATTTACAACAGACTGGTAGTTAAAACACTTCTGAAAATGTGAGCTCTTATAAAATTTTCAAGAAAGGGACAAATACCCCCTCAAGGCTAATAAATTCACTAAGATATATCCAACTACACTAGTATATATATATATATATATATATATATGTATATATATACACTAGTATAAATATATATTTACACACACATATATATATACATATATATGTGTGTGTGTGCATATATATATATTTTTTTTTAATCAAAGACCAATATGATAGTTTTTTTTTTCATTTACGTACCATCTTGGTCCAGATGTAAAAGAATGATAATAGTCAATGCTGAGCTTGCATAAATACTTTAATACACAGACAGATGTATATACAAGCTTTTTAGGTGGTAATCTGATAATATACACAAAAGGTTGAAATTCATGTATTTTTCCAACCTGAAATGCAATTGGTTATTGAATAGAAATTCTTGCATCAATTAGCAATGAATATCCATAGTATTGCCTATTATAATGAGTTATTGAAAACTGTATTAAATACTTTCAGATTTGATAAATGAACTGATTTATTTTACAAAAGAATACTATGCAACTGTTAAAAATGATGATATGTTCATGCTGTATGACTCCATTAAATGTCCAGGATAAAAGTCTTAAATGAGAAAGCAAATATTGCATAGCCCTATTTTCTATATTTTTATACGCATCTTAAATTCCTAGGAAATTCAAGAATGGTTGTCAAGAAT
Source organism: Herpailurus yagouaroundi (assembly GCF_014898765.1). Taxonomy (NCBI): domain Eukaryota; kingdom Metazoa; phylum Chordata; class Mammalia; order Carnivora; family Felidae; genus Herpailurus; species Herpailurus yagouaroundi. The sequence continues at coordinate 56,960,087 of NW_024412391.1, read as the reverse complement.
GGTTACACTGGGAAAAGGTGGGAGGAAGTTTGTAGAGGGAGAGTGTAAAACTGGTGATTTTCACTATTCTTGATATCTTTCTCTATTTTCTGAGTGTTATACAACAGACAGATAAAACTTTTACAATAAAAATTATTTTCCCTTAAAAATGTAGAGTAATAAAATCCTCATTTTATTTTTTTTCTCCATCCTAACTGCTTTTTAAAGACTTCAGATATATGCACTGGAAACAGCTAAAGTCATCAACAGGAGATTTTTAATCCATGTATTGACTAATAACTCTGAAAAAAGTTCACTCTAGCAGTTGATTTTGGATATAGATAACTATAGCTAAAATAAAACTTTTAGAATGTAGATTTCTGCAATTATCTCCTCCAAATTACTTCCTCCAAATTTTACAGATAAAAAAAATTTTAATTAGGAAGATGAAATGCCTTTTCCAAGTCACAGAACAATAGGCAACAAGCCAGAATGAAAATTCAGATACACTCACTCATCAACCTCCTGTTTGGCTACAAATCTCATTTTTGTGACTTATATTGTAAATGAGTATAGGAACAGAATTTCAGATCGTTCTTATACCATGCTAGGGTTCGCTTGAATAATGACATAAATAATGATACGGCATATGCCTTATTAAGAAGGACATACCCAAACTACCCTGACTCAAATATGCCACTAGTCACAATCACGATGCTGCTGTTGCTGATAATGATATACTACCATAGAACTGTTGCAGTGTGCAAGCCAAGTATTAAATGCTTTATATGCATTATCTTGTTTAATTTTCACTTCTTAGATAGAAACATTGTTTCTGCATTTTCTTGAAGAAACCAGGGTTTAGAAGACTGACTTGTCCAAAATCAGAGCTGGTATGACTTTCTAGTGCATTTAAGGTATATATAACTCCAAAATTAAAAAATAAGGATTTTTCATTGTTACCCTAAATTGCCTCATAAAGATGGCCAAAGATTCAAGACATGTCACATGTCTTCCTGATAGGTTAGAACTAAGCACCATTCCCATAAGGTCCAGCATATTATAATGTATTATCTGCCATGTTGCAACATATTTTCATGCCTTCCTTAAAAATGATCTCGTAAATAATGTGTTAATCGATAGTCAGCCTTTACATTACACCTAGAAGCACTGACCCATCACATACTCATCAGAAGACAGTATGTCTTTCCACTAAACTGTTTTCAGACAACTTAAGAGAAAGTAGTGAGAATACCAATAAATCACTACATAGTACACATCCAATTATATTTGGGTACTGGTTTAAAATAGTAATAGATGTAAATCCTTAAATCTGACTTTATTAAATTTTGCTATAAATCTCCTTCCTCATTCATGTGCTCTTTTTGTTACATTCTTCTCATGTGTTTTCTTATTATTTTAATTTCCCCTTAAATAATTCTGTTTATATTTGTCTGAAGTGTTAAACTGTACTTTTATTATTTCTCCATCATTCATAGTCTAGGATCCATGTACCATTCATTCACTCATTCCTTCTCAAGAAGTATCCCTCAGAAGCAGCAAGGATGAGAAGTGAGGGAAAGGAAGAAAAATAACCACTACAGAAATGCTAAATAGGTTAGAATTTAGAGATTTAACCCAGTGAACCACTGGTTCTACAGAGAAGATAGAGACCATAAGGCAGAGTCATCCCTCCTTCCCCCCAGGTTTAAATGTGAAAAGATTCTTTCTCAACTAAACTCTAGCCAGGCCTCTCTGAGTCCTCTTCTCAACCTGGCCTCAACCTTGACCTATAAAAACTTGAACCAACACCAACATAGTTTCTAAGAGCTCAAGTCTACTTCCTTGGGATGACCTAGCCCCCTTAAAGTGCCTGCCTAAGAAAACTCAAGGTTTCCAACCCAATTTACTGTTTGTTCCAACCAACATCTAAAGATGTTGGGCTCCTGCATCTAAGTCTCTGTGGGAGGGTAGGAGCCTCACTTCAGTAAGTGCCAGTTAGCAAATCCAGATGGATTTCACATGGATCAACCCACACTTCCCACTTTTTGTAATTTTTCATTTTCCTGAATCTATTCAACTCCCACTCAACACACTCCCTGTTTCCACATTTTCCCTTTAAAATGCCCAGTCATCTTTGTACAAACCCAAGTTGAATTCTGATCCTGCTGGATGGACTCTTTTCCCTATTGTAACAGCGTATTACTGGTCTAAATCTGTCCTTCCCACGTTAACTATATGTCTGGCTTTATTTGTCTTTGACAGATGGCATTACAGGGCCAAGGATATCTGGCAAGAAAACCTGGGAAGAATCTGGAGGCACTTCTAGACGTGGTAGACAAGCATCTCCTTCAGTTTTCTGAAAGTTATTTTCCTTTTAAACACTCTTTCTCTGGAGAATATGGTGGTCAGACTCAGCAGAGAGGAATCATAGGGTGTCACTTGAGTAGGGCTTGCTTTACACTCAAGGGAAAAAGAAGCAGGGGAGGCTTTCAAGTTTCTCCACCAGTCAACTCACTGGGATGAAAAATGAGAAAGGAATTTTAACTACTAAACAATAAATATTATCCACTTGCACTTAATCAGAGTTAACCCCCAGGAGAAAGTTAGAATACTTTACAGACTTGTGTCAATGGTGCGAACAAAATGGGACCACATAGGAGGATGTGAACAGTGGGAGTGAGAAGTGTCTGTGAATCCAATACAGTAGGCAATGGGTGGGATTCCTGCGCCTGAGGGTAGGAAAGCAAGGATAATAGTGAAGTGTGTGGTAAAGTGTACAGGACCCAAACCCTTCCTCTGCCCCTGACTACTTATGTGTATGTGAGTAATCCTGGATATTTTACTAACATTCTCTAAACTGGAATAATTTTCCTTATATAAAGGAAGTAGGAATACCTGCCTGGAAAAATAATACAGAAACTATGTAAAATGCTTAGCCCCGGGCCTGGCACATAAGAGTGTAATCGGTTAGAGTGAGATTTCCCTACTGCACTGTAACTGCCAACTTGCATACGGGGTTGCCAGATTTAGCAAATAAAAATACAGGATGCCCTGATAAATTTCAACTTCAGATAAACAAGGTATAAATTCTTCAGTGTAAGTATGCCCTGTGTTATATTTGCCTTTTATTTATCAACATTCAAATTTAACTGCAGATCTATATTTTATCTGGCAATGATACAGGTTGAATTCAAAACTGGAGTTTAACAGGTCATGAGTATCCCACCTTTGTAAAACCAAAAACAAACAAACAAAAAATCCTATAAGCAATTGAGACCCAACAGTTCTCTCTAGGACTCAAGAGGAACTGAACCAAACCAGCTATGATACTCCCAATTCTCTCTCACACACCCTATTCACTCCCATCCCCAGCCTAGAGAGTTGAGGAGACTGTTGGAGGGGGATTTGTTGGAAGAAGAAATGGTCAGCCTAGGAAGACAGTAGTTTTCGTCACCACCCCCAGACCAGCTCATCTCCTTTCCTGGGATGGATGAACTGGTTATGCACCTGAGCTGCTGGCACACCCCTAGACCTATCAGATAGCAAGTTTTTTGTTATGACAAAGATGCTTGAGTTTCCCTTGAGTCAAGTCAATAGTTCAGAAGAGGTGGAAGTCCCCCAGCTGGATGATCAAAGGGTCCCGAAGAGTTAAAGTCGGAGCCAACTGGCTTGAATCCAGTTTACATCACATTCAGTGCAGTGATGACGTTCTAGTGGGCCTTCCAAAGCATTCACAAGTGAATCTCACATGAGGACAACATTCAGATGCCCATTATACAGAGAGCAATGATGGCCAGTCAATGTTAACCAGAGAATATGTAACACTTCCAGGTAAATGAGAAGATTGAACCCTTCTCTAGCTCCTACTCCTCAACCTATCAGATGGAACCAGGAGACAGAAGAGGTCTGACACAGAAAAGAGTAGATCACAACTCTATCCCTCACCAAGTCTATTAGACTGAATCCTTACAAGTTCTGAGGGAAAGATGACGAGGCCTAAATTAGATAGGAGACACAACTTTAAACTGAATTTGACCGGGCTAAATTTTCTAATAAAAGAAATCTAGCCAATCAGTTTTGAAATAGTAATTGAGAAAAAATAAAATTATTTCATGTTGGGACCCCCTCTGAATTCAGAGTTTCCCAGTTGGCACTTAGTCAGTATGTACAAAGTATAGTCAAATCACATTCCATATGGGAGCTTCAATCTAAGAGCTCCTTAACTAAAGGAACAAGGCTCTGAAGTATAGGCTGTTGAATTGGATAAAGTGAAGGTAGATTCCAATTGATAAATAAGGGCATAAAATTTAATTGAAAACTGCTAGGAAATAAAGATCAGAACTGTGGGGCCGCAGGGAAAGGCTAATAATAACAAGGCAGAATATGGTTTCAGCTACCAAGTCCACTTTGGGTTTTGGAGATTCCAGGACATGGCACCCTGGTGAGACAAAACAGCTTACTCATGGACTTACATTTGGAGTTCTGCCTTTCAGTTAAGTGCCTCTGAAGTGTGAGGTCATACTTCTCAAGAAAAAGGGCATGGGAAAACCATTTCAAAGTTAGTGAATAAGAAAAAACCTCTTTAGATTAGTTGCGTTGAGACTCTTTCTAATAGGAAACAGCAGGACAGCCAACCACTAGATGGAGATTTGCTTCCAACAGCTGCACACCCACTCCTTGGAGCTTTAAAAACAAAGAATGGGAATGTTCGAAACTCCACCGAAGTATCATGGCCCCCACACTCATGTCACAAAATTACTACTTTCTTTTGACCTCTAGGTCCTTCTTGTTTAAATTGTTCCTTTTAGTCCTGTTTATATTTACAAAAGAGCTTAGCTCTCAATGTGTTAAGTATTTTTCAGGAGTAGCATCAATATTAGGTGGCATCGGTTCCTCAGAAAAAGAGTTGCTTGTAAAACGGATAAGGAATGATGCTATTTTCTTCTCATTGTTCTTATTATTTAGTATGTATTCAGAACTAACCATATATACTTCAAAACACTATATAATGTAAATAAACCCAGATTTGTAGGTTTACTGGTTAATGAAAAAGATTCACTGATCTTTCAAGGGAGTTTGTCAAGTGAAGTTCAGTATTTAATATACAGAGCCCTCCTGAAAATTTCTATTCGTTAAAGTTTTTTATTAAAAATCACAAATCATAAAATAATCCCAAAGTCCTGCTAAAATATAGTCCTCAAGGAAATTGAAATAGCAAAAGAGAAAAAAAAAACTTTATTCTAATTACAGGATGCAAGAAAAACTTATGCCACTTCTCAGACGTGTTCATTGGGGGCAGAAGCAAGGATCTGGCTGTCTCTGTAGTAAGTACACAGGGGCTTGGAATGGTATTACCAAGTTCCTGCCATATGGAGCATCTAATTTGCCAACACTGAGGATTACATGTGATAGACGTGGTAGACAGAATTCTAAGATGTCTCCCAAGATTCCTGCCCCCTTGTGTACAAACCCTGTATAATCCTCTCCCCTTGAGTAAATATGACAAGGTAGCCCCCCCCACCCCGCCGTCCGCCCCGCCATGATTAGGTTACGTTCTAAGGCACAGTCCACTTTCAGAAAAGGAGATGAATCTGGGTGTACCTTACCTAATCTGGGGAACCCCTCGTAGTGATTGGACTCCTCCTGGTGAAAGAGACGTGTGAAAGGGATTCCAAGGCAAGAGAGATTTTCAGTGCTGGCCTTGAAGCAAGAAGGGGACCACGTGGCAACAAAAGCAGGTGGCTGCAACTGCAAGAAACTGAATTCTGCCAACACCTGAATGAACATGAAAGTAGATTCTTTCCCAGAGCCTCCAGAAACATGGAAAAGTCATCCAGCCAGCACCCTGATTTTAGCATGTGGGACCCTGGGTAGAAGAGGACCCAGTTAACCCTAACTGGACTTCTGACCTACAGAACTAGAGCTGAAAAACGCCTGCTATTTTTTTCCCTAAGTGTGTGATAATCATGATGTAGCAATAGAAAACTAATGCAGAGGACACTTCACTTAAAATTGGTTTGGCAGAAAGGGTAGTTGAATTAACCTAAAAAAATAAATAAATAAGGCAAGAGATACCATACCCTAGTCTAGTTATGAGGAGAGTATCAGACAATCCAAATTGAGATATTCTACTTTATGCCTGACCAATACTCCTTGAAACTGTCAAGGTCATGGAAAACAAGGAAATAACTGTCACAGACCAGAGGAGACTGAGGAGACATCAACTAAATGCCCTGTGTATCCTGAATAGAATCCTGGAACAGAAGGACATTAATGGAAAAACTAAATAAAGAATTTAGTTTTAAAATAACTAAATACAGGATTTGCAAAGTATCACAGAAATATAAAACATAAATGAATTCAATAGTGAGCAAGTGAAGTTTAAATATATACATTTAATTTTACATACATTAGATGCTGTTTTAGTCATATACTAATTTGATAAAATACAAGAAATTATTTATAGTCACTATTTGTAATGTAATACTTCAGTTTTTTTTTAAGCAAGCGTATCATGCAAAAAATGTATAGCATTGACATACTGATCTTTTCTTTATGAACTCAGTGGATCCCCAAGGTCAATCCAAAGCAAAAATGAGAAGTACAATATCCTAAGGCTTTTTATACCATTCCACTGCTATCATAGGTCAGGCAGTAGTCAGAAGATTATAAGATGTCATCCTCTAATCTGAGCTTGTGATACTTAAGAGATCACTAGAGAACCCACAAGTTTAAAGATTCTCTTCCAGAATGTTTAATGTGCTTTTTAAAGGTGAACTCAAAGATTTACCTGCAGAGGGGATAGAGATCAGGCCCAGGGTCCCGCAGCAGCCAGCATGACACTATTAACATCAAATACAATACATTCCTTATTCTGCTTTAATTATCAATGCTAATAGAAGAAGCACAGGGCAATAAATTCAGGATTTAGCTGGCAAAGGAAAGCTAGTTTTCATGTTTCATTTTTAAAGGTATTATATTCCTATTTAAAGTTAAGTGCCCTTGCCTGTTCTTCAGTCTAGTTCTTGCTATATTCTACAAAGCTCTTACTGAAGCAAAGAAGAGACAGAAGATGCTGGTTTTAATTTTTTTGTGTCTTCAATTATTTACAGTCGACACTCATAATTAAAGAGCACAGACTTTGAATATACTGCCTTTCTTTGCCTTAAGATAATGAGAATTTTATCTGATTTTTGAATTGCTATTTGTCCCTTTGAGAACATGTAAATATGACATTGTGCTTGCAACAAATTTTCAGTACATTATCTCTCTTTTTTTTTTTTTTACTCAGAATAAGCCCTGCAATAGTTAAAAAGGACAGAAATTACTGTTCCCTCTATACAGATAAGAAAGTTGAGGCTCAGAGTGAGTTGACTGATAATGTATTTGAATTCAGGTATTTTGACCCTTGGTGCAATGCTGCTTTGTAAGTAAATGTGCCTTTGACTTCTTCCCCACCCCAGCAACCCCCTGCCTTTTTGCCACCTATAGCCATACTCAGTAGAGACTAAATGTCATTGCTGAACTCCTGTGGTTCCCCCAAATTCCCAGACTGTCTGCTAATACTGTTGATAGCCTTGAAACTCTTATTCTTCTTCTCTCTTTTCTAAACAAAACTTCAAAATCCTGCTTGACCTCTAACACCTAGCAAAGCCCCTGATCTATCCTAGTTAAGACCAAACTCATGGATCAATAGAGTACCATTTGGCCCTGGACCTACCACAAAGGGCCTAAAGTTTAGACTTTGACATTGTCTCTAGATGAGGATATATGGACAGTCAAGGAGACACTCACCATAGAACTTTAAAATTATATCTAATTCTAACCACATGGCCTATACCTAGTGTGCCCACACACTTGTGCTTTTATAAATCATAATTAACATCACCACTTGAATGACATAGTTACACTGCATTGTAATTTTAAATTTTTATTTGTTTAAAATAAACACTTGAAATTTACCACAATTATTGAAACCCTGTTTCTACATTACTTCATTTTTTTTTTACTCAACATAGTTTCAACATATTAATTTTCATGGTTTATCTTAAATTCTAGGAGGTCCCCTTTCCAGAGAGATCTATATCTCCATAAATGAAAGGATGAACAATAGATAAATGTATACTCATAAATGTATTTACCACATTCTAAGTGACATAACTTTTTAAAATAAAGAGCTGAAATTAGGGCTACCGGCTACCATTGTTAGTAACTATTTTAATAGATGCATTGCCTTTGAAGAACTCATGATAGAAAATGAGCAATAGATTTTGAGATGAGGATGGCTGATTCGTTAATTCAGAAAACTAGCTCTTCTATTTTTCAAATATGAATTAGCCCAATATAACTTGCTTGCAGGAAACAGTGAAGAACAAACAAAAAAGTAGAAGTAATAAACTTTTAACAGAAAAGCAATCTCTTAGTAATTAGAGCAATTCAGACAACCATTTTGCATTTATAATATCAATCATTTTCTTTTTAATTTTTTTAATGTTTATTTATCTCTGAAAGAGAGTAAGAGATAAAGCATGAGCGGGGGAGGGGTAGACAGAGAGGGAGACAAAGAATCTGAACCAGGCTCGGGGCTCTGAGTTGTCAGCACAGAGCTGGATTCGGGGCTCAAACTTACAAACCATGAGATCATGACCTGAGCCAAAGTCGGACACTTAGCCAACTGAGCCACCCAGGCACCTCAATCATTTTTTTTAATGTTTATTTATTTTTTTTTAATTTTTTTTCAACGTTTATTTATTTTTGGGACAGAGAGAGACAGAGCATGAACGTGGGAGGGGCAGAGAGAGAGAGGGAGACACAGAATCGGAAACAGGCTCCAGGCTCTGAGCCATCAGCCCAGAGTCTGACGCGGGGCTCGAACTCACGGACCGCGAGATCGTGACCTGGCTGAAGTCGGACGCTTAACCAACTGCGCCACCCAGGCGCCCCATATTTTTTTTATTTTTTGAGAGACAGACAGACAGACAGAGTGTGAGTAGGGGAGGGGCAGAGAGAGAGAGACACAGAATCCCAAGAGGTCTCCAGGCTCTGATCTATTAGTGCAGAGCCTGATGTGGGGCTTGAACCCATGAACCAGGAGATCAGGACCTGAGCCAAAGTCTGACACTTAACCAACTGAGCCACCCAGGTGCCCCAATATCATTTTCTAATCCACTTCTCATTTACCAGCATTCAGCAGCCCTCATCCTCTGCTCCTGCCAAGCCAATCTCCAGGTGGTCTCCACTATTTTTTTTAATGTTTATTTATTTTTGAGAGAAAGAGCACACACCCATGGGGAGGGGGGCAAAAAGAGAGGGGGACAGAGGATCTGAAGTGGGCTCTGTGCTGACAGCAGTGAGCCCAATGTGGGACCTGAACTCATGAACCATGACATCATGACCTGAGCTGAAGTTGGACACTCAACCAACTTAACTACCCAGGCATTCCACTCCACTCTTTTTTCTTATTCATTTTATGCCCATGCTCCTTCCACAGCTCTTTCATACATGAACATTCTCTCAGAAGGGAAATCACTTTCCTGACTTCACCCCATTTGTTAGGGTGTATAATTATGTGTACAGTCACAGAAAAGCATCCCCGCAGCCCCAAGACATGGTTCAACAAGGACTACAGCAAAAACTGATAACTGCACTCTAGGAATTGACACGTGATATATTCAGAAAACTATATTGCTTTCCACTTCTGCTATCTGTCCTTTCATATCCAGCACTGCTTTTCTTACTGGAAACCCCTTTCTCTCAGAATCAACTGCAGCCATCACACGTTGAGAGGCAATCTGAATTTATCACGAATGAAGGTGCATTTCCATTCCCTCCCACTGTTTGAAACCACAAACACTGTACTGTTTTTAATTCTAGGTAATTTATTTTTCTCCTTTTAATGAAGGGGTTACGCTAACTGTCCTGATTTGAAGGTTTTCCTCCTTGAGGAGCTACAGCAGTCAAAACTGGCCCCACTCCTCATGCCTAGAGCCAAAAATATATACAAGTGCCTAGAAAAAACACCACTGTCCCTGAAAGAAATAAGTGTACTCTACCTTCATTCTCTTATGAATTTCTTTCTCACCCTTCATTTTGGTTTCATGTGAATATTTTTTTTGTGCAGAAATGCAATATATTTCATTTAGTCAGATCTCACTGTTCCTTTAATCTAGGAAGCGGTCTAAGAAGGTCAAAGTCCAAAGAGGACAAGATGGCAGTTACATGCGGCCAAAGGTAATGCATACTGTGCAGGCCAAATAGAAATTTTTCTAATGATCTGAATGACTGATTTACTAAGCCAAATTCTCCCCAGTGCCTGGATAGAAGCTCAAGAGAGCCCCATGGAAGCAATAGGGAAATAATTCTCTTCTTCTCAGTGATGTGGAAATTAATGCCCAGGAAGGTTTACGACTCAAGCAGGAATCTGTACCCCTGGTCCAGTTTTCTGTCTCTTGGACTAACCTGTCTTAAGTCAAACACTCTTCATTCAAAGAAGGGATTTTAATATGCAAAATATTTAAAATTACCCTCCAGTGATTGTTGATTTGGGTCATTAACCACTCTTATTGTTGTATTATATTTATTGATGGTAGACAACAGATAAGACAGAGAAACTAAAATGTCGGCCAAAAAGGAGGATGTGCAGTCACTGATTGCATTTTCGTCTCCTGTTTAGAAGCTCAGAATGTACCTTAGGCTAGAAGCGGTTGCAACAACACACATTTACAGATTATGAAAAGGGCAAAATGTTCAGAGTCTGCATTGTTCAGCACAAAGAATCCCCAAAAGCTTCAGAGACATGTCCTTTTAATGAGAAACAATAGTTTGCAGCCAGATGCTCCTCATCATTATGAACACTTTAGCACCAGAAAGAGGCACAAAAGGGGGCTACGAGCCCAGCACTTTGAAAATAAAGGCCTCTACGGATAAGTACACCTATTAATATAAATGGTTCTGAATAGATTCAGCTTCTGCTCCAAGTCTGTCAATTAACAGCAATAAAAATATTTCTATACCATTCCAAGAAAAAACAAGACATCAAGCATATCTGGAGATACCTAATTTTCTACTAACTATGATCAGATCTGTCGCATGAAAATAAGAACAAAGAATACCCCCTTGAAAATACTGATACCGCTTAGCTTGGTTTTACACTAGAAACAAAACAGCTAACATTATGCTGATTTCCAGCTGTTTCACTGCTGAACAGGAACAGTCTAAATATATTTCCATTTAATAATAGAAATGAGAATATGAGCTTCATGGCAAAGTTGCCATGAAAAAACATGAGTAAATGAACTAATGATATCATACTTCACTAGGATTTCTTCTTCTCATATTGACTTGAAGAAATGACAACTTAACTGAAACTTGCTTGTCTATGAATTTAAAATCTAAATAGGTACATTAAAGTATTATCAAATTACAATAGTATTTAAGAATTTGATGTCAGACACCATGAGTTTAAATCTCAGCTCGAATGCTCACTAGCTGCATGACCTTGAGCCTGCTATTTCTAAATCTCTGCTTTCTTATCTGTGAAATGGGGACGTTAAAAAGGTCCACATCATGGGGGTGATGTAAGAATTAAATGAAATAACTCTCATGCAGAATTTACCACAAGATCTGACATTTAGTGTACTCAGTATATGTTCACTTTTTATTAAAATCTATAATTTAAAGGCATCTTAGGAGAATTTGAGAATTGTCATCTAGGAATTTCACAAGCAACTTTACACTTGGGAATTGTGATAGGTATTTTAAATATGACAATAATATCAAAAAAATCAAATTCACTGCCTAAGCTCTTTTTCCATGGAGGTGCATTAATGCAAATTAGACAGAATGACTTTTCCCAGTTATAATTGGGCTGAAATGAGGTGGAAGGAACAGAAAGACAATTAACTTTTAGCTTTTTTTTTTTTTTTTTTTTTTTTTTTGGTAATCTCCAGCAGTTCGGAGTAGGTTTTAGTGCCTGATGGTTGTAGACTGTCAATGCTGCCAGGCGAAATTATTCAGAGACCTTCAAGGGGCTTTGTTTATCTCATTTTTCAATTAACCTTTGCGTTTTAACTTCATCATAATGCTTATGCCAATTCACACCAAAGAACAAATAAAAAATCCCCGTTTGCCATCACTATTTCTTTGCTTCACATATCAGCTTTTATTTTTCCTTTTTAATGCATTAAAAATGCATGAAGGATGTAAATCTCAGATTGCAAAAGACCAACAAAGTGGCAAATGATTTAATATAAATTAAGTTTTTCTGTTAACTCTTTTTTTTCCTTATTTCTTCATATGAGGTAACAGCAAAGTTTAGCACTGCTGAAAGCAAAGATCAAACTGTGCTTGAAGATTGGGATTTTTGTTATCATCTCAGTTTGAGATCCCTAGGCCTACAATGGCTACATGTAAAATGAGAGACTAAGGTGCATTTCTTCTTCCTTGAGAGTCAGTGTCAGTAGACTTGAATCTAAATCTATGTATCTCCTTCACATGTGTGTTAATGGCACTAAAACACCTCCCCATTATTCTTAGTAGGTCAGCACGAAGATGTAAAGAGCTTTTTAGATAAGCATGTCCAGATTTTTTCACATCATTTGAATAGCATTGAGGTTTTTATTCCTAAGTGAATAAAGTTCCATCCAGACCATTAAAGTCCCCTTTTTAAAAAGGGCCAAATGATGCAGGGAATGTACACCATTTTACCTTATATTACTCAAGGACTAAATAATATAAAATTTGATGTGTTTTTTTATGTTTAAGAATCTTCCTTGATGTAAGGTGCTTTTGAATGGACTACAGATTTCAACATAAAGAAAATATTAATGGAAATCTTTAAATAATGACTCTGTTCAATAGAAGGCTGTATAGAAGCCCTACATATGAGGGAAGCAATATGAATGTGATCCAATGATAAAAATAGAAATATGAGTTTCTGAATGTGACTAAGTATGCATGGCCAGACAAGCACCATTATTGTCTTCCAAAAATACATATTGGTGGGTCCAAAAAACTCCTTAATTACTTGCAAGTCTCTTGCAATTCCCTTTCTTTTTTCTCTAGATTAACAAATAAGATTATATAAAAAGTTCCATAATGGCTGAGTTACAGACTAAATTCATATTTCCACACAACCGAGTCATTAGGTAACCTTAGAATAACCTGTGAAACAGCTCTAAACCTTGACTTGAATGAATCACATCATCCTAAGAATTAAATGCAATCTAAAGTTATTACATTGTTTTTCCTTTCAAAACACCAATACTGAGGTCAATATTTCAATATCCTTGCTTTATCACTTCATATGCCATTAAAGTAAACGATGATCTGACTTCACCAATCTTTTTCTTACACAACAAAAAAACATCAGTAACAGTTTTTGATCATTACAAGCCTTGGATAGATGTGAGCTTTATTTGTAACCTACCAAATAAAACTTTCTATGTCTTGTTATTCATCCCTATGACTAGGCAGAAAAGAATTTGATATTTTATTCTTTGGAAGAAAAATAAATCATTGAAAAAATCATCCTAAATTTAAAAATGTATTTAACTCAAGGGGAAAAAAAAGACCAAAAAATTAGAAATATAATTTTAATAAGGAAGTATCAGGAAGACTCAAGTACTTTTTTTAATATAAAATGTTGAAAACAATGCTAATTCAGAAAAATGTTCTGTACTCAAAGGTAGTAACCATCTAGATTCTACACTTCAAAAGGATCTTGAATTCCAACAGCAGTAGCCCCAAGGAAATTAATGTATCACTCTTTTTCATCTTTCTGGTGTTAACAAATTTTTTCCTAATGCACTATTCAACTTTTAATGGAGGTACAGTCAGAGAGAACTGCCAACTTCTGTGAAAATTTGAGCATATGATGCTGTCATAAAGTTTCCATTTTGCTGAATACAGAGTGGTTGCCAAGGGATTATGAACTGTGCCCTCATCAATACTAGAGATCTCACTTTCCAGATCACTGGATCCAGAGATATGGCCCACAGAGCATGATGAAGGTGAAGGAAATGGACTCAAGAATATTCTGGTTGACAGCAAGACACTTTATCAGAGGAAAAGCCATCACCTCCATTACTTGCAAAAACAAGCACAAGAAAGAACATAATAAAGTACATGTTATACATTAGAAATATAAAATATTAACCACTGACATATTGATCATAATCTTTAGTTTGATGGTACATGGAAAGCTGGCCAATCATGGAGAAATATTTTATGCTTTCTAGTATTGGTATATAGATGTTTCAGCTATGTATATGCCAACTAATGGTCCACATGTATGTATATGTGTTTATATATCAAGAATTAAACAAGTAGTTGGAAAACAAATCATGCCCTTTACTTTTTCCTTTCAGAAAGCATTTTGTTTTGAACAAAGTCAAAATTCTAAATAAATATTTCATAATCTGAATATTCATTGATTTGTAAGGAAGTATTTTTGTTCATTACATTTGTCCAATTCTTTCCATATATAGGTTAGTATTGAGTTTCCCAATGATGTATTTCTATTAAAGAATATGATAGTTTGGGTTAATACCCATTTAAAAATATGTTCTATATTCCATATATAAATATCCTCATTATAGTAAACTCCATGTTTCAATCATCCTCATAAGGCATGAGAGAAAATAAGAAGACCTGAGAATTGAAGATATGATGTCATAATAATTTTAATAGGTCTTCCAATAGGGTTATAGTATTGCCTTGCTCTTAACATACGCACAGTGATTTAACAAGCCCAAAATTATATAGGAATTATCAGGAAAAAAATCAAAAGAGCAAATTCATCAAGCTTATCATTATAAATAAGTGAAGTAAATTCTTACAAAACTTACATTGGGATACAAATAATAATGAATATGAAAATGTTATAATTATATGGATTAACTTTACTTTTATTCTGAACTTCAAATATAACAAACACACTTCTCCTTAATTCTGGTGATGTAAGAGCCATATTAGGAATTAAAAAACTGGGTTGCATGGGTGGCACAGCCAGTTAAGTGTCTGGCTTTGGCTCAGGTCATGATCTCGTAGTTCATCAGTTTGAGCCCCATGTCAGGCTCTGAGCTGTCAGCACAGAGCCTGAAGCCTGCTTTGGATTCTGTCTCTCCCTCTCTCTCTCTGTCCCTCCCCCACTCATGCTCTGCCTCTCTGTCTCAAAAATAAATAAACATTTTTTTTAAAAGGAATAAAAAAAAACTGCTGCTAACATTTACTAGGAAGGATATTTTTCCACTTAGTGCCAGCTCATTTCTCAAGTAATTATCTTTCAGAACACACATTTTTGGTTCTCCTATTTTTACGAAACCTTTTTTTACTCAAAAAGAGAATAAATAGGTCAATAGGAGATGGTACACACATGTAAACCAATACTCGGTCTAGAGTTTCAAACAGATTTAGTAGAAGTAAATTTATCTACTGTGATCCTATAGGACGATCGAGGTTACACAGGTTACTGTAGACTTGAAAGAAGAAATGAAACTCACTAGCAAGGGGGCAAGGCACATAGGGAGGCATCTAAAAAAGTCTAAGTCCTCCACTCAAAATGTGATAACAACATTCTCTTCAGGAGAACTACTGAATGTCATCTAATCTATGGTGCCCTCAAGGCTAAAACACACCATTATTTTATGGACTACAAATAATTTTTTACGTTATCAATCATATTTGTAAAATAGCATAGATTTAATATGTATTCCTATTGCAGACATACTAAAGTGTAAAAAATATCAATCTCACAACCATTTATGTTGAGGCATAGAAAAGCAATGATTATTTGAAGAGCTTGAAGATGTAGATTTCATGTTTTCCAAAAGCAAAAATCACCACCAACAAAGTCTAGGTGGTTGCTGAGGGGTGTGTGTGTGTGTGTGTGTGTGTGTGTGTGTGTATGAAGGAGAGAAGACAAATCCAGAGAGTCTGAAGATGCAATTAAAAAGCAGAATAGGTCAACTTTCTTACACCACACACAAAAATAAACTCAAAATGGATGAAAGACCTCAATGTAACACAGGAAGCCACCAAAATGAGAAAGCAGGCAAAAACCTCTTTGATCTTGGTCACAGCAACTTCCTACTCAACATGTCTCTGGTGGCAAAGGAAACAAAAGCAGAAATAAACTACTGGGAACTCATTAAAATAAAAAGCTTCCACACAGTGAAGGAAACAATCAGCACAACTAAAAGGCAACCAACAAAATGGTAGAAGATATTTGCAAACAATATATCAGATAAAGGGTTAGTATCCAAAATCTATAAAGAACTGATCAAACTCAATACCCAAAAAACAAATAATCTGGTGAAGAAATAGGCAAAAGACATGAATAGACACTTCTCCAAGGAAGACATCCAGATGGCCAACCGACACATGAAAAAATGCTCAACATCACTCATCATCAGGGAACTACAAATCAAAACCACAATAAGGTATCACCTTACACCTGTCAGAATGGCTAACATTAACAACTAAGGCAACAACAGATGTTGGCGAGGATGCGGAGAAAGAGATCTATTTTGCATTGTTGGTGGCAATGCAAGCTGGTGCAGCCACTCTGGCAAATAGTGTAAAGGTTCCTCAAAAAACTAAAAATAGAACTCCCCTACAACCCAGCAATGTACTACTAGGTATTTACCCAAGGAATACAGGTGTGCTGTTTTGAAGGGACACATGTACCCCAATGTTTATAGCAGCACTTTCAACAATAGACAAAGTATGGAAAGAGCCCAAATGTCCATCAATGCATGAATGGATAAAGAAGATGTGGCATATATATGCAATGGAGTATTACTCGGCAATCAAAAAGAATGAAATCTTGCCATGTGCAACTACATGGATGGAACTGGAGGGTATTATGCTAAGTGAAATTAGTCAGAGAAAGACAAATATCATAGGACTTCACTCATATGAGTACTTTAAGAGACAAAACAGATGAACATAAGGGAAGGGAAACAAAAATAATATAAAAACAGGGAGGGGGACAAAACAGAAGAGACTCACAAATATGGAGAACAAACAGAGGGTTACTGGAGGGGGGATGGGAGGGGGGATGGGCTAAATGGGTAAGAGGCACTAAGGAATCTACTCCTAAAATCATTATGGCACTATATGCTAACTAATTTGGATGGAAATTTTTAAAAATTTGCTAATTAATTTGGATGGAAATTTTTAAAAATGAAATAAAAAAATTTTAAAAATTAAAAAAAAAGCAGAATAGGACATTAGGATGATCTTGCACATTGAGTGCCATTACAAAGTACAAAGGATATTAGGCATGGAGGCAATGATGTGATCTCATCTTTCTTATTGGGACTTGATAACCAAGCCAGGTTGGAATGTCTGGCCTAGATTTCTGTACCAGAACAGGCTGGAATGTCTGACCTAGGTTTAATAATCCCCACAGTCTAGCAGGAGTCTATAATTGTAGAGCGAAACACAAACAGAAGTACAGGAGGTTACCATCCTGAGGACTGTCTCAATTTATGTTTGGCCAGCTGCTCATGATCTTTGTTAAGACCTCAAAGAAAATGTACGTGGTGAGGTGCTATAGAAACTGTATATCACTAGGTGCAGAAATTCCATCATATGGTAAATTTTTAAGTAAACATTATATCAAAGTGTGAGTAATAAAATCTTTTCTCTTTAATATTCATTCAAAGTTCCCACTGACCTTAAAGTAGAATTAAGTACAGCACAACTGTCCTGAGAGAATTAATCATTTCTTTATCACTAGTCAGGAATCATTTTCCCAAATGCCAAGTCTTGCCCTCTAATAATTCACTTTTGCCTTCTGTGGATCCTTGGTTGTGTGCCCAAGCCCTCTCCCTGACCTCAGCAGAACAAGTTGGCTGCAGTGCAGGCTGTCCTTGAAGACCACCTGGGAGCCTCAGATGGTGCTCAGTGCAGCAGCCTGTCGGAAACGGGCTACTGCCAGCGCGGAGCAGGAAACACCTGCGCCTCACAGTCTGCACTGGCCACTCTTCCACTCCCAAGGATCTTTTCAGATACAGGTCAAGTCTTTCTCCAATGGCAATTTAGGGACAGGTATTCCTCAGTTCATCTTGTCCCCACTGCAACATCAATGCTGAGTAAGGACTTGGGAAATGGGGAAGGATACGAGAAATTAGAAGAGGAGTTGAGTTTCCTTTAATTCCCAAATGCCATTTATCTGACCAGGATTTCGTTCTCAGACCCTACAACAACAAGTGTCCTACTTGTTATAAAGGTGCTCCAAACACACACACACACACACACACACACACACACACACACACACACACACACACACCTCATAAACAACTTATTGTTTAAACAATGAGTTCATTAAGATTCAGCAACCAATCCCACCAATATTTGTGGAGTTCTCAGTTTCTACGGTGCTGGATGCTAGGGCTCCAGGCAGGATCCCTGCCTCATGTTCTAAAGGGGAAGACAAAACACAGCTTTTTATATTTAATAAAATGTAAAAAAAATAAGGAAATACTTAAATAAAATTACTTGCTTTCTCTTTTTTTTTTTTTAATTTTTTTTTCAACGTTTATTTATTTTTGGGACAGAGAGAGACAGAGCACGAACGGGGGAGGGGCA
>NW_024412391.1:56927909-56941408 GCF_014898765.1 Herpailurus yagouaroundi | reverse complement strand
GACGCTTAACCGACTGCGCCACCCAGGCCCCCCATTACTTGCTTTCTCAAATCACACTTTTAGAAGATCTTTCAAGGAAGACCTGCCATCTACAAGTAAAAATAGAGCTCCTAAATGGGAGATGCTTCTAGTTTTCTAAACTTGGTTTAAAACTTATGCTTCACTTTTCTTGGTTAACTTTACCCCCAGTTGCTGTTTGGCTTAATATACAATCGATACAGTATACTTCAGTTTTTAAATATCTGGAAAATATTTACTGTTTCAGAAACAGTTTAAGATTTTCTTTCATATCCTTCCCCTGAATTGATTTAAGGAAAAAAAAATATGGTTTTGATGACTGTTTTTGCAATTCGTAGCACAATGAGATCTCAGTAAACTGCAACTGACCAGTGATTCTGCTAGATAGTCATATTTTACCAACTATGTCAACACTTAACTAGTGGTTTCTCCTTTACATGTAAGAATGTTTTTTTCCAAATCCTTTATCTTTATTAGCATAGTTGAAATAAAGAGCCCTAATTAGAAATCTGTTTTTTGAGATACCTATGTTATATGTAGTTATACTTACTTGTATCAAAAATATGAAGGCTCAACACCTATTTCATTTTTTGGTTGTTATTACTTAAATGATATTAGTAAATGACAATGTCTAAAACTAAATCACCTTGGAGTTCAGAATTTTCTTTTTTCTCTTTAAGAACAGAAGTGTGAGTAAGGTACAGTGCCAGGTTTTTGGAGTTATTTATACATGCATTAAAATTCAGTTGTATGTTTTAAACCTGACTGGTTAAGCTTAAGATATTTATGAGTCCATTATGAAAAACCACAGTATTTTAATATACTTCCCCAAAAGTGATTATTCCATTTTAACTACTACCAAAGGAAAGAACAAATGTCTGTTTTTTTTCCAGTTTTGTTTTTGTTTTTGTTTTTTTTTGCTTTTGGTGCATAGTATAAAAATAACTAGAAAGTAGAAAGCATAATTTAATAAATTACGAATTGTGAATTGTCATTCACAAAGTAATTCTAGCTGATTTAAGTTTATTTATTTATTTTGAGAGACAGAGAGAGAGCATGTGTGTGAGCAGGGGTGGGGCAGAGAGAGAGAAAAAGAATCCCAAGCAGGATCCTCACTGTCCAGAGCCCAATGCATGGCTGGATCTCACCAACCATGAGATCTTGACATGAGCCAAAATTGACTCAGTTGCTTAACCAACTCAGCCACCCAAGCATCCCTCTAATTAATTTTTTTTTAATTAATAATAAACACATTAAGATACTGGAGCATTTGAAAAATTGGAGTCAAGAGACCAAAGGCCTGGATTCCAAATCATGTTCCACCACCTAATGGTGGTAACACTTAAATATGCCACATACATCTCGTTATATAGGTCAGTTCCTTCATTCATAAACGGAGGCTGATAGTACCCCCTTATAAAATCAGTATGTCATAAAACATTTACTGAGAGCTTACTATGTGTTATTAACCCTTTTAAGCACTTTGGATGACTTAACTCAATCCTCACAATTATCCCAAAAGAAGGTACTACTACTATTACCTCTATTTTATCACTGAGGAACTGAAGTCCTTGAAAAGTTAAGTGGTCCACCTCAGGGCACCAAGGATCCTCTCCCATAGCTCTATCCCAGAGAACAGGATTACAAGGTCACAGCCATAAACTCTGTTTAGAGTGCAAAGTAAGGAAATGAAATCAGCTTAACTGGATTCTCAATCATCAATAACATGACCTTGGATAAATGATAGCTTACTCTTTCTCTACTGAAAAGAATTTTCACAAAGCATAATCCCCCTTTTCCTGTTGATAAAAGCCACAAAGCAAATGCGTGACACTAGGTGCTCTAAAAGGTACAATGTAATTTCCATCATTATTTTCAAAAATGTTTGTTTAGTGGTGAAAAGCCGCAACTAAGAAAGATATATCAAATCCATACTATAAAAACAATTTTTCATTCATACTCTCTGCCTCATATTTTTATGCCTATGAATAGAAAATGATTAAAATGAATAACAGGGAATAGAAACTCTAAAGGTATGAAAGAATATTATTCTGTGTTTAAGAGGTAATCACTTAGACAATATATGTTATTCACCAAAAAAATAGAAATCCCAGAAATAAACTTCTCCAGCCCAAATATTCTCCTTTTCTCCTTTGGTTTTATCAGTTGCTAGGACATACCCTGCAGATTTCTATATGATGGCATGCTCTAGTCTTAACCAAAGAGAAGATTTGTCCACAGTCTCTAAAATCCTTTTAGGATATACCCAGAAAGCAACATAGAACAGGGTGAAAAGCATGTAGCACTTGCCATAGACTAAGAGCTCGCTTTGTATTTGCAGTGCTGAATTTGACTCCTTCCAACATCCCAGACTTTTAATTCTGTATTCATATATTTTCCTTCAGGTCTCAAGACTAGAAATTTGCCTTTCTGAATATACCACTAGGTCTTTTCTGAAGAGCCCTACTTTCTTTCCCCCACATCCCAATATATACATAGAGCCTAATAATTTATCTAATTCTGTTGAGAGGCATGGATTCTTGAGAACTGGTTCAGCCTCAGTGTAAACAATAAAAAAAAGACAGCCCTGGGTCAATTGTGATATGAGAAGTAGTGGATTTGGATGAGAGATGTTAAATCAAAACCACTGCTGTCAAGATATAATCCCTAAAGAGTAAGAGAAGAAACATTTGTTTATCATTTATGTCCTGATATTTTGAGAGTTTTCTTTTAGAAAGTCTGGATAAATCTAGAAATACACTGAAAATATCTCTGTGCTGATTCCCTGTTTCAAGCACCTTTATTTTCTATCTATTCTGATTTCCCTCTTGGGTAGGATATACTTAATTCCCCAAATTAAGACTTATATACCCACAATGCCACTTTCAAATAAGAGCAGAAGAATTTGAGCTACTATGGTCAGCACCAGAATGAAAGAAAGAAAATCATGACCATTAGACAGAGACCTGGTCTCTTCCAAAATGAAGAAATGTGAAAATATGAGAGAACCTGAGAAATAAACTTCATGAATTCGCTTTGCCCCAAAAGGATATATTCTACATAGTGACAGAAAATACTAGCAAACAGAGGCACCTGGGTATCTCAGTCAGTTAAGCATCCAACTTCAGCTCAGGTCATGATCTCCCAGTTGGTGAGTTCAAGCCCCACATAGGGCTCTGTGCGGACAGCTCAGAGCCTGGAGCCCGCTTCAGATTCTGTGTCTCCCGCTCTCTCTGCCCCTCTCCTGCTCACTGACTCGCTCTTTCTCTTTCTCAAAAATAAACAAACAATAAAAAAAATTTTTAAACAAAGAAAATATTATCAAACAAATTGAGGAACTTACTATATCCAGTGGTATATTTTGCCATTCAAAACCTTTGGCTAAAAACTCCAGATAACTGTTTATAAATAACATTAAGAGAAAATATATATTACAAATGATATCAAAATAGATGTGCCTACAGTGTTAATAGTTGTTTCTTAATGTGCTTTCTCTTAAAAATATTGTGATTAAAGCAGCTTAAAACTAATCCCCTTTCACTGATCTTGGAAGAGGATTTTTAGCAAGTAATTCTATTTAAATTACTATAGAGAATTAATCCCTTTCATTGCTTAAGGCAAAAGAGAAATCAGAGAAAAACAAAGAATATAAACTGGGGTTGAGATAGTTACATTGAATTCTTTCTTTCTTAATTGAAAAAGAATTGAATGAAGTATTTTCTAAATCCTTCCTCTATATTTATTTGGCTTTCTTCTCAGGGAATAAAAGTCATGTTTTACAAGGCAGATATAAAATACTAGTTTTGTGCCTAAGTGAAATTTTATGGTCATTTCCAGAATACATAAAACTAAGATTCTTGTGTCAGTCAAAATGAAAGATAATAGAAGAACAACATGAGAAATTTTTCCCTATTCTGAGTTCAGGAGAACATCCTACATTGTGGTTATCTCTCTGGGAAAATTTTACCTTGTAAAGACTAATTATTGAAGTTTACATATTACCTATTGGGATGAGCACTGGGTGTTGTATGGAAACAATTTGACAATAAATCTCATATTTTAAAAAAAGTTTACATGCTATTTTCTCAATTCTAAGACTCTTTAGGAAACAATTTTAAAAACGTTAATTGATAAGGAAAAAAAATGAGTTCTCATGGTCCAAGATGGTAGTTATCAACATGTCAAGCAACAGAAAAGAAGAAGGGATGGAAAAGAAGCCAATGACATATATGCATTATCTTTAATCAAGTTTCATTACCACATTTCTGTTTAAGTATCATTGGCCAGAACCTAGTTAGAGAGCCATATAAAACAGCAAGGTAAACTGGGAAATACAGTCAAGTTTCGGTTATACAGAGGGAAAAACTAGGGATTTGGACAATGAAAGAAGAAACAGTTATCAATGGGAAACCAGCAGGCTCTGATACACTCTGCCTCTTTAGCCCCCTTAGATTCATTTCTCCCATATATAGAACACACTCTGCCTCTCCCCAAGAAACCCAGTGCCCAAGTCCTATCCAGTTTCAGCATCCATCTCAAAGTCCAGGATATATGGGTGGTATGATGAATCCAGTCTGGATATGGTAAGTCATGGTCTGAGAACGTACAAAATAAAACACAAATTATATGCCTCCTCACAAATTATTTGCCCTTTAACCCCAATGGTAAACAGGAATGGGATTTCTCATTAGGAAACAAGGGAAATTAGGAGTATAGAGCCATCACCCGTCCTTTGCAATTATCAAAACTTGCTGACCAAGAATTATGAAGACTCCCTTCTCTAAAACCACAGTAAGTTCCTTAAGTAACTTGACAACCCTGGTTTTGCTTTCTGGAGGCAACATCCTTGTCCACTGTCTTGGCCCTCACTTCTCTGCTATAGTTCATTCCAGGTTCACATGTAAGGTAGGCACTGGGATTTGACCTTTGGGTGACTGTATAGATTTCATAGCCTACTGGTACAGTTTAATGGGCCTGAAAATTTCATTAGAGATTGGACAATTATGGGCTTTTGCTTTTTAAAAAAAAAATTTTAATGTTTATTTTGAGAGAGAGAGAGAGAGAGAGAGAGAGAGACCATGAGTGAGAAAGGGGTAGAGAGAGAGGGAAACACAGAATTCAAAGTAGGCTCCAGGCTCAGTGCTGTCAGCACAGAACCCAATGCAGGGCTCAAACCCAAAAACCATGAGATCATGACCTGAGCAGAAGTTGGATGTTTAACTGACTAAGCCATCCAGGTGCCCCTACGCTTTTGCTTTTATTGATTTGGATGGAGATGTGCAATGATCAATATTTACAATTCACTCAAAGAATATTCACTTCCAGTCAGCTGCAAGTAAAAACTACTTGTTTATTTTTGAATACAAATTCTTATCAAGGCATAGATTTTAAGGCTAACGAGTCTGGCTTTTAATTATTAGGTTCTAGCCCTACCCATCCCTCTCCCTTTCATTGCTAGACCATGAAGGTGCTACCTTGGGGACATTTAAAAAATAGGTATATGAGTCTACTCAGGCTACCATAACAAAGTACTGCAGACTGGATATCTTTACCAACAAATATTTATTTTCTCCAAAGTCCGGAGTCTGGGAGTCCAAGATCAAGATGCCAGTAGAATTGTTTTGTGACGAGACCTCTATCTTCCTGGCTTGAAGACAGCCATCTTCTCACCTTATCCTTACATTGCCTGTCTTCTGTGCCCATGTGGAGAGACAGCTGTTTCTCATCCTCTCTTATAAGGACATCAGTCCTATAAGATTAAGATCTCAACCATATGACCTCATTTAACCTCAATTACCTCCTTCAAGACCCTATCTCCAAATACAGTCACATTGGGTATTAGGTCTTCAACATATGAATTTGGAGGAAATAATTCAGTCCAGAACAGTTGAGAGAAAAGACAAGACCTTTGAGCTGATTTTTGTCATTAGTTTGCTGTCATAGTTGGCTTGGAAATTGTTTTATATCCTCATAAAAATTACTACCTTATTTTGGGTTATAGAAATAATTGGCTATTTTAATCCCACAAGATCTTAAGTTACCAACCTCTCAGTTTGCATTCCAGCTGGAGGCAGAGATGGTTGAGCTTAGAAGAACAATATTTCCTCTATATCTACTTGTACCTTGGCCAACTCTACCCTAAGTAAACAGCTCACTTCTATGGCTTCTTGAAATCAACAAAAAGAACCCCTACATTTTAAACTTGTTACCATTTTCCATAAGGCTTTGAGGATTAGCAGGCCGACAGACTGCCTTACAAGAGACTTTGGAGATGGTTTTCTCAAATGTTTGCCGTGACATAACAGGGGTCACCAGCTTTCCAACCTGTAATGAATTCTTGTTACCTGGCTATTTACACTAATCCAACACTACATGTTAATTGCAGCATCCCATTTCTGATAAGAAAATTTGCATTAGTTAAGATTAACGTTAAAAGTGACAGAAAACCCAAAATAATATACGAAACAAGGTGGCAGTTTATTTCATTCTCATTTGAACTCTTGGTATATAGTCCAGGACTGGCAGAGTACTCCACAGGGTCTAAGTCCTAGACTCCTTCTATTTTATGGTCATTCAATCTTGATGTTCTAGATTTTGTTTATTGACATCTGGAGTACATTCCCACATCCCTATCACAATAGCTAGAGAACGCATGAGCATACTCTCCAGACTCCCTCACAGCTAGGGTTCCAGACAGAAGGTTGGTTGTCAATGAGATGCATAAATCATGAAAGATTTGGAAAGTAGGGAGGGAGAGGGTATGCTACAACAATGGATACAGTGATGGCTCTCAAAGAGTTTCCAAGAGATGTGAGTATTTGCAGAAGCCATATTTGAAACACAACTTTTTAATAGTGTAAGGCTGCCAAAGAGACCACAGTAACCTGACCTCTGCCTCACAGGCTTAAAACCAATTGTCCTGTGGTGGACAGAGAACTTAAAACCAATTGTCCTGTGGCGGTTCTCTGACTTCCACTTTGCCATTCCTCATTATTATTTTGTAAGCACTTAATTCACTGTATTGAGTCTTCTTCTGCTTTAGATACTGAGAGTGGTTTCTACTTCCCAGCCTGAACTCTGGCTGGTATGTCTACTGTCTTGTTCTCATCCACATGCTTGAAGCTGAAGCTGGCTCATCACTCTGACGTCTATATTTCCATCTGAAAAGAGGAGGGAAAGGCAATAATAGAGGACCAGCAGTTTCCTCTTAGGGCATGACCTCAAAGTAGCACACATCGCTTCCTCTAATGCTCCATTGGTCAGAGTCACATTGTCATGTCAAGCTGCAAAGTAGGCCAGGAGAGTAGACACCAGCAGGGCAAACATATGATCAGCTAAAACTCAGGGAGTTTAACTGATGAAAGGAATAAGAGGAGAATTGGATATTGGGGGATAATTAGCAGTCTCTACCACAGACCCACTCAACACATCACCTTTCAGCAACAAAGCAATCATGAGTTTTAATTAAAGGAAAGGTATTGAAACGAGAGTAAAAGGAGCTAGAGCCAAAACCAGACAATGCTCAGTGTCATCATTTCAGTAGTACCCAACCACAGCCCAAGAAGAAAAGGCCATTTTGTCATAATTTAATTCTAACAACAAAACTTACTTAAATTATTGAATTCCTTTGCTCTCATTCTGGTCCACTGAGGTCTACCACAGCCTTCACACACACTCAGGTGGCATTCATAAAAAAAAGTACATTTCAGTTTTCAGCTCTGTGTTAGACCAGCTTCCTTTATGTCCTCAGAGCATGAATTCATCAAGGTCTTTGTTATTTGAGGCAGAAAATTCAGTACCACATACATTCAGATACTTTATTTTTTAAGAGATTTTTATTATGACCCTTAATCATAACCTTTATTATTTCTTTTGTGTGGCCTCTCTTTTCAAATTATTCTGTTAGAAAAAGTCAGACCCCAATTAGGAGGCATTTTCTTTGCTTTAGAGAAGGTGGTGGCATTTTCAAAGCTCTAAGCTTAGTGCTTTAAAGAGTTTGGACAGAAAGCAGTACTTGAATCCTATAATTATACTGTGTTTTGGAGCACCGATTATGACAGGTGTGCAAGCAGGACCAAGTAATCAGAGAGTTGACAAAACGGTTGAGTTGTCATGTAATTCACTGGTCAAAAGCTAATCATTAATAGTAATAACAATGGGTCTTTAGGAGAACTAGAACTTCAATTCTGGCTCAAAGTAATTTTTCCAATCAGAATTTCAAGCACATTTTAATATACTATCTGCAATGTTTTGTCCATTCTTTTGGCTTTCCTTTCACTCAAAAAAATGTAACATATAATGCCACATTTCTTGCCACACAACAGATGATACTGTAGAACTTTAAAGACCTCCTTGTTCAGCCTCCTATTCAAGAAAGAATTTTACCTGTAACGACTACTGTTCTACATACCTGGTCAAACACCACTGCTTCCCTCCCCACAACAAATGATGCCTCAGCTTGCTATCTGTAAACCTGGAATAATAGAACCTACTCCAAAGAGTTGTCAAGGGTATTCATTCATTAGGTAATATTTGTAAAACCCTTAGAACAAGGCCTGGAGAATATTGAATGCTAAAATGTTTCTTAAACCAAAACAAACTACCTAAGAGAAAGAATTCCTTGTGGGACCTGTGTGGCTCAGTCGGTTAAGCATCCAACTTCAGCTCAGGTCATGACCTCACGGCTGGTGGGTTTGAGCCCCACATCAGCCTCTGTGCTGATAGCTCAGAACCTGGAGACTGCTTCAGATTCCATGTCTCCCTCTCTGTCTGCCTCTGGCCCACCCACGCTCTGTCTCTCTCTCTCTCTCAAAAATGAGTAAACAATTTTTTTTAAGAGAAAGAACTCCACATCCAAGGGAATAGCACTTAGAAAGGGAGTCACTATGCCATTTACAGAGCTCTGTGGGGAATATCTTTCTGAGGCACTCAATTTGATTTTCCCTCTTCTTAGCAGCACAGGCTATCTAACCCTTTGATGTTCCATGCATCAACCACTGCAAAAGCCATTTCTATTTCCCGAAGACCAAAATTAACTCACACATGCACAAGATAATATCTACAAGGAGTAGAAGCAGTTTATGAGTTCTCAAAAGAATTTAGGAATTGATATTAGTTCATTTTCAATAGGTTTTTCACCAATGTTCAACTCATTCTGAAATCCTAACAATTCTCCATTCAAATCCACTCAAAATAAAAGGCCAAGTGGTTACTAAACCCTACAAAATATGGCCCCTGAAATATTCTGACTTCTCTAACTAGGCTCCGCTGCCCCATCTGTCCCTCTCACCCATCCCACTAGTATTTCTTGAACCACAATGAGCTCCTTGGCGTGCTCCAATTCATAAGTTACACCCCCCCTCAAGACTTTTGCTTTTGTTCTTCCCTCCTTTTAAGCACTCCTGCATGGCACACTCCCTCACCTTCTTCAACTCTTTGCTTACAATGAGGTCCTGTCTGCCCCCCCCCCACCATATAATACAGAATAAGCCTATCCCAATCCCCATGCCCAGTATGCCTTATTCCTCTTACCATACCATATTTTCTTCTAAATCAATTATCATCAGACATACTATATATTGCTTCCTATGTGTTCACTTTCTGTACAACCATCCCTATACTCTGCTTCACAGTAGAATATAAGCTTCATGAGGACAAGAACTCTGGTTATTAGTGTATCTTATGCACAGCAAGTAAAAGAATTCCTAGGACATTGTAGGTGCCTAATAACATGTGTTGAATGAGTAAGTAGGTGAATAAATAACTATATACCACATATATTTGCAAAATACATGGCATAGTTACCTGATTAAGTTTTTGTTTTCATTGTATTAATCCTGCTGTGTGAACAAAGTTCCCAATTTTCCCAGTTTGGGCAGTGGTCCCCAATATGTCATAAGCTCCTTGAATCATCACTCTCGGAACTGACCGAATCTGTATCCATGAGGTTTTTAGACTCCAGTGCATCCAAAACTCACCTGGGACCTCTCTCTTATATAACACTTCAAACCATTCTGATGTATTCTGTATTCTGTATTTTGACAAAGGCTACACTATATACTTAAGACAAAGAATGTCTAAAGGAAAAAAGATATAATCTATTGGGGAAGAAAAAATGGCATTGACTTTATGTTTGTATCCTCAAATCTAGCATAGCATCTGGAAAAAATGCACACTCAAATTTTCATATAAAAGCCAGTACACAAGTATTCAGGGCTGTGCTAGTGTAAAATATCCATCATTAGTCACTTGTCACTCTTTCAATTTAAATTAAAATTAACATTCAAAATTAAGTTCCTTAGTTGTACGGTTTAGAATTTAAGTACACAAAAGCCACATATAGTTAGTGACCACTGTATAGCTCAAATATACAACATTTCCATCATACTAGAAAGTTCTATTGGACAGCATTGAACTAAAAGATAAGGTGACCAATTATTGCCACATAGCCTAATGTAGACATAGCAGGGTTCCCATGCTCATCTCCAGTCACTAGTTATATGGGACATTAGTCAGGTTACATGACTTCACTGAGGCTGTTTCCTGAATTGTTACAACGATTATGTCAGAATTTGTATTTAAAATATTTAGCCTAGTGTCTAGTATATGATAATCAATATTTGCTATTATTATCGAGAGCTAAAACAGCCAGAGACTGTAAATGAGACATGAACTATACTTTGAAGTCTGTACAAGATTGAATTATACAACCATAAACGCACAATGTGGACGTATGCCCAGGAGACAGAGTTAAGCATCCAAGTCTTGATTTCAGTTCAGGTTACGATCTCATTTGTGGGTTCAAGCCCCACATCAGGCTCTGCTCTGACAGCACAGAGCCTGCTTGAGACTTTCTCTCTACTTCTCTCTCTGCCCCTCCCCCATTCATGCTTGCTCTCTCTTGCTCTCAAAGTGTTTTTTTTTAAAATGCACAATGTCGAGGTAGTTAGAATAAAGACTAGAACATGAAGAACGTTCAATGGATCATGGTAAGCCACTGCCAATCCTCACAGTCTTACCACAAAGTGACTCATTTTCTTCTAAAATAGAGTCAAACATCAGGGAGAAAGTTAAGTTTCTTTCTAGCAAATTATGTATGATTTGGGAGAGGATTGAAAGTTCAGAAAAAAAGATGGCAGTGACTCTCTGGTACATTGTCATTTGTGAAGCACCTAGAAGCCTGGAAGAAAATAGAGTTCCGTTCAGCCTCTCTTAGTCATGGAATAAGTAAAATCTGGTTCTAGTCCTGATAAACATCAGGTGGTGCAGAACACCACTGTCTGATGTTCTCCAAAAAATGAGTTTAGAAACTGAACCGTCTGTAGAGAAGTTTGAGAAAGATCCATTATATTTATTCAACAAATTCACCCAATGCCTATTATGTGCTGTTAGCCTTCTACGTATGTGGGGTAATACATCAGTGAAGAAAACCAAAACCTCTGCCCTCATTGAGCCCACATTCTAGCAATTCTACTTAGTTCCACTTTTTTTTTTTCAACGTTTATTTATTTTTGGGACAGAGAGAGACAGAGCATGAATGGGCAAGGGGCAGAGAGAGAGGGAGACACAGAATCAGAAACAGGCTCCAGGCTCTGAGCCATCAGCCCAGAGCCCGACGCGGGGCTCGAACTCACGGACCGCGAGATCGTGACCTGGCTGAAGTCGGACGTTTAACCGACTGCGCCACCCAGGCGCCCCTCTACTTAGTTCCACTTTTTTTTTTTTTAATTTTTTTTTTCAACGTTTATTTATTTTTGGGACAGAGAGAGACAGAGCATGAACGGGGGAGGGGCAGAGAGAGAGGGAGACACAGAATCGGAAACAGGCTCCAGGCTCTGAGCCATCAGCCCACAGCCCGATGCGGGGCTCGAACTCACGGAGCGCGAGATCGTGACCTGGCTGAAGTCGGACGCTTAACCGACTGCGCCACCCAGGCGCCCCTTAGTTCCACTTTTTAACGAAGTTACAATTACTAAAGTATAATTAATTTATAAAGTAAAAATGACTAAGATTTAAGAAACTAATATAGGTTTAAAATAGCAAATATATTTAAAGATGTTCTTACTAATTGCAAAAGAGGAAAATATAAAAAGCATTCTGATTGCATTTACATGTAGCAGTTATTTAAGAATTGATACCTTAAAGAATATTAGACTACTTTTCTTAAAAATGGAAAATATTAAAAATTAAAATAACTTGATCCTCATCTGATAGCAATGAACAACAAAAAAATAATAAAAGCTCAAAAGATAGAATTTTTATTTTGATGCATAAATTGAGGAAATTAGATAATCCTCTGCATTGTTTTTTCATGAAAGTAATAATACAGTTATCATTTTGAATTTCCCCTGACCTTGTGCTTTTTGGGTACTTAGAATAATTTAAGAAAAGTATAATTATTCAAGTAAATAATATCTTATTCTACTATATGCAACTCTATCATCCCAATTATAATTATTTCCACATTTTTATTTTATCCTGGGACAAAATAATTCTACACAAATTCTGGGACAAAAAAGTATTTAGAATGATTATAGAAAAATAGAAATCAATTATATCCATATGTTCAGTATTATAACCGATTGTATATCAGATGTAGAATATGAACTCTACTTACATATAAAATTCATACATCTCCAGACTGAAAGATTCTTTAGAGATTTCATTAGCTTTTAATTTGACCTTCTCCTGTAAACTGCTCAAATCCAGGGCAAATTATGAGCTACTGATACATGATGCTGTGGAACATCCATCCCCAAATCACAATGGCATGAAATAAGCATGTATTTATCACTCCTGGATTTACAGGTCACCTATGAGAGCTCTACCCCATATGTCTCTTACCTTCGTCTTGGGCTAGCAGGTCAGCAAGTCATGTTCTTCCCTTGGTGGTGGCACAAGCTCCAGAAAGCAAGCCAGCACAGGGCAACCTATCTGCTAACATCCTGTAAGCCAAGGCAACGGCTAAGTCAACTCTGTGCCCCTTGAAGTGGAGGCAGGGAAACAAAGTTCCTTGGTTAAAGATGTAGATACAGAAAAAAGTGATGACCCAGCATCAATAATTCAATCTACCAAGATTAGATACAGAATGTAGTAGGAATATTATGAAATAGGCATAGGCTCCACTTCTGCAGTAGTTCCACATACTCTATTTCAAGACAACTTCAACAATCTCAAAGATATTTGTGATGAGGACAACTTGGTAAGAGGGGAAGTATATAAATTACTATGAATTTATCACATATTAGAAACATATCTTCACATAATGACAATTATACTTTTTAAAATAAACTATTTTGCCTTCACAGCTATAAGTTTTTATTATTGTTAAAAGTCAAAGTGGCTACATGATGGTTTTGAAAAGGTCACTTACAACTTGAGTGTTCAATATAGGCCAGACATTGCAAAGTTAAAAAATAATCTCAAGTTCTCGTTAAGAAAGAAAGAAAGAAAGAAAGAAAGAAAGAAAGAAAGAAAGAAAG
>NW_024412391.1:56896512-56927899 GCF_014898765.1 Herpailurus yagouaroundi | reverse complement strand
AAAGAAAGAAAGAAAGAAAGAAAGAAAGAAAGAAAGAAAGAAAGAAAAGCTGTAGTAACCAAAGTAAATAGATATGGACCGGACACAACCATTAATTGTTTCTAAAACTTTCTAGTTTTTTTCCCAAGGAAACACATTAGATCTGATTCTATCCATCATTTTTGAAATGGTATCAAGAACAAATTTTCTAAGAATCCAGCAGGAAAATGTTTATGTTCTCTCTGGTTTGAAAAGAATGTGTGTGTGTGTGTGTTTGTGTGTCAGAATTAGAACATCCAAACCAAACGCCACCTTCAAAACTAGGCACAAGAAGCTCTATACTTATTTTGCAGTGCACTCTGTACCAAAACAGTTTTATAATTCCTTATTCAGATTTTCTGTCTGCGCCAGTAACATGTTCTATTCAATGTCCCTAGTTAGCTTTCTTTTCAAATTGAATTTGGATTCAATTTTTTATGTAGCCCAAATAATTCAGAGCCAATTCTGACCACAGAACAATAAAGCAGTTGTTGTTATGGAACTCAAAAGGCTAATTGAAAACGACTTCCTAAGTAGACTATCTCGGAATATATCACTTACTAAACGTATGGATTACAGTGGGTTTAGTTAGAAATCTGTTGCACACAAATAAAAAAAACTGTCTCACATAGCCAAAACAAATTTTTTAAAGAATTTATTTGAAGGGTATCATGGAGCTGTCAGAATCAACATAAAGATTGGAGAATCAGCCCAGAAACCATGGACACACCGAGAGTCAGCTACTGCCTCCATTGCTGGCCACCCTGTCCTATACTACAAATGTCCTGAGTCCTCAGTACTGTCCCTGATCAACATTTCTGCCAGTGGACTGTTCAGACGATATAACTAAAAACTCTTCCTTTCTCCTTGTGTCTCTTGCTCCCAATTTTGGTCCCAGATTGGAGCATCCATTTAGCTAAGCCAGGCGCTAGGCAGTGCAGCGGGTAGTTTCTGGCTCCCTTGACTTATTGAGAGGAAGAAAAGACCTGGAGAAAATAAAAAAAGAACAGATGCCCTTTCCTTTAGTCCTCTCTCTCATATCCTACAACTTCGATTGGCTAGAATTCAGTAAAATTCATGTGAAGTACATGTGATCGACGGCTTTTTTTTTTATACACTGAATTTCAGGACTAAATGAGTTTAACTGCATAGAAAGTCTTTTGATATAAAGTAATATCCTCACATCAGGTGAATAAGTAAAAATTAAAACCAGGAGATTAGATTTCCTTTTGTAAACAATTAAGTGTGGACTATTCTAAGCTGCCTTCCTCATTTTCTCAAGAAAATAATGAGAATCCTTTCTTCAGTCTTCACACTCATGATTATTTCCATCACAATTATCAGTGTTTCCTTTTCCTTACCACCGTATATGCCATCACTGTGTTAAATGCTTCACAAAAATGATCATTTTGTCTTTACAAAACCACTGCAAGATAGGTATTTTACAGGTTTGGAAACTGAGGCAAGGAGGAAAAAGGACTCACCTAATGTTCATAGGTCTGTCTAACCCAGAGCCTAAGCATACCTCTGCCACTCAAAGTCTCATCAAAATGTCTCATCAAAAGAAAATCAAGGTTAAAGCCATTTAGAAGGAAAAATCAAATGAGATAGAAAAGAGAAAAGCCGCTCCTGTTCACTTCATTCCCCCCACACCCTTAGGAATACATTAACATGTTTTGAAGTGTGTTACCATTAGATTAATTTGGCTTATCTGTTGATGATTATGGTGATAAGCAAATGTTTCAATTGGACAAATATATAAAAGAAATACATTGTAATTATTTTATCTCCATTGTTATTTTCAGTTTGGCATTTTTCTAAAATTTTAGTGGCATGGATTATATGTTTTGCCAATACATTAGGTAGCACAGATACAAAGAATTTCTTCCCCAGATACCTCATCTAAATTATACATTATACCCCTCACTGCAAATTACTTATGTCAGCAGTAAAAAACCCTTTTCTTTCTGAGCAAAGAGTACCATTAATAGACCTATTCTTTTTCCTCTGAACTAATCAGTTGATGCATATATACACATAAGGAAATTAACAAACTCACACTAGCCAAGTATTAATAGCACTTTGTCATTATCAATACAGTTATCCCAAAGAGGGAAAAACATTTTACCAACAGTTTGTAATACAGAAAATCTTTTAAGAGAGTATGATTTAATTCCACATCTAACAGAAACAGGAATCAACGTCTAAAGAGGACTAAGTTTTGAGAATCACAAATGAAAAAAATCTTCTTAGATCATACATGTTCTACCTTGGAATATATGCATCACTAGACTTCACCGTATTTGTGATCCATTTTGTAGCCAGACTACCAAAATGTAACATGGTTAGTATTGCTCACATGAAAACAATGGCCCCTAAATCTATTAAACCAACATTTGCATTGCTGCTCTCTATTTCTATGAATATAATGCAAGATGAATTCTCTTAGTTTCAAGAAAATAAATTCAGCAAACTTTTCCACACAAACAAAATATAGTTATACTCAAAAAAAAAGTATTTACTAGGGGCACCTGGGTGGCGCAGTCGGTTAAGCGTCCGACTTCAGCCAGGTCACCATCTCACGGTCCGTGAGTTCGAGCCCCGCGTCAGGCTCTGGGCTGATGGCTCAGAGCCTGGAGCCTGTTTCCGATTCTGTGTCTCCCTCTCTCTCTGCCCCTCCCCCGTTCATGCTCTGTCTCTCTCTGTCCCAAAAATAAATAAAACGTTGAAAAAAAAAAGTATTTACTAGAAAGATCAGACATACATGCATCAACTTGTGTGTGAAAGACAGAAAGAGGCCACAAAGAATGCTTTGTTAACAGAATGTATCCGTTTGTTCAACAGCCCTTTGCCAATTTTTCTAAGCAGTGAATATACTGATTGGATGACAGGTCTTTCTCAAAACCATCTGCTCTTCTGAGTCAATCCTGTGGGGAATAGTTTATACTAAATTTGTCACACCACACCTCATTTCCAAGTCAAGAGAGTGACAGCAGAATTCCAACTCTTTTGCTTATTCTATCTAACACAGAGATAAATGTAGCCCAGCTAATAAGTCTGAAAGTTTGGGGACCACAATATGGTGGCTGATTTCTCAAGGATGTGGCCCAGACAACCTGACCAAGACACCTACTAATAGTCATTCTAACAGATGCCTTTCTTGACAATAAAACCCTTTCCTATTGCCTAAAATTTTTATTTTTCGAGAACACTATGAGTAAGTAAGCTTTTGGGGAACTCACTTGTCTCTTCCATGTGCAATAGAGGAATATATAAAAAAAGATAAAGTTTTGCTGCAGACATAATACTATCTAAGCTATATTCACGAGATTTGGGGGGTAGAAGTTACTCAAGTTCAGTGTAAATGATCTTAAAGCATAGAATTTATTGGAGGGGCAGTAGAGTATTTCATATAACACCAAGTCAAGGGAAGAGCAAAGTTAAAGTTGGACCCCAGGTAGTATTAGAACAGCGCCTTGAGGGGCGCCTGGGTGGCGCAGTCGGTTAAGCGTCCGACTTCAGCCAGGTCACGATCTCGCGGTCTGTGAGTTCGAGCCCCGCGTCGGGCTCTGGGCTGATGGCTCAGAGCCTGGAGCCTGTTTCCGATTCTGTGTCTCCCTCTCTCTCTGCCCCTCCCCCGTTCATGCTCTGTCTCTCTCTGTCCCAAAAATAAATAAACGTTGAAAAAAAAAATTTAAAAAAAAAAAAAAAAAAAAAAAAAAAAAAAAAAGAACAGCGCCTTGAGTATCATTAAGACTCATTCTGTTTCTCTCCCCTCTGCTTCAACCATGGCTTCATTTCTCTTTCTTGCAACAGATTAACTTTTGCTAGACACTAGAAAAATGGCCAGCAGTAGCTCTTGAACTTCATATACAACATTTCATTAATTCTAAGGTATAAATATTTTCACTTGTTAACATTTCCAAGTCCCAGTGTATATTACAGTTACTAGCAACATTTGTGATGCAGTAACTGGCTTACTCAGGTTCATCACTGCCAGGCAGTAACTGTAATATAGTGATTTTTAACTGCTTATATGTATCAAAATATGCAAAATGAGAGTCCACAGTGGCTTGAAAGAAAAAATCTACAGACAGTTTTCGGACTCTCAAGAAACATTGAATCACCATTGCTTGTGATAACACTAGATAATGTATGGGACAAAACAAAAAAACAAAAAACAGATACCAACAACTCTGTCAAAAAGTGATTCAAAAGAGTCAGCTTGAATGGAAAGAATTATTAGCATTCCCTTAACCATTTCACTTATATTTTTCTTTTTATATAGATATGAGTAATATATTATTTTAAAAATCAGTATATTAAAAAGACTAAAATAGTTCTTCAGTGAGTGTAAAACAAATGCATCATAGTTCAACAGCATTTTTTCTCAGCTTTAAATAAAATAATGCTACATCTTACAAACAAGGGCACCTCAAATTCAATGAGATAAAGTGTAACATTAGTTTCAGGAATACAATTTAGCGATTCACATACAACACCCAGTATCCATCACAAGTGTCCTCCTTTCTATCACCCATTTAACCCCTCTCCCCACTCACCTCTCCTCCAACATCTCTCAGTTTGTCCTCTATGTTTAAGAGTCTGTTTTAGGGACGCCTGGGTGGCGCAGTCGGTTAAGCGTCCGACTTCAGCCAGGTCACGATCTCGCGGTCTGTGAGTTTGAGCCCCGCGTCAGGCTCTGGGCTGATGGCTCAGAGCCTGGAGCCTGTTTCCGATTCTGCGTCTCCCTCTCTCTCTGCCCCTCCCCCGTTCATGCTGTGTCTCTCTCTGTCCCAAAAATAAATTAAAAACGTTGAAAAAAAAATTAAAAAAAAAAAAGTCTGTTGTATGGTTTGCGTCTCTCTTTCTCCACCCTCCGCCCATGTTCATCTGTTTTGTTTCTTAAATTCTATATATGAATGAAATCACAAAGTTCCATTTTAATGGGTTGTTATGTAATATAATCAAATCAGCCATTTGATAATCTAAACACACCACTATGAGCTCCAAAATAATGACCTTTCCAGGGCCAAACTCCTCCTATCCTATCTCCTCCTATAATTTTTTTTTTTTTTAGAGTAAAGCTGTGCCTTTAACTTATTTTTTGAGTAATTATATTGTTCTCTCTGTTGAACTGAACGCTGGATTATATCTTTGTTCAATTTGAAACTGGAATATTCTGGATTCATAAACAGTCATCAATAAAGATAATATTCAAACCACAAAGAGTATATTATTCATTTAGTCAAGTGTTTTGTAAAATATAGATGAGCACTACATTTTAATAGGTTAACCCCATTCTGAGTCCATTTTTATTTCAGAAAATAATTCATGATTCATCCAAATAAGCAATACATTTCAAACTCTTCTATTTCAAACTCTTCTGCCAATAACATGACATTATGGAGCAAATGCAATATTTGACTATTTTAAAAGTTTATACATATAATTGTGTAATACATAATTTATTGCAATAGTATATTATATATTTATATGTAATATATATTTGATAAATACATGTTTACATGAAATGTATCAAATATATATTAAATGATTTCCTAAAGTACATTATGTTTGGGGAACATCTTTAGATGTTTAGATCTTTAGAAGGACCCATGTCTAAGGATTAAAATGAACCTATATAGAAAGGTTATTCTACAATATTGCTATTCTTTTCATGTTCTCATCCATATTAATTGTATGACATCATTTTATTTCCTTGAAGGACACATTTCTTTTAAAGGATGTTATAGTGGCCCCCAATTTACTTTTTCACATAAAAATCTTATTTTTGTGCTTTTTAACAGTCTAATTAAAACAACAAGAGTCAAAAGACCTATGTTCTAGAGTTAGTCCCTCCTATAATTCATTTTGTGACACTGATCAAGTCAATTGGCCTCTTTGGAATATTCTAAAGTAAGAACGTTAAACATCCCCTCAAACTTGAAGACTATGGTTATTAAAATTTATATTCACAAAATTCTAATCATCCTTGAGAAACTCTCTATGAAAACACTATGTAATTGTTGGTAAAATTACTGAGGAACTCTTTTTATAATGCCATTCTTCTACATGCTCTGAAGAATGCTGTATCATTTCTTAAAAATCTGGAAAGAAACAATTATTTTCACCATGCAGAAGTAAACATCAAGCAAAAAAAAGTCATCACAGAAATTAGGTCAGGAATCATCTTTTGTAAAAGACTTATTGAGACCAACCATCATCAATTTCCCATGTAAGCATTTTACCAAAAACAAAATACCAGTAATTTTGAAAAATGGAGTATCCTTCTAAAAAGGTATAAAAACAAGTAAAAACTGATAATGACATTGATATACTCACTGATCACTACTTATTGTCTACTCATCCAGCAGTCTTTTTACTGACATTTGACTTGTATTGTCATATTTAGTTCTTAGAACTACACTATGTGGTAGGTAGCTTTACAATTGACCCTTGAACAACATGGGTTTGAATTATAGGGGTCCACTTTTATGTGGATTTTTTTTTTATAAATTCAGTTCAGTATTGTAAATGTATTCCTTATGATTTTCTTAGTAATATTTTTTCTATAGCATACTTTCTTGTAAAAATACAGTATAAAATATATAAAACTACAAATATGTGTTAAGCACCTTTATGTTATCAGTAAGACTTCTAGTCAACAGTAGACTATCCGTACTTAATTTTGGGGGTAGTTAAAAGTTATAGGCAGATTTTTTTTTACTGCCCCTTACCCCCACATTGTTCAAGAGTCACCTGTATTTACATTTACTGAGTCTTAAAGAAGTTTAACTATTTTCCTAAGCTATGAAATGTTGAAGTTGGAATTCAATACTAAGTCTGTCAGATTCTAGGGCTCATGGTCTTACCATTTCCACTATATTGTACTACTTCACTTTATAGCAATGCATATCCTTTGCAAATAGCATGTCCAAATGTACAGAAAAGACTATTTGGGTATGTTTCTTTTGCCTTTTTGAAAGTAGACAAATCCATATCTTCGTGGATATACACTGCAAACTGCACCACAAAACCCACAAATTGCAGAGACTCTAATTTTAATTTGAAAATATTCCACACATTCAGAAAATAATGAAAAAGATACCCATAAACCTATCATCTTGATTTAACATTAAAAAAAAATGTTACCATATTTGCTTCAGATTTCTTTCAAGAAACAAGAATGCATTTTAGAGATGGGGAAGGATTTTAAACAAAGATTAAGTGTCTCCAGATAAGTGTCAGTATTGATTTACTTGTTTAAATTATCACATCCAGAATGTATCAGAAATGTTAAAAGTCTCTTCTCTAAAGTTTGCTCCCTGAAACGGGGAAAAAACGTAGTTTTTTCCAGATGCAACTTTTCATTTGAATCCTATTTATTTCTAAAAATAGAATCAGAAGAAAGCTCTACTTTTGGAAATTCAAAATATTTGATGCTTGGTTGGAAATATCTTTTCCTAGGATATCTGGAATAATGAGCATACCATATTGTCTTATTGCAACAGAAGTAAGTTGCTTAGTGAAAAGTTGAATCCTTTTTCTGTTTGGTGACAACATAAGTTGATGTCTGCTTTGTGGGACAGACCCCTCATCTCCCTCATGACTTTAGAATGGGGGTAAGAGCAGAAATGATGATGGCCAGATCAGTTAAAAATCACCAAGGGTTTATAATCTCAGTTTGGGGAAGAAGTCCAGTTTTGTTATCGGAGACTTTACATTATGTGATTAATAAGATATGACTATACTGTATTATTCACAAACCATTTTATCACACTTTGGCATATTGAAATACTCCACATTCCTTTATAGAAGACATTTTATATTTGATTTTACAAGTTTCTTAATGATTTTTTGTACCATAAAGGTTTTTTTGTACCATAATTAAGAACGTATTAAAATGCACAAGTTGTCTAGGTCCATAAGGTTTATTGGTAGTGGCCATAACCAGCTCCGAGGTTAATATGAGGATTTTTTTAAATTTTCAATAAAATGCTAATACTCTTGTATAAAAAAAAGTTATAAATACATCTAATGCCTCACTTACCTGTCGCAGACTACGAGTCTGGAATTCTCTCTTGTGAAGCAGGAGAACGAATGCAGAACTGAATATGAGAGAAACTAATACCCGAGAGGAAACAAGAGCGCCAAACAGGCCTTTCGTCTCTGTATTTAGAGTGCACAAGATATTACCCACGTGGTGAACGTAAAGAAAACAAGATCTTACACACGTGAACGTGGAGAAAACAATCAGACGGTAATCATTAAATCGTGCGTGTAAGAAGCAAAGGGTCTGGAGGGGCAAGTGGGGTTTGTAATCAAGGTACATTGGTGCCAGATGGAAAGTAATTTCTTGCAGGTGATACAACAAGTTTCTCATGATCCCATTAAACTATCTCCCTAACTAACCTGGGGCGTTTTCACCCAGTGGTGGTGGCGGCTTTCAGCCCTAAGCTTTTCTCTAACCCATTTATGTAAGTAGAACCTATTTCCACACACTTACCCTCAATCATCTTTTACCTGAAGTAATCACTACCTACCATTTATGTTATCATTTCCATGCATATTGTTTATCTAAGATTTATCCAAGTTGATGCCTGTGATAATATATTTATTTTGCATTAGACTTCCATTTTTCTGCCTTTGATGATTTTTTGATTTCCTGATTTTATCTATTTAAGAGACTTTATTAAATAAATTGTGAATCACTAATAGGCCACTTAATCCCTGGGAACAGTAATGTTTAGTTTGCAAAAGCATCCTCTGTAATAGCAGCAAGATATTTTTGCTTACATGGTTTGAAAAAAGTTACTTTCTGGATCCACCTGACTTGCTTGTAGGGTTGAAATCTCTCTTTCAGTGACTATATTTCATTAATAACAGCCAATTCTATTTGGAGTACTAAAGTAAAAATGTTCTTCCCTGTCAGCTAGAGTTCAGATGCAAGGCTTTCAATTTGTGATAGATGCATGTGAATTAGAAAATGAAGTCATAAAGGTCAATTACAGAGGTTTTCAAATAAAAAAGCAGAGATGCCAGAGGGAAAAGAAAAGAAAAAAATATAAGATTAAGAGAAAAATACGCACAAAGGAAGTGATCAGGTTACCCATTCTGATTTGGGTTCAGCATTCAAATCATGTTCATTTTGCCCTGGTTTGCTTATCCCTTATCTACCAGTGAGACATCATTTTAGTTTGTGCAATACTCCCTTATCCTCTATCACTTCAATCAACTGACCAGACACTTCTGGCAAGTTCTTCTCTCTCTCCTTATTGGACTTCATAAAATGTCTTGCACATGTCATTTGTCTCTCATATTTGTGTAGGGAGTACA
The DNA here is from genome assembly GCF_014898765.1 of Herpailurus yagouaroundi. NCBI lineage: Eukaryota > Metazoa > Chordata > Mammalia > Carnivora > Felidae > Herpailurus > Herpailurus yagouaroundi. The sequence goes on along the minus strand of NW_024412391.1, from coordinate 56,918,542 downwards.
GTCCAAACTGAAGTTGGCTGTACTTTGTAATGGTGTTTTTTAATAGTTTTTCCTTATTTTTTATTAATAAAATAAGTACCATTCTGCCTAGATTCAGATTCCATCTTCCTTGAAGATAGGAATGGTTGAGGTAAACAAGAGAACTCCTTTACAGTAAAATGGCCTCATTCGTGAAGTATATTGTCACTGACCAAATATAAACAGTCCATGAACAGATAAATCAAAATTAAATAAATAATTAATTGGGGTGCCATTTTTATTTCAATTGTAAGATTAAAAACTAATGTTTATTAGCCCACTGAAGACTCTTGACTTTCCTGAAAACTGTCATTCCATAAAATTTCTGACTTGGGTCTAGTGTGTGCACATTTATGTGAAATTCATTTCTTTTACCAAGTCAATATCTCTCATCTTTGTATGGTTCTTAATGGCCTACAACAAGTTTTCAAATCACAATACCATTCGATCCTTAGAACCATCATATGACATGGGTGAAAAGGATACTCTTACTAGTTCACAGGTAAGTTGATTTTAATCAAAGCTATGTGTGACTCAGCAGGTCACAGAATAAGTAAATGGGAGAATTAGCAGTGAAACTCAGGGATGCTGACACCTAGTAAACAATTTAAAAGATCTTTTCCAAGATTTGGCCTTATCATTTGTGTTGTTAATCTGTATTAGTTTGCTAGGGATGCTTTAACAAAGTACCACAGATGGAGTGGCTCAAGTAACAGAAATGTACTATCTTACAGTTTCTGGAGGCTGGAAGGCCAAGAGCAAGGTGGCAGCAGAATTAGTTTCTTCTGAGGTCTCTTTTCTTGTCTTGTAGTTGGCAGTCTTCTACTGATGTCTTCACAGTCTTCCTTCTGGGTATGTCTGTGTCCTAATTTCCTCTTCTTAGAAGGGACACAAGTCATACTGAATTAGAGCCCACCCTGATTACCTCATTTTAACTTAATTACCTCTTTAAAGATCCTATCTCCAAATACACTCAAGTTCTGACTTATGGGGTTAGGGCTTCAAATTATGAATTTTGAGCGTACACAATTCAACTCATAACACCATAATTGCCAAATATTAAAACTAAGAAAATACCTTAAATTTCTTCGATCTTAGCATAATAATTGCTTTCACTTTTGAAACTTCTTTTTAGTCCTTGTCCATTTGCACATATATTTCACAATTTATACACAATGTTGTATTGTTTGTCTGTTTCACTAAATATTCCGTGAAAGAGGGGCTGCTATCCACACAACATCTAGTGACTTTCTAGTTCAATTTGGTGAGTTGAATTGAACTGAAATCAGTTGAGAGTGTGTGTGTGTGTGTGTATATATATATATATATATATATATATATATATACATGAGTATATATGAGTATATATATACTTCAGTTATCAATACTCCAATTTAGATTCTTCCAAATACCAATCTAAAAAAACAAGAAGATAATGGTAGTGACTTACATCTTGTAGATACTCAATAAATATTGTTTAAGTGAGTGAGTGAATGAATCAATTCTCATACAAGTGAGCAGATGTTTTAGTTGCTAAAAGCAGCATTAAAAACTGTGCATTTTTTTCAAGTTGGTAATAATTATTAATTGGCAAATTCTTTTAGTAAGACAAATGTTTACCTGTATAAGATAATATGTATATTTAATTTTTTTTCTCTTGCTAGACTCCAGAAATTCAAAAACATTGGGTATCAGGTAAGCTTGTCCTACAGAATCAGCTACAAGCAAATCATTTTTCTAACCAGTTCATTTACATTTCCAAAAAAAATATTATCTCTCCTGGGCAAGCAGTCAAACCAGCAGACAGTGCCACAGCAGCAAGAATCGCTCTTCAGAAATAATATGTGGTGTCTGATCAAGTAGTATCACCAAACAAAGACAGATAGAAATTGATTGATTTTAATACTACACCACAGCAATCACTGAGATTTCCCAGGAATATTTTTCTTTTCCAAATTTCTCAATTATCCACATTGATTCGGTGCTGAGATATAAAAGCAGTCCTTTTGGTTTGCTTCTTTGTGCTTAAACTAACCTTATGCCTTAAATGCTAAAAATTTAACATGTAAGGATTAAGAAGAAATGTAAAGTCACAATTTTAGATACTGGGATGTGTGCTAGTTCCTTTCCATACATCATGTTATTTAGCTTTCACTATAAATCTTCAAAGTAGATATTATTTTGCCTGATAAACTTGCAAGAGAATTGGAGGTAAAAGATATGAAGCCTGCATGTCTGGTTGTTTGAACCAAGGTTATTACCCTCCAAAGAACACGGTCTTTAAAAAAACATGGTCTGGATCCACTTTTTATGGTACAGTATTGGTCACCCTGTGGACCACATAAGCACTCAGTGTTCTCATTTTCAGAATCACAAGTTCTCACCCTGTCCTAGACCATGAAAACAGGGACGTTCTCATTGTGGTTACTGCTCTCCACTAAAGAGACGGGAGCTCCTGGAATTCAGGCAAAAGCATCAGGAGTTAGTCCCAAAAGAACTTAAGCACCCACATACATATACTCAACACTTGAAATCTGCTCCAATATCAGGCAAGATTGAGGTTAGCTGCTTAATAACAAAGTTTCCTTTCTCTTCTTGTTTCCCTCATCTAGAGCTCCTCTTTGCCACTAAAGACTGCACCTGATACACACTTCAACTAGATTTATATAGTTTTGAGGAAAGTAGAAGAGAAAGTTCTTAAAGTTTGATTTGACTGAATTTTCATGTCTGACATTTTAGGGTCATGAATCCTTCTGAGAACATAGTGAGCTATTAATTCTTTCCCCGCAAAAATGCACATTCACAAATATACAGACACTGTAAGTAGAATTTCAATGATAAAACTAAAACGATTCCTTCTGGTCTCAAATTGACCTTCTGTGGGCTATGTTTTGATGCTCCTTAGAATCATTATGGATCTTAGACATAAAAAAAAAGTTTAATTTAGAGGAACATCACACACACACACACACACACACGCTTGGAGAACTGTACAAATGATTCAGAACTTTAGAATTCAATAAGTAAATTCCCTTGTGAAGATTTTTTTTTGCTCACATATCACTAGGAAATTCTGGATTTCCTTGGGGGAAGTCAAGTTCTCTTACTACAACAACAACAACAAAAATGAATGTATATAATTTAATCTACATCTCAGTACTTGAACCTATGTAAAAAGTAGTGATGTCAAAACACCATTTTAATTGAAATTTTCACTTTCAACTAATTTATATGCAGCTGTGTAGAAAATCTAGGTTGCTAGGTTCTAGGGAAATATAATACGCAAAACTTGTTTACATATTGAAGAGCACAAAGATAATGCTAAAGTTCAATATTCCTTAAAATGGCATTGTACCTTAGGCTTTAGAAATAGAGGAACATTCACAAATAATATAATCAAGGAAGTGGTTGCTTTATTTTTGCAATGAATTGTAAAAAACAAAAAACCCTCCACTCAAAAAAAAATCCAATATCTAAAACTAACTCCAAAGACATAAAAATACAATTCTCAAAAGAAATAAACCCCTATACCTACATTTCAATATAAACTTTAGTTCAAGATCATTTATTCTTAGATGAATAGTTTTCTAGTCAAAGTAAATTTCTCTGTTAAGGTGGCATATTTCTTGAAAACATTACAGAAGAACTAATATACTGGAGAGATGCAATTGGGGATTTAAGCTGTATACAACAATTTAAATGATTATTTGTGCATGTAGATCCTTACTTATGAGGAGTTTCTAACTGCTTTTTGCAGTACAGCCCTCTTTAAAAAGAGTCACTAGAGTAAAGAAAGAATTGTTATAAATAGGATTACACTCAATATGAATTACACATGAAAGAAAGACTACCTTCAGTGAACTTCATTATAAAAGAACCAAAAGACATGGCAGAACAGTGGATCACTTGGAAAGAAATGTCACCCTATACAGATTTGCTACTTCTGGAATCGATTTCCCCAGACCTTGGAGAGCCTTGTGCTGTATGTCAGAATTCATTCATGTCAGTTCATTTTGCCTGGCTGTTACAAGGAAGTGTGGGTTCTTTCATTTCACTGTAACAAACAATGATGTGATTAAAATATTCAACTTTGGGGGCGCCTGGGTGGCGCAGTCGGTTAAGCGTCCGACTTCAGCCAGGTCACGATCTCGCGGTCCGTGAGTTCGAGCCCCGCGACAGGCTCTGGGCTGGTGGCTCGGAGCCTGGAGCCTGTTTCCGATTCTGTGTCTCCCTCTCTCTCTGCCCCTCCCCCGTTCATGCTCTGTCTCTCTCTGTCCCAAAAATAAATAAAAACGTTGAAAAAAAAAATTTAAAAATATTCAACTTTGCCTTTAAAAAAGAGCTTGTCATTCCATGGAGGTAGAACAGTTTATTGCTTTAGCTCACAACTTCTTGTCTCAGATAGCCCTGAGTTTGAGACACTGCTCTGTCTTTCTACAGTGCTCCAGAATTCAAGCTCCACAAAATAAGACCATTGTCTTTCTTGGTCACTGATGTATTCCTCACCCCCAGAACCATGCCTGACCCAGAAAATAATTGCTGGATACTGAAAAAATTTAACATCTCTAAGCATCAGTTTTTTCGCGTATAAAATAAACCTACTTCAAAGAGGGGTTGTAAGGATAAAATGTGACAAACACGAAAAGTATTTGATCAATGTAAGCACTCCCTAAGTGCTTGCTAATATTCTCATTTCAATGAAAATCAAGTCCAGTATCTCACACATACAGTTAAGCACATACTCTCTCTTTCACTCATAACTTTAAGGCCTCATAGAGTGTGTAATCATTTCCCCCCAATTTCATATTATCACCTTAGGAAAGTTCCACAAAATCAATTCCAGCTATTCACAGATGATCCCCAGTCTCTCTGCCTCTGACTTTTCTCCTCTTTAAACCAAATATCTCACTGTCTTAAGGGTACTGCTAGTGAGTAGTAAACAGCCACATCTCTCCACAAACCAATAACATTCAGTGTATATATGTGTATTTGCTTTTTATTTTATATATTCATTTAGTATGTATGTATATGTACATATATATGTTTATATATACATATGTGTGTATATATGTGTGTATACATACATATATGTGTGTGTATATATATATATATATATACACACACAGATATATATTCACACACATATATATATATATATATATATATATATACACACACAGATATATATTACTAAAAGTCTCTCCTCAATTATTTTTATTAGGTACTTCAGACTAAAATGTATGCTTAGATATTGCATTCTGCTAAATAAATGGCATGGCTGTCACAGTTATTATATCAATTATGTTTCCTAGAAAATTTTCTATACTGATTTTATTTGTAAGTCTGGTCTTTGCAAACAGAAAGGAAGCTCCTTTAGGTCAGAAAATATGTAAATAATTATTTTTCTAGATCCCAAAGTTATTTCTACTGCTAATAGTATTCTCCCTGCCCCACTCCCAAGACCATCAAGTCATAGAAGACTAAAGATGCAAGGGATGAAATCAACCATTTGTAGAAATGACTCACAGTAAATCAAAGTGAGCTGGGAATAAGCCCTCAGGAAAACATAAATGGACTGCAATTGTAATTAAGAATATTCAAGTAGAGTTGCATGCTAATCTCTCTGAAGAAGTGAAAGAGATAAACAAAGGAGAATTATTGAGAAGTCCTCTCTGAAAGAGAATTCAGCATCTGAAGACTGAAGTGTATCTCATGCTTTGGGGTCCAGTGGCTCTAAAGCACATAGCAGTTTAATCTACCCACCATTTAGAGATTCAGGCCTGAAGATCCCTTTACCATCTTCCCTCCATGTTATCTCAGGCTCACTGAGCAACCTTCTGACCATAATTTGACCTTGTGGTAAGATTTGCCACAGGAAAAAATATATTGATCAGCAAACATGCTTACTGGAATCTCTCAACACATTCAGTACTCAATGTGAATTAATAGATTGGCTTTTTGGATTTTATTCATCAATCTCTATTAGTTTTTTCTGAGTGAGTCTGCCCCTTGAGGCAAATTTGTTCCTGATCCACTGACAAATGATACTAAGCCTGTCAGGCCAGGACCAGTCTCAAAAGCAAGTAAATTCTCTAAGGTAACCCAAACTAAGTGTATGTTTTTCTATTCAAGGAACTAATGGCCCTAGTCATTTTACATCCAACCTGTTATTTCTTTTGTCTCTGTCTTTATAGCTTGAGTAAGGATGTATCTCTATACATGCTTTTGGGTGTACAGATTATCTCCTAGGATAAAGCACAGTATTATAGCATACAGGTTACAGATGCTGACACTCTTGGGGTGGACAACAATGGGATGGAATGCTGGCCAGTTGCCACAGGCCACGTGCTTCCTCCTCCACTTATCCTAGAATTATATATTATTATTTTCTATGATATGAAAATACAGGAAAGCACTTACTTGAAGTACTCCACTGCTCAGCCACTTAATAGACACACATGATTCTCATCATCAAATAATAAATACATCATGACCTTCCAGTCCTTTCATAAGTTTTCTTGTCTCCACCTACCTGCTCTTCTCTTTTGCCAAAGCCAAGTCACATCTCACATCTTTGTTAGTTAAGCCATCCTATCACCTATATTTCCTCTTCTTCCCTATTACATCCTCAGGTCAAACTGACCTGCTGCTATGAATAGCCACTCTACCTCTGGGGCCACTTAATTTAAGAGGCTTTCCTTAATGAATCTAAACCTGAGGCAAATTTTCAGCATAAGTATCCAGCTGATTGCCAGTTGTACTCCAACACTTATTCTCCTATCCTTCCATAGTAAGAGAAGTTTACATGAGTACACTTTATCTACCCAAAGGTCACATCTCCCAGTTTCCCTTACAGTTAGGTGGGCCATTTGGAGTTTGAGTTGAGGGCATACTTAACTTACTAAAAATTAAGCATACCCCACGGGATACCACTGTCCCTCACAACCTCGCAAGAATTCAAATGTTCCCAAAATTCAACTTTTCCCTTCAAAATATAAACCACACTCTTCTTGAGAAAACTAGTAAATGTACTTTTCTCTACCTCATCACAATCTTAAAGCAGTTCATTATAGTTTGGCTACATGAGCACTTCACCTACATTATCTCATCTCAAAGCACAAAAATATTTTATAGTGAATTATGTCAAGAAATGTGAAAGGTCTGAGATTTTGCCCTATTTCCAAGTTAATGGGTTAGCCTGATACAGTTTCATAGATGCTGGCAGAGGACGTGAGTCTACTCAGTCAGAGACAAAGAACTTTATTACACTCATAGTACAGCAAGCTACATGAGCTTTCTGCTCACGTTAGTTCTTTTAACCCCAAGTGCCTTGAGTGCAATGTGTAGGGGCCTGGGTCTATCCTGCATACACAGTGAGTTTGTGTCATCAAACTTAGGAAACCCCTAATCTTTAATAATTAGTTAGAAGCAAATTTGTCAGTTGCCCCAGAGGGCGATACTATCTTTATTATACTAGATAGAAAATAAATCTATTGTCTTTCTGTCTTCTCAGGTTGTTTATTGTACAAACATCCTTGAAAATGATTTGAAAGAATAAAAAGTTGTTAGTGCCTCTTCTCAACAGTTACAGATCGATGGAGAATTGTCTCCTAAAAAATGGCAATGGTTCAGACCTCAGCATAGGTTCTATGAAGAAAGAAATGAAAACATCAGATTGAAATAAATTCTATTCCCTTCCACCTCCCCATCAATCCCCTGCCAATGACCAAAAAAAAGAACAAAGGGCATATTAATGATGTTTAAAAGGCAAAAAAAAACTTATTGCAAAGCCAAAGTAGACAGAAACATTAAGTAATTATTCAATGTATTTGGGTCAAAGAATCCATTAATCTATGCTCTGAGAGGTTAGCTCTTGTCCATTATTCTGGTGACCCTCTTCCTTATGCCTCAGTAAGCTGTGTTTAGGTAACCAACTTGGACACCCAGAGAAACCAACAATTTCAAAAGAGACTCTGATTTCTTTCCTTTATGTGGTGATTTTTTTCTTTTTTTTCCTCTTCTCCCTTTCTCCTCCTCCCCTTACCCAACCTTATGCAACCCACAAGCTGATAGTACTAACTATAGGATAAACATGATTTTAAGTTATATGTACATAAATTCATTTAATAAAACAAGCCACTGAGGTAGATTCGAACATCATCCTCCTTTTACAGAAAAGGAAATTTGGAGGGGTTAAGATGGCGGAGTAGCATGGAGATCCTAAGCTTGTCTCATCCCTAAAATGCAGCTAGGTCAGCACCAAGCCATTTTGGACACCTAGAAAATTGATCTGAGGATTAATACAACAATCTGCATAACTTGTGCCACATAACTCAGGAGGTACATGGTATGGAGAGGTGAAATGGAGGAGAGAAAAGCCACAGATGGTAGGGAGCTGTTTTTGCAGAAAGAGGACACCAAAAGGGGGAGAGTGCAGGAAAAACACTCCCCTGAAAATAGTTGGAGAGAAAGAGACAGAAATAAAACACTCTCAGGAGACTGAACAAGAAATCTGTTCCCCAAACCACTGACAGGAAGAAAGGAGAGGATTTCAATACCACCAGGATTCTAAAAACAGTGGAGCACAGTGTCTGATGTTCTGGAGCTCAGGACCTGAAGGTGCTCTGCTGAGGAGGCAGGGAAAATCCCCAGGAACAGGCAGTGGGGTCTGAGGGGTCCATGTACCAACGTGGAGAAGCACTTCCCCTGCTTAGAGAGAATTTGGTAGAGGCCATACAGCCTCCCCACAGGCAAAGGTCCCAGCAGACCCCAAAGAGCAGCCATGTTTGCTGGTATTAGGATAAAGATGCCAGAGTGCCGTGAAACCTATCACTAGCTGTGTGTTGTGGTTTGCCATAATCTCTGAACCTCTGCCACTGCACGATCACAGGAACACTTTATGGGGCAAGCCGGCACTAGCCGTTACTCAGTGAGACCCTCCCCCAAAAAGTCAACATGAGTTCAAGCCACAGGGGTCTCTGAAGGGTGGAGTTTTGAAACACAACCCCATCTAAGATAAAACTCTGGAGGGAGGTGCTGCCTGGCAGGCAAACAGCTTGGACACAGACATGGTAGAAGTGGGGAGTGAATGGAGGCCCAAGACAAAGGAGAGGTGCTTGATCACAGGTTGGTGAGAGCACTTAGGTTCTGTGCCAGAGACTAGGGAGATGGGTGAAGCCATTTCCACCTCTCCAATGCATGCACACGCACACCACACTGATCCATTCCAGTAAGCTAAGTAGCACCACTGAGTGGAGAACAGAGCCATTACACCAGACCCTGCCCAGCTGCTCCCTCCAAGTACATCCCCTAGAAGACCAGCACAAGTTGCTCCACCTGCTTAGTGTACCCACTATAGAGGGCTTCATAGTTTCAGTTCTAGGGGAAACTGGATGTAACTTCATTCAGGTTTCATTCTGTTTGCTGGTTCATGTATTAGTTATTTTGTTTTTGTTTTTGTTTTTGTTTAAATTGTTTTTCATTTCTTTTTCTTGGATTCAGAAAGAGAAAATTTTATTTTTTTGTTTTTTAATATTATTTATATTTTATTATTTTTTTACTTTACTTTTTATTTTTCTTAAATTTTTTATTCTATTTAATTTTCTTTATATCATTCAATTCTCTTTTATTAAATATTTTTTCTTATTTTCTTAATTTTCTTACCTTTTCTTTTTCTTTTCTCACTTTTATTCCCCATTTACTCTATTCTATTAAGCTTCTTTCAACAACCAGATGAAAATACACCTAGTATCTAGCTTCCTTTATTTGATTTTTGTTTTGTTTTTAATTTGTTAATTTTTATTTTTAATTTATTAATTTTTTTGTCCTCCAAATGACAAATGAAGGAATTCACCCCAAAAGAAAAAATAGGAAAAAATGAGTAATCAACATAGATATAAGCACACTGTCTGAACTAGAATTTAGAACTGTGATAATAATAATACTAGTTGGGGTTGTAAAAAGTATAGAATCCCTTTCAGTGGAGATAAAAGAAGTAAAATCTAGCCAAAATTTTAAAAATGCTAAAACTGAGATGAAATCTTGAATGGATGCCACAGAGGAAAGGATGGATGAAGCAGAGCAATAAAGAGATTAAGAAAATAAAATTATGGAGAGTAATGAAGCAGAAAAAAAGAGGGAAACAAAGGCAAAAGAGCATGATACAAGAATTAGAATGAGTAACTCAGTGACTTATTAAAAAGGAATAACATCCAAATCAAAGTAGTCCCAGAAGATGAAGAGAGAGAAAAGGGAGCAGAACACTTATGTGAGCAAATTACAGTGGAAAATTTTCCCACTCTGGGAAAGGACACAGACATCAAAATCCAACAAACATAGAGAACTCCCATTAGAGTCAACAAAAACTGACCAACAACAAGGCATACAGTAGTCAGATTTACAAAATACACAGATACGGAGGGAATTATCAAAGCAGCAAAGGGAAAAAAGTCATTAACCTATAAAATAGGACAGACCAGGTTCACCGCAGACTTACCCACAGAAATTTGACGGGCCAGAAAGGAGTGGCAGAGTATAGTCAATGTGCTGAATTGGAAAAATATGCAGCCAAGAATTCTTTACTCAGCAAGTCTGTCATTAAAAATAGAAAGAGAGATAAAGAGTTTCCCAGACAAACAAAAACTAAAGGAGTTTGTGACCACTAACCCAGCCCTGCAAGAAATTTTAAAAGGAACTCTTTGAGAGGAGAAAAGATGAAATAAAAAAAAACGACCAAAAGCAACAAAGACTAGAAAGGACCAGAGAACATCAACAGAAACACCAACTGGCACTAAATTCATATCTTTCAGTACTCATTCTAAATATCAATGGACTAAACATTCCAACCAAATATCAGAATGGATAAGAAAACAAGACCCATCTATACGCTGCTTACAAAAGACTCATTTTAGACCTAAAGACACCACCAGTTTGAAAGTAAAGGGATGGAGAACCATCTACCATGCTAATGGTTGTCAAAAGAAAGCTGGAGTAGCCATACTTATAACAGACCATCTAGATTTTAAAACAAAGACTATAACAAGAGATGAAGAAGGGCATTATATCATAATTAAGGGGTCTATCCACCAGGAAGATCTAACAATTGTAAACATTTATACCCCCAACGTGGTGCCTAAATATAAATCAATTAATCACAAACATAAAGAAACTCATTGATAATAGTACCATAATAGTAGGGGACTTTAACACCCCACTTACAACAATGGACAGATCATTTAAGCAGAAAATCAATAAGGAAACAATGACTTTGAGTTACACACTGGACCAAATGGACTTAACAGATATATTCAAAACATTTCATCCTAAAGCAGAAGAATACACATTCTTCCCAAGCGCATGGAACATTCACCAGAATAGATCACATACTGGACAAAATCAGCTCTCAAGAAGTAAAAAAAGATCAAGATCATACTGTGCATATTTCAGACCACAATGCTAGAAAACTTGAAATTGACCACAAGAAAATATTTGAAAAAAACACGAATACTTGGAGTTTAAGAACATCCTACTGAAGAATGAATGAGTTAACCAAGATGTTAAAGAGGAACTTAAAAAAGCCCATGGAACCCAATGGAAATAACACCACAGCCCAAAACCTCTGGGTACAGCAAAGGTAGTCATAACAGGGAAGTACATTACAATCCAAGCCTTCCTAAATAAGTTAGAAAGGTGTCAGATACAAAACCTAACCTTACACCTTAAAGAGCTAGAAAAACAACAGCAAATTAAACCCAAAACCAGCAGAAGATGGGAAATAATAAAGAATAGAGCAGAAATCAATGCTATCTAAATATAAAAAAAAAAAAAAAAAAACAGTAGAACAGATCAATGAAACCAGGAGCTTGTTCTTTGAAAGAATTAACAAAATTGATAAACCCCTAGCCAGATTGACCAAAAGAAAAAGGAAAGGACCCAAATAAATAAAATCATGATGAAAGAGGAGATATCACAACCAACACTGCAGAAATACAAACAATAATAAAATAATATTATAAGCAATTATATGCCAATAAATTGGGCAATCTGGAAGAAATCGACAAATTCCTAGAAACATACAAACTACCAAAACTGAAACAGGAAGAAATAGAAAATTTGAACAGACCCACAAGCAGTAAAGAAATTGAATCACTATTCAAAAATCTCCCCAAAACAAGAGTCCAGGGCTAGATGGCTTTCCAGGGGAATTCTATCAAACATTTAAAGAAGAGTTAACACCTATTATTTTGAAGCTGTTCCAAAAAATACAAATGTAAGGAAAATTTCCAAACTCATTCTATGAGACCAGCATTACCGCAATTCCAAAACCAGAAAAAGACCCCACTAAAAAGGAGAAACTACAGACAAACCACAGATCAATTTCCCTAATGAACATAAATGCAAAAATTCTCAACAAGATAATAGCAAACCAGATCCAAAAATACATTAAAAGAATTATTCACCACAATCAAGTGGGATTTATTCCAAGGATACAGGGATGGTTCATATCCATGAAACAATTCATGCGATACATCACAGTAATAAAAGAAAGGATAAGAACCACATGATCCTCCAAATAGATGCAGAGAAAGTATTTGGCAAAATACAGCATCCTTTCTTGATAAAAAGCCTCAAGAATGTAGGGATAGAAGGATCATACCTCAAGATCATAAACCATATATGAAACACCCAACACTAATATCATCGTCAATGGGGAAAAACCGAGAGATTTCCCCCTAAGGTCAGGAATACAAGGATGTCCAGTTTCACCACTGTTATTCAACAAAGTGTTGGAAGTGCAAGCCTCAGCAACCAGACAACACAAAGAAATAAAAGGCATCCAAATCAGCAAGGAGGAAGTCAAACTTTCACTCTTTGCAGATGACATGATGCTTTATGTGGAAAAGCCAAAAGACCTCACCAAAAAACTGCTAGAATTGATCCATGAATTCAGCAAAGTCACAGGATGTAAAATCAGTGTACATAAATCGGTAGCATGTCTATACATCAATAATGAAGCAGCAGAAATAGAAATCAAGGAATCAATCCCATTTAGAATTGTACCAAAAACCATAATGTACCTAGGAATAAACCTAACCAAAGAGGGGAAAAATGTATACACTGAAAACTATAAAAAGCTTGTGAAAGAAATTGAAGAAGACACAAATAAATGGAAACACATTCCATGCTCATGGATTGTAAGAACAAATTTTGTTAAAATGTCAATACTGCCCAAAGCAATCTACATGTTCACTGCAATTCCTATCAAAATAACACCAGCATTCTTCACAGAGCTAGAACAAACAATCCTAAAATTTTTATGGAACCAGAAAAGACCCCGAGGAGCCAAAGAAATCCTGAAAAAGAAAACCAAAACTGGAAACATCACAATTCCAGATTTCAAGCTGTATTACAAAGCTGTATTCATCAGGACAGTATGTTACTGGCACAAAAATAGACACACAGGTCAATGGAACAGAATAGAGGGCCCAGAAATGGACCCACAAACATATGGCCAACTAATCTTTAACAAAGCAGGAAAGAATATCCAATGGATAAAAGACAGTGTCTTCAGCAAGTGGTGCTGGGAAAACTGGACAGCAACGTGCAGAAGAATGAACATGGGCCACTTTCTTACACAATACATAAAAATAAACTCAAAATTGATAAAAGACCTAAATGTAAGACAGGAAGCCATCAAAATCGTAGAGGAGAAAATAGGCAAAAACCTCTTTGACCTCGACCACAGCAACTTCTTACTTGACATATGTCCAAGACACAAGGGAAACAACAGCAAAAATAAACTAATGGGACTTCATCAAGATACAAAGCTTTTGCACAGTGAAGAAGACAATCACCAAAACTAAAAGGCAACCAATAGTACTAGCTATTTATCCAAAGGATACGGGAGTGCTGTTTTGAAGGGGCACATGTATACCAATGTTCATAGCAGCACTATCGACAATAGCCAATGTATGGAAAGAGCCCAAATGTCCATCAACAGATAAATGGATAAAGAATATGTGGTATACATATACAATGGAGTATTACTCAACAATCAAAAAGAATGACATCTTGCCATTTGCAACGACATGGATGGAGCTAGAGTGTATTATGCTAAGTGAAATTAGTCAGAGAAAGACAAATATCATATGATTTCACTCATATGTGGAATTTAAGATACAAAACAAATGAACATAAGGGAAGGGAAGCAAGAATAATATAAAGACAGAGGGGGAGACAAACCATAAGAGACTCTTAAATATAGAGAACAAACTAAGGGCTGCTGGAGGGGTATTGGGTGGGAAGATAGGCTAAAAGTGCAAGGGCATTCAGTACGACACTTGTCAGTATGAGCACTGCATTATATGTAAGTGATGAATCACTACATTCCATTCTTATAATCGTTATTACACTATATGTTAACTAACTTGGACTTAAATTAAAAAAAAAATAAAAAATAACAAAATAAAAGTAAAGAAAACTTAGGCATTAAAAAAATAGGTATCTTGTCCAAAACTGCACAGCTAGTAAATTAGATAACTAGAATTTGAATGTAGGATGCTTGACTCCAAAATTCATGCTCATCATGACTAGTTAACATCATCTCTCAATATTAGCACTCTGCTGGGTTATTTCCATAACCTTCTCCAAGCCAAAAGAATAATATACCAAGACTCAGCCATACATGTAGGTATTTGAGGAATTTTTGGTCAGTGTTTGTTTTCTAAAGCTGCAACTATTAATACCCTCTTATTTATGTTTTCTTGTCCTTTTCACTTGAAAATCTTCCTCAGCTAACTGACAAAGATAAAATCTACACTTTAATGAAACATAATACTCCATTGTAAGGATGTACCATAATCTATTCAACCATTACTCTATTCATCAGCATTCATCTTGTTTCCAGTTTGTTCCAACCATAAATATTCCAGTCGTAAACTCCTTGTTAATAAATTTTAATAGACCCATTCTTTTATTTCTATGGGCCCAATTCCCAAGAGTAAGTCTGCTGATTAAAGTGTATGTGTGTCTCTATATTAACTAGACAATGCCAGATTGTATTCTGAGTCACATTTAACAAGCAATGTATGAGAGCACCCTATCTCCACATCAGAGTAGATGTAATCGCTCTTTTTAAATGATACCAATCTGATGGGTATAAAAAGTGATTCCTCACTGTTACTTTAAGTTGCATTTTTACCAATGCCAAGCAGTCAACTTCAGAATCTTAATAAGTATAATTAGCCATTTGGATCTGTTCTTCTATCATTACAGAGTCAAAACTTGTCACATACTTTTATAGAGCTATTTTTTAAAATTAGGGTTAAATTGTTAAATTGCACATTTTTAATAGGGTTGCTTTAATAAATAGTTTTTTTATTATTTAAGGGCTTTGTTATTAAACATATTTGTTCTTTTTTGTCTTCTATATTTCATTTTCTTCTCCAAATCTATCATTTCTATTGAATTTATTTATTTATGTGAATTTTATGCAAAATGATTTAATTTATAAATATTTGAATATATTTCTCTTTCATAGATTCTGAATATGCGATTTCTAATGGGAGCTCTCCAACCTCTAACTTTTACATGAAGTAATCTACATTTTCTTCCAAAATTTTTAATTTTTAAATTTGTTTTAATCTATCTGAAGTATATGTATATATATGATGTGAGACAGGCTTCTAAACTTATTTCCAAATGGATAGCCAATTGTGCCAGAATCCATTTTTAACTAAACCATGCTTTTCCTACTGAATTAAATCTTTATTACATACTAAATTCTCCTATTTGGTGGGATACACGCTGGACACTATTCTGTTTCACTGGTCTATTTGTATTTTTCTGTGCCAAATAACACTGCAATTACCAATTATTTAAAAACTAAATGAGAGAGGAAAGAAAATAAGCATCAATTTGTACAAACCAGTAACAATAAAGAAATAGTAAAAAGAGAAAACAGAGTAGCATAAATAATAAACAAAATCAGATAGAAGTATATCTCAAAGTCAGATAGAATTATATGTGTTGTTAAAATAAATGTAAACATTTTCTGTCTTTCAAGCTCTGCTGCTATTGTCGCCAGTGCAGCTAGCACAAGTTCCCAAATCACCTGGAGAACTATACTAAAGAAATTAACTATTTTATATCAATAGTAGTAGAAAATGTTTTTAAAAGAACATGGTTTCCTGCTTTACATAAATATCAGAGCTAATCTGATGTATTTTTGAAAAATCAATATCACAGTAAAGCAAAAACTTGTTTTCTGTTTTTCTTTTGAAACTGGAGATACTGAACCAATGTCATTATTTCTATAATATGCCCTAAAGTTTTTGCAGTTGACATTATGTTATCTGAAGGACATTGATAGGTGACTATCAACTAAGTGACAGCTGCTAAGTTTTTTTCTGTGATGATGTTATTTAATATGAGGAATATTGCTAGGTAAAAATCAAATTAATGACAGCTTCTCAGGGTACCATTTTGGTCTTACTACCTTCCCAACAGCTTTAACAAAAAGATGAATGAGTTTCAACCAATCAAAAAATGATCCAGCCATTAAAACATATTCTTCTCTAGCTGTCTTGTTCCATATGGGATAGTTTATATTCTACATCTGGCTGTTGTTTTTGACATGGGAAATACTTTTCATCCTTGTGGAAAAAGTATTTTTTCATCCTTGTGGATTTGGGGTGATTTTGTCATTACCATTAACATTGCTATTATTTTAGGAGTGCTGTCTTGGGAACAGTACTTTACTTAAGGTGGTTATATAAATAACAATGAAAATAATACCTATAGAATCCAGGTATATTTAACTCACTTATACTCACCCTATAACATCTAAGCAATGTCAGCCTTATTTAAATGAAACTTTTTAGTAAGCCCAGTTTCTCAAGAATATGTACCCTTTATTTAGTAAAATGGTTCATTAACAATATGGAGAAAAGTGGAATAATAGGCATTGCTGTCAGTCCTCGGCATCTAGTCCTTATTTCAGTTGGAGATTAAATTGCCTGATGTCCTCACTTTAATAATTGCTGAGGCTGACTTTTATGAGGCTATCATGAGGAACGCTTCAAGCTTTCAAGGGAATGTCATTTAAAAGACAGAAAATTAGATGCCGATATGGCTAAGTAACTGCTAATAATTAATTAAAATGGGTTTCAGTTAGTGAGTTCTTTAATATCCTATGCCTTTCCTAACAAAACATTAATAAAGTAATCAATAGACATTATTTTGGAGATTGTAATATTAATACATATATAAGTAATGATCAACATTATATGCTTCTTAGTCTGCATTTAGTTTTAAAAAACATAATCAAAAGCGTCTACTTCATGCAGAGGGATGCTATACTTCTATCACCCTAATGGTGTGAAAATGTAATGATGGTTTCCTACAAAGGAAAACCTCTTTTCTTTGATGTTTGAGCTTGGCTTCCATTACCACAGCCTCAGTAAGCTGAGAAGAAAACACACATTACCCACACTATCAAAGATTCCATGACTGCACTGCTGACAAGCATATACTTAATTGCAGGATTTAAAATGATGTCTCTGCTTTTGATTTTCATGGTGACAACTCTTTACTAAAATAATATAAGCAGTACTACCTAAAAACAGCAGATGCAATGTCCTATTACTTCATAGAGGTGCCCACAAAAAAGTGGAAATCACAAAGATCCTCAGTGTAAATGATGAACGCCTGTACTCTCATCTTTGTGAGTTTCCTTCTTCTGAAACATTCAGTTTGACATAGCCTCTTAAACCTGTATGCATAAGTACAAAACTTCCCATTATTTGTGAGAAACACAAATTAAGTAGCCTAAATGATTATAGACTAAATGTACAAGATATTCTAGTAGATGTCATACTTTTTCAATCCAATTCAAATATGACATTCTAAATTAAGAGGTAGTCTGCAAAAATCACTCTGTCTTAAACATGGAGCAAGGGGAGAAAGAAAGAGATCATGACTTACAAAAAAGGAGTAACTCATCTTACAATATTTTTGTGAGTATTAAGTTAGATAACACATTCCAAAGTATCTAGTTCAATAAAATATTGTACAATTTATCAGTTTTGGAGACAAGAATAAAACACAAAACGTGAAGATCCTGAGGCTTATATTTTGTGGTAATAGGAAGTGGTAAGAAAAACAGAAGAACAGATAAAGAGAAAGAGGGAGAACGATGAAGAAGTAAATGTCGGAGAAGAGGATAAGAAGAATGGGGGTGGGGCAGTAGGGAATCTGCTCCAATTAAAGTTGTTTAAGTTCCTTTAACCAGGAACATTTGCTTCCCAGGAAGGTCTTAGTGTTTGTAGCAGTGATGCCTATCAGACCTTTCTGACAGTGACCAAAATAGAATTCTTTGTCAAAGACTTGAATAAGCCTCCACAGGAGCTCAGGTAGATTGATATATTCAGCATGCCAGTGCATATTAGAATTCTGGTCATCCTAAATGAATTCTGGCTACAGAAGCCCATATTGTATGAATTCTGATTACAAGTGGTAGGCAGGAATAAAGACATTTCATCTGCTCTATCAAGTTGATAACATATGTTAGATCATAAGGAGATGGAGATGTTGGCCTGATTCTGGGAATCTGAACTGTCCTGCTCAGATGGATAAGACTAACCAAAATTTCTGGACTGTTCTTCTCTCATGCAGACATAAGTCTCTCAAAATCATTTAAATTCACTAAGGCTTCATTTGCAACTATGTAGTTGGAGCTAGAGTGTATTATGCTATGCAAAATAATTCACTCAGAGAAAGACAAATACCATATGATTTCACTCATATTGGAATTTAAGAAACCAAACAGATGAACATAATGGGAGAGAAAAGAGAGAGAGAGAGAGAGAGAGAGAGAGAGAGAGAGAGAAGCAAACCACAAGAGACTTTTAACTATATAGAAAAAACTCTATAGTTAAAATGGTGGATGGAGGAAGGGAGGCGGGCAGGGGATGAGCTAAATGGGTGAAAGGTATTAAGGACGGCACTTGTTGTGTTGAGCACCGGGTGTTACATGTAAGTGATGAATCACTAAATTCTACTCCTGAAAACAGTATTATACTATCTGTTAACTAACTAGAATTTAAATTAAAATTTGAAAAGAAAAATTCTCCAAGGTTTCTCAAAACAAAGTCAATCCATTAATGAGAGTAGCTATTGTCCAAATTAGACATACCAGTTACATGATGGTCCAAATCTATTCCTATCAGCATTGAATATGTTGCTGACATATACGGCTATAAGGAATAAAATTCTGGTATGTACCAGAGAGGTAAAATTTAATAAGCATACAGAATTAAATGACCATATTTTATAATGAAACCATCCCAGAACCCTAAAGTAACCAAAAGTTTACATTGGGTAGTTTAATGGATTTCCTACAATGTCCAAGTCTTTCTTTATGGATATCAATGATAATCTGTTAAATGGCAACTTTTTTCCAAGTAATAAATATCAAGTAAAGGTTATAAACTATGAACTTATGGATATCTGGATATAAGGCAAAGTAGTAGGAGAAATTTACCATGTCTTTTCTTCATAACCTAGTCTACTTTGGGAACCACTTGTAATATTCACACAACTTGTCCAAAAGCTCAGGTGTTATTAGTATGCTAAAAACTACACACTAATCCAGCGTTTCTTCTTTTTTCTAAAACAAGTAAAAAAATACATAATGAGATAGATAGGGGTTGTTTAAGTTTTAGGAGTCAAAAAAGTCCTAGAATTCAGTGGTTTTCTTTCAATAGAGAAGAACACTAGAGTATGAGGGAAAAGATGCATACCTCTAATAGAATTAAAGTTACCTACCCATATTATATGGTAAGGAATATAAACACTTAGGATATTGGCTTGTGCCAGCAGAGAAATAGCTTCTTCCTAGAGGGTAAAAAAGTAAATGCATTTAGTAGGGTTCTGTGATACCAGAAAAGCAGGACACGACTGCAGGTGCCCATTGAGAAGGGTGAGTGGGTCCTGTGGGCTTAGTGGATATAAATTATTTATAAGCAATTTCTTACATCTAATGGTGGAAACATTATGTAATATATATGTGATATGTATACATTCAGATCTGTTAAATAAACTTATTAATATAACTTTGTGGTAAGGAATTCTCCCTTTGGTTTTAGTTATCTTCTAAAGTCCTCAGAAGGGAGGAAAGTATATCACACGATTGTATTCTGTAAATGAAACTTGGCAGAATTCACAAAAATCAGCAAACACACACACACACAAACGTGCGCGTGCACACACACACACACACACACACAAACAACAAAGGTGCTACTACACAATAAAATGTAAATAAGGCCCTAGATGTGTATGCTAATTTACCAATTATAAATTGTTGATAAATGTATAGAAATCTATACTCAGCATATTAAGGTTATGTACTTATAGTCTCAATTTGTAATTTAAGCAAAATGTAATTAAAATGCCCAGTATGTTCATACTCACACTTAAACGTTTAAGGGAATGATACTACACATTTCAAGTATTATTAGCTATTAAAAATATTTCAGGACAGGAGCGCCTGGTGGCTCAGTTGATTGAGTGTCGGACTTCAGCTCAGATCATGAGCTCAGGGTTTGTGCGTTCCAGCCCCACATCGGGCTCCGTGCTGACAGCTCACAGCCTGGAGCCTGCTTAAGATTCTATGTCTCCCTCTCTCTGACCCTTCCCACTCGCACTCTGTCTCTCTCTCTCTCCCTGAAAAAACATAAATAAATAACATTTAAAAATTTTTTTTAATTTTTCAGGACAAAGATTAGCTAGATTATTTGACTAAAGTAGCCAATTATTTTCAAATAAAGGTTAGATTATGAAATTGTACAATTGTTTGAGCCAAAGTTGCCAATAAACTTTATAATCAATAATACTGAATTTCTTTTGTACCCACAAAGCAAAGACATGATTCTAAAAGAACATCCAGAGAACAAAAAAAATGGCTCTAGGGTTTTTAAAAATATTATTAAAGAAACTCCAAAACTCTATAGGAAAAACATAACCATATAAACCAGAACACTATTCCCTCCCAAATAAATTATCAATCAAGTATTAGGGTGGAATAGAGATATTTTCTGATATGCTGCTTTTATCTTGTGCTTTGGCTTTCATTCATTCACTCATTCATTTAGTTATTAAAGCCCAGGAACTGTTATAACCACCAGAGAAATTATTTTTTTCTTATATTTTCTTATATTCACTTCTTTTCAGAGAAGGAGAGAGAGTGCAAGCAGGGGGCAGGCAGAGAGAGAGAAACCTCAGAGCCTGATGCAGGGCTCAAACTCACCAACAGTGAGATGATGATCTGAGCCAAAATCAAGTGTAGGTTGCTTAACCTCCTGAACCAATGCAGGAGAAGTTCTATGTCCTGACTCCTCAAATAGGTTTTTTCCCTTTTAGAGAAAGACATGTTATATTTGTTTAAACTCCCTCATACAGTGCTGAACCTGTACTTAATACATAAAACTTCCGGGGGCGCCTGGGTGGCGCAGTCGGTTAAGCGTCCGACTTCAGCCAGGTCACGATCTCGTGGTCCGTGGGTTCGAGCCCAGCGTCAGGCTCTGGGCTGATGGCTCAGAGCCTGGAGCCTGTTTCCGATTCTGTGTCTCCCTCTCTCTCTGCCCCTCCCCCGTTCATGCTCTGTCTCTCTCTGTCCCAAAAATAAATAAACGTTGAAAAAAATTAAAAAAAATACATAAAACTTCCTTAATATTTTTTTTAATTTTTTTTCAACGTTGAAAAAAAATTAAAAAAAATACATAAAACTTCCTTAATATTTTTTTTAAATTTTTTTTTCAACGTTGAAAAAAAAATTTAAAAAAATACATAAAACTTCCTTAATATTTTTTTAAATTTTTTTTCAACGTTGAAAAAAAAATTTAAAAAAATACATAAAACTTCCTTAATATTTTTTTTTAATTTTTTTTTCAACGTTGAAAAAAAAATAAAAAAAATATTAAGGAAGTTTTATGTATTTTTTTTAATTTTTTTT
>NW_024412391.1:56891749-56896112 GCF_014898765.1 Herpailurus yagouaroundi | reverse complement strand
TTTTATTTTTTTTTCAACGTTTATTTATTTTTGGGACAGAGAGAGACAGAGCATGAACAGGGGAGGGGCAGAGAGAGAGGGAGACACAGAATCGGAAACAGGCTCCAGGCTCTGAGCCATCAGCCCAGAGCCTGAGGCGGGGCTCGAACCCACGGACCACCGCGAGATCGTGACCTGGCTGAAGTCGGACGCTTAACCGACTGCGCCACCCAGGCGCCCCTAAAACTTCCTTAATAAATGAACTTTCTTTTCTGTCATTTGCACTTAGAGAACACTAATATATAATATGGGCTAAATATAATAGGGACGTTTTACCTAACTTTATCTTCTTAAATAGCTCGACTAGTTAGATTCAGGGTTAGTGACCATTTCAAATATCCCATGTAGAGCCAAACGATTTACTATACATAAACAACAATTCTGGTATTTCAGAAGGCTATTTATTAAATATGGCCAGTGTTGATAGATTGCCATCATTATCATTTAAAATGTTAACCAACATTCAAACTATCCTTTTTTTTCAAACTATCCTTAAAGGATCATCTATACACACAATCCAAACCACATACAAAGTTAAATAACATTAGCAACAAAGCTAAGCTTCATATAAACAAAAATTGAAATGTGATGTAAAATATTAAGGGTGTCTGGCTGGCTCAGTCAGTAGAACATGTGACTCCTGATCTCAGGGTCATGAATTCAAGCCCCAACTTAGGGCATAAAGTATATGTATGTGTGTGTGTGTGTGTGTGTGTGTGTGTGTGTATATATATATATATATATATAGTGCTCTATATATATATGCAATGCTCTAAAGAAAGAAAATTTGGGAGACTACATGACAAGAACTTCTACAGGCACTGTTTGTCTTGAAAGAGGATAATTTAGAAATGAAAATTTTCTTGTGGCTGATGGGTGTTTGCAACACTCATATTTTCATTTGTATTCAGATGATCACTTTAAAAAAACATGTAGCTTATGAGGTAAGATTATTGATGCTAAATCTTTAAGCTCTCTATATTTTTTCCCAACTATTTTTGAGGCCACAAAGGACTCAAAATAATTATAAACCAGAATGGTCCCCACTGACTATGTAATAAATTCCATTGTCCAATAGGGCTGCTTTTCAGGGGAAAGAACAAAGATGCAGCAAGAGTCATATCTCAAAATTAAATGAGAACAAATATGTACTTGAAAGTTCAGAGACGTCAATAACTTGGTTATCAAATTTTATGAATTAATTTTGATTTACTTTATCTAGGTGGTTGCTTTTACTGCCAGTGAAACCTGACCTTTCATTCCTTTCACAGAAAACGTACTTATGAACCATTAAGTGGTCATGTAACTATCCCTCGAGTGTTTTTATGAATGATATTCTGAACAAATCAATGTGGGAGACACAAATATCTGTAAAATACAGTTCTCTCAAGAGCTCACAATATAGAGAAGACTATGAGACAAATTACTGGAAGGCAAAACTACAAGTTAGAGCCAAACAAAAAGTATAAGAGAATCATAGAAACCCTCCAAAAATCTGCATAAGAGTTTCAACCAGTAATGAAACACAGGATTCATGAAGTGAACTCTTCTGGAACCTATCTCTTATCTTTTGCATTTATTCAAATATTTTTTTTCTTTTGGTGCAGGCATCTTTTGACTAGATAAATTAGGAAACCTGAAAAAAATCATGTGACAAACTATAATTAGGTGAAAGGAAAGACTATCTTATTTTCCCCCCACATATTACAGAATAGATAGAACTTTGACATGTTTTATAAAATAACACCTTGAAATACCATGCTATTTTACTTTGCTTTGTTTACCAAAAGAAGGGTGAAAATAATGATTGATAAAATAAAGATATTTCTCTTCAATTTAAAAACCCTGAAATGTGTTATTCTAATAAATCACTGCATCAAAATGAACATACACCAGAGCATGATATTCAGTCATTTGAAAGGTTTTTTTCCCCTTGAATAACATATTATTTGGCATTATTTTCATTCTTTTTATGTGAAATTTGACCCAAATTTCCTTTCTTATTTGTATAAAATTCTTTGATATCTCACTTGAAAGAAAGAAGGTAATGGCATAGTAAAGAGAATCCCTTTTCCACAGTAAACAATCTAGACAGAAGCATCTTTTGATTATTTTTTATGATATGTGAAACCCTATTATACAAAGGTCTTATTAAACTACAGAATGGCAGAGCCAGGACAGAGAAATTAAAAATACTTATTTAGTTTGCAAACTGACCCAAATAAGAAAATATATAATTTAGTCCTTAAATATGTAGTATAAAATGCAGGGGGAAAAAAGCAGCCAATTGGCCAGGATTTGATAATAATGACTTTTAAGGCAACAAATAAGAGAAAATGATCCTTACCCATAGAACTCCAGGGATGTTTAAAATTTAAACTATTGAGAATGCCATTTCTACCTCACCTTGGATAGTGTTCTTAAAATAAAACATTTTCTTTTCACTTGCTAAGATATGATACTGATTATGTGCCCTTTAAATTGGTTTCATTAAAATCTGTTTGCCTTAAAAAATGATTTGATATCAGAAAATCTATTAATATACTACACTATATTAATAGGCTAAAAGTGAGTAAAATATGTCTATTTCAATAGATATCAAGTAAAAGCTCATGAAGAACTTCAACGTTCATACAAGATCTAATTTTGCCATTATTATTTAATATTCTCTAGAAATACTAGTTAATGAAATGAAAGAAAGGAGAGAACTGTGTATTAAAAGAAAAGGGTAAAATTATTATGACTTGCAGATGAAATTTTATATACCTAGAAAATCTCAAGAACTCAATAAAAAGTATTATAAATAATAAGAAAATTCAGAAACATGTCTGGTTTTAAAATTAATACTAAAAAATATATAATTTCCCATATATAATCAATGACCAGCTGGAAAATGTAATGGAAGAACAGATCTCATTTACAACAGTAAAAAAAGATAAAATCGCTAGAATAAACTTTTTTTTTAAGTGTGAAGAACTTAAGTAAAGAGAATACTTAAAATCTACTGAGGGTGCCTGGTGGCCCTGTTGGAAGAGCATGCGACTCTTGATCTCAGGATCGTGAGTTTGACCCATGATGAGTGTAAAGCTTATTAAAAAATAAATAAATAAACTTAAAAATTTTTTAATTAAATTTACTGATATGTAAAAAAAATATTCTTGGATAGTAATGCTCAAAATGGAAAAGATTCAATATACACTAACAGGATTATTTTTGAAACTTTATAAAAAATTTCTGAAGTTTATCTAGGAAAATAATGGAAGTATGCAGAAAAATCTTGAATAGGAACATTAATAAGGAGGACAAGTTCTACCAGATATTAAAATATATTGTGAAGCTACAATAATTAGGTTTCTTTGGTAATAGGGAAATATTATACAAATAAATTAAACAGAATACACATTTAAATAACATGAAAATACTATTGACATTAAGGTGGTTTTTCAGTTAGAAGGAAAGGGAATTATTCAATAAATCATCTTGAGACAACTGGTTAGCTACTTGGAAAAATTAAATCTAGATTTCTTCTTTATGTCTTTCACCAAAATAATGCCTAAGCGCATCAAAGAATGATAAAAAGAAAAAGTTTAAATAATAAATATATCTGTAAGCTTGGTGTAGAGTAGGCATTTGTGAAGAGGAAACAAAATCAGGATGCTGTGGAGAAATAGAATGATAAATTTGGATAAAATCAATATTTGTGTATGGTGAAAAATGTCATTGAGTCAAATGACAAATTAGGGGAAATTCATTAATGCATATTTTAAGGATTAAAAACTATTGTTATTAATTGAAACAATCCATAAGAAATAATAAGGAATGAAGAAGTAATACAACTTAAAAAAAAGACCAAAAAAAAAGAAGAAGAAAAGGCAATGTATAGGTAGAGGATAGGGGTAGATAGAAGGGTAGGGGTAGATAAAAAAATAGGCTCAATTTTACTTCCAATTTTAAAAAGCAGATGAAAACCACAATAAAATGCTATTTTCATCTACCCACTAACTAATTGAAAAGGTAGATCATACCCTGTTTATAACCAAGGTGTGAGGAAAATTAATTAACTGACAAAATAGTTTTGGAAAGAAAATTGGCAGGGTCTCTCATAAATGTAAATACATGTACCTTTGAGCCAACAGTTCTGCAGCTAGGAAGTTACCCTATAAAAATATTAATGCAAGTATCCAAAGATGTATAAAATGATGTTTATCACAGTAGAAATAAAATATCCAAAAATAAAATAAAATAACTAGAATCACTTTAAATGCTCCCTGATGAAAGACAGTTTGTATAAATTAGACTATATGTAGCAGAAATCAATGTCACC
>NW_024412391.1:56831749-56889249 GCF_014898765.1 Herpailurus yagouaroundi | reverse complement strand
AATTTTCCATTTCCTCTGCCTAATTCTAATTCAAACTTCCACTTTTTCCAAGAATTTTCAAATTATAAGAAAAGAAAGAAAAGTCAATAAATAAGGGATATTTTAAACAACTGCCCTATTTATATTTTAATGCCTGATATAAAAAAGATTTTTTAAATTTTAGAGAGAGAAAGAGCAGGGCAGAGGGGCAGAGGGAGAGAGAGAGAGAGAGAGAGAGAGAGAGAGAGAGAGAAAGAGAGAGAATCCTAAGCAGGCTCCAAACTCTGCACAGAGCTTTACGGGGGACTCAATCCCACGATCCTGGGATCATGACCTGGGCGGAAATCAAGAGTCAGGCACTCAACCAACTGAGCTACCCAGGCTCCCCTTAATGCCTTATTTTTTTAAATGATATTTCTAACCAGAAAACACACCAATCTTAACCCATCCACTGAAAGAACTATAAAAATATACTACAGATTCTCAAAAGAGAGGATAAGAACATAATTCTAGGATCCAACTCTTTTTATCCTTTTCCATTTAGTTACTGTGTAACTAAGAGCCGGTTCAGCTAAGGTAATGGAAATGCCTCTCTGAAGTTGGTACCAATGACCAAAGGGCAGAAGATCACTTGTCATGCAGTTTCCTTTGGTAAAGAGGTCAATTTAGCTTTTTGACTTCATACCTCAGAAAATAATCATGCATCTCTCTATAGCCTCAACATTGAACTTCAACACATTCTTTGATATTGGCTCTCTTAATTATGCTTTGAGTTACATTTCCCTTCACTTGCTAGGCCTAGGCCTCCTGGGGGCAAAAGGATTATCCCAGTATTTATACAAATCAGTAGTGCTAAGTCTTGCCCAAACAAAGATTTAGAGGGATTTAATAGTCAGTTTTTAAGACTGGCTCTTTGAAAGCTCTTCAGTTATAAAAACCAAGTTGTAATCAACAACATTTAAGATGGTGTTAACAAACATGTATTTCACGGATTATTAATGTGGCCGTGATGAAACATTTATTTCTCTCAGAAAAAGGTAAATCTCATTGGCAAAGTAGCCTAAGAATAGCACCCAACTTTATATACTTAATTACATTAGACAAAAATCATGTATGTGGCTTCAAAGACTCACAGTCAAGTTTTAAAGCAAACGACACAGTAGAGATTTACTCCAAAAGCCAGGAATATTACCTTTCTTATTAGCATAGAGTTAGAGTAATTAAAGCCATATTATAAATTCTACCTAAAAATAGTTTGAAGAAAGCATTCATTCTTAAACTTATCTAAATACACCTAAAACTGATGTACTACTTCACAAAAAAAAAATTCATCAATAAACTAAACATTGTGTTAAGTCATAAATCAGAACCTTCCTGCTTTGGATTTTACTCTTTAACTTCCCATCCCACCATCTCTATTGGATTTGTCTAAAGTCACTATTCTCTGGCCTGAACAGAGCCCAGTTTCTTCTTCTCCCATAGTGTTCTCACTAAGTCGGTCTACTTGGGTTATCTTCCTTAAATACTCTCAACCCAAATATAATTATTCCAACACTTCCTTTTTTCTTGTCCCATCATTTTATAATCAACACAGAGAAGATTCCCGAAACTTGACTTCATCTTTCCTCAAAGCCCTAAATACATTTTTGCGTGCTAGTCTTTTCTTATACTACCACAATATTTCAGTTTATAAAAAATTAAATTCAAGACATCATATTTGAGTTATCTAAGATATTATTAGGTGGTGGAAAACAAAAATGAATAAAACAGAGTTCTTGTCCTCAAAGAGTTCAGTGTTTGTAAGAAGGCAAAATAAAAAAAAATTACAAAACAAAATTTAAAACATAGTAATTGTGTTATTTGCTTAGTGAACAAAATAATGTGACAATTCATTCTGATGGAAAGAGTAGGAGAATGATAAGGATGATACGGTTGCAAAGGAAGATCAGTACTGCCCTAAACTGTGCTGTATAAGCAAAGGGGCCATCATATGCAAACCACCACATGCTATCTCTGTTTTTTGACAAGATCATTCTAAAGGGGGACATGAAAACTGAGGAATGAACCAGGTGAAGAGACTCTAGAGTCCAACACTAGCTGGTAAGGAAAAAGGGGAACTGCAAAGGAGTTGATGGGCTTGCAGTTTTGATGTGATACCATCAAGTTGAGTCAAGTATAGGCAAAGTGAGCTGTCATTCTATTTAGGACTTTTTAAAAGGAATGCCAATGATAGCTCTCCTTGGATGTGAAGTAAACTCCTTTTGGAATTGCTAAAATTCCACTAATTAGAGATTTATTTGTATTAAAATGTTTAAAATATAAACATTCCTGGTAAGATTAGGGGGCAATCAGGAATTCATAACTTGCTCTGAATTAGCTCAAACAGATTGCCTTCCCATTAATATACCAGGGGAAATTATTTGGGAACATTCTGCGGAGAAAGCAATTATAAAATGATAAAGGTAGAGAAGAACCAACTCTGGCTAGAACAGAGTTGCCTAGGATGCCTAGAAGGCATCCTAAAGTAGTATATGGGGGCTACAAAAGAGTAGCTTGAGGAAACTGAGGACCAGAGTGGTGGGGGTAGGGCCATTCTTAGCAGGATGCAACCTTGATGCAAATCACACATGCTCTTCATCAATGTGCAATGTAAACTGACTCTTCCTTCATGAACATCAACAGCAGTCTTAAAGGGAAAAGATAATTTTTAAGCATCTGGGTGTGGGGGGGAAATGCCTAGGTGGCTCAGTCAGTTAAGCGTCTGACTCTTAAACTCGGCTCAGGTCACGATCTCATGGTTTGTGAGATTAAGCCCCATGATGGACTTACAGCACTGTGCACTGACAGCACTGAGCCTGATTGAGATTCTCTCTCCCTCTCTCTCTGCCGCTTCCTCACTTGCTCTTTCTCTCAAAATAAATATATAAACTTAAAATTTTTTTGCAGTCTCAGAAGAATATCTATAGTAAAACAGAGATAGTTCAATCTTCATATCTGAAAAGAAATGCTGACATTTTTTATATAAAGAGATTGCAGAATAATCTTTTTTTAACGTTTATTTTTGAGACAGAGAGAGACAGAGCATGAGCACGGAAGAGGCAGAGAAACAGGGAGACACAGAACCTGAAGCAGGCTCCAGGCTCTGAGCTGTCAGCACAGAGCCCAATGCGGGGCTTGAGCTCATGAACAGTGAGATAATGACCTAAGCTAAAGTCAGACACTTAACCGACTGAGCCACCCAGGTGCCCCCAGAATAATCTTTTTGTATTGTTGCTCTTTAAGCAGTAAATAGCAGAATCATCTTTCCCCCCACATTGGACAACATCCTGGAATCTCTACTGAGCATAAATAGTGATGGGTCCAGGGAAATTGTCACAATTCACAATTTCCCAAAAGTTGACCCAGTAGAATTATAAAAGTAATTTTGCAATATTTCTAAAGTCCATCTTTGGGTGCCACTGATTTTAGCTTATTTGTTTTAAGAATTTTTAAACCTATACAAATAGTTATGGCAAAAAGAAAGTTATTTCTCTCATTTCCCCTAAAAAAAATGTATTTATATTTATACTTTTATATTTATATTAATAATTATATTTATATTTGCATTTATACTTATATTTAAAAACCTATTGAGCTGCAGTCAGAAACTATTTCCATACAATTAGTAGTGCCTTTGGCACTACAGAATCATTACCTCAAGTTTAGGACATCATGGCAGTCAGCAAAATCTCTAAACCATTTACATTTATGGAGTTTCTCTGCCCATTTTTTTCCTTTATTTAATTCTTGCAGATGGGCTTAAGACTTATGGAGACAGTTTTTGAATAAAAATTACAAATTACAAATTATGGCGAGGAATTAAAATATGTCCTATGGAACATTTATTACCCATTCTAGATAATGACAGTAAGTAAAACCTGTTTCTTTACAATTGATGCTGTGATATTACCTGACTTGAAGTTTAAACATTGGGAGAGTCATTATACAAAGGGTTTCTGGCTTATACATTTCAAGACTACAACCAAAAAAAGTTAAAAAAAAAAAAAAAAAGCTGTGTTATGTGTTATATGGTAGGCCAAATCCTTGCTGTTCAGAATGCAGTGTAAAAGTCAATAGTTAATTAGGACAAAAGCTAGTTTCCTGACTTCCGTCTCTGCTCTTCTCATTCTACTCAAAGCTGATCCATCCTTCAAAGTCACAATCAGGATCTTTTCCTCCATGAAGCTTTCGCTGAGTTCTCTAACACCTTCCAAACTTGTCTATGTCAAGTTTTTCTTTTATTAATCTTTTAAATTGATCCTATACCACATCCATTTTAGATGTGTTTATGGCTTGTCTCCTTAACTAGATGACAAGCATCTTTAACCAGAACAATGCCACAGCAAGTACTAGATATTTGGAATGTATTCATTTGCTTGATTTGTTATCTATGATTATTTCTTCTTTGTCAAAGCTGATGCAACCAAGATCTGTTGGGCCTTTTGGCTAGATTGATGGCTTTCAAATCGTGCTTCAAAGAACCTATTAGAAGTTGAAGGGGATGGGCACCTGGATGTCTCAGTTGGTTAAGGATCTGACTTCAGCTCAGGCCATGATCTAATGGTTCATGAGTTCAAGCCCCATGTTGGGCTCTGTGCTGACAGCTCAGAGTCAGGAGCCTGCTTCAGATTCTGTGTCTCCTTTCCCTCCTCTCCTGCTCACTCTCTGTCTCTCAAAAAAAAAAAAATTTTTTTATTTTAAATAAAAAAGAAGTTGAAATGGAAAAAGGAGGGCCAAGAAAATAAGGCTCCCAGCCAACTCCTTAGGAACTTCTCCCTGCCTTTGGGGAAATAGATATGGCATATAAGGTGCTGGAAGTAAACTAAAAGAATTAGAAAAGAACACATAGAATTTTGCAAATGAATACTTGGGAGAGGTACAATAATCTTTAATTGCCTTTAAATTTGAAATATTTCACTGAACAAGAATATCAATGAATACTTACTGACTGATGATATACTTTTCTCCAATATAAGAGTCTCTGATTGTTACCTTTCTACTACCCACACTTCAGAGATTTTTTTTTATAGAATTCATAGACTTGCCTAATGAAGGAAATTAAAATCTGGCTTTCATATCATTTAGTAATTAAATTTCAGCCTGTTTAAATTAAAATAAACAAATCAGAGATTACGATCTATAGAATTCTTAAGTTCTTATCTAGTAATTTTAATTATCTAAAATTACTGTTCCTTTAGGTCTAGCAGTTACCTACTTTCTTATGCCTTTTCTCAACACAAGAAATTCTAATGCTAGTCAGGTTTCTACTCTAGGTAATATCACTGGTTCAAATATGGGATATAGCTGCTCTATTCACCACAAAGCTTACCAGTGTGTCTAGTACATAGTAAACATTCAGTAAATATGGATTTGTTGAATGGTGAAAAATTAATAAATCAATGTCAGAAAATCATTTCCAATTTCCAATTTCAAATTGTCTCTTTGTAAGCACCCTCTTATGATTTTCTCTATCATACCTTAGACAACAATACTTCTCAAAGGAATGCAGAAAATATGCTGGAAAACAGCACAGACTCCACAGTCACACAGCACTGAAGTGCACATCTGGACTCTAACACTTGAACTTATGCAAATTAGTGTGTGTTTCTGATTCACAGACACAGTCTCCTCATTTCCCTTTCAGGGTTGTTGTATGTAGTAAATAGATAATATATGTGGAAGTTCAAATCATAGCGTTCAGCACACAGTAGGCATCAAAAAGTGTTCCATTTTCTTCCCCTCTTTGCAGCACGCTTTTCTGTTTTCTCAGCTTCATTTGGATCCAGTACCTATAAAATGGTTGTTGTAGGGTTCCAGCCCAGAGGGCTCTGTTTCTGGAATCTACCACTCCTCCATCCCAGCAAATAGCTAAGTGTCATGCCCTTGCCACAAACTCAAACCAGCATTAGATGTCCATCACTCTACCAGCAAAGAAATGTAAACTCTTAGATTACAAAAACCAGAGAATTCTAATCTATTTTTTTAAATTACTAAAACTCCCAAAGAGAAAGCCAAGCATACAGAACCAGGTTTTCAGTTCTTAGTATTTAATCAAAGAATGCACCTCTAGGGTGCCTGGTTGGTTCAGTGAGTTAAGCATCTGACTTAGGTCATGACTCAGGTCATGATCTCACAGTTCGTGAGTGTGAGCCCCACATGGGGCTCTCTGCTGTCAACGCAGAAATGGCATCAGATCCTCTGAACACCTCTCTCTCAATGTTGTATGCTCTCTCGCTCAAAATAAAATAAATAAACATTTAAAAAATGCACCTTTAAAGTAATAGAAAATTTGATGTAATTAACACCTATTACTCTCTCTAAAACTGACTTTTAAAGTTAGTGGCTGAAATTTCCTTCCTTGAGTTTTATTGCCTTTAGAAATCAGAGTAATTTGAAATCTTAGCACCCTTACTATTTCATTGAACATTTCTTCAACATTTTAAGTAACTCAATTTCAACATGAAGTATTAATTAGCAATTTATACCTTCTCAATGTCATAAGTGACCTTTATTCAGAGGTTGTTGAGGTAATTCTGTGATGTAACCAAATTAAATTTCAACCTTAAATCAGGCAATTATTTTAAATCAGGTCATTTAATAGTGACTAAATAGGCACTTGTATTACTTGCCTTGTAACTTATTTCCCCACAGAGAGTTAACAACTGTTGTTCCTCTGGATAGCTTAAAGAGTTTTCTATAATCTTTGACAAGGCAGGAAAGAATATCCAATGGAATAAAGACAGTCTCTTCAGCAAATGGGAGTGGGAAAACTGGACAGCAACATGCAGAAAAATGAACCTGGACCATATTCTTATACCATACACACACAAAAAAAAACTCAAAATGGATGAAAGACCTAAAAGTAAGACAGGAAGCCAAAAGAATCCTAGAGGAGAAAACAGGCAAAAACTTCTTTGACCTTGGCTGCAGCATCTTCTTACTTGACATATATCTGGAGGCAAGGGAAATAAAAGCAAATATGAACTATCGGGACCTTGTCAAGATAAAAAGCATCTGCACAGCAAAGGAAACAGTCAGCAAAACTAAAAGGCAACTGACAGAATGGGAGAAGATATTTGCAAATGACACATCAGATAAAGGGTTAGTATCCAAAATCTATAAAGAACTTATCAAACTCAACGCCCATAAAACCAATAATCCAGTGAAGAAATGGGCGAAAGACACAAATGATGCTTTTCCAAAGAAGACATCCAGATGGCTAACAGACAGATGAAAAGATGCTCAACATCACTCATCATCAGGGAAATACAAATCAAAACCACAATGAGATACCACCTCACGCCTGTCAGAATGGCTAAAATTAACAACTCAGGCAATGACAGATGTTGGCGAGGATGTAGAGAAACAGGATCTCCTTTGCAATGCTGGTGGGAATGCAAACTGGTGCAGCCACTCTAAAAAACAGTATGGAGATTCCTCAAAAAATTAAAAATAGAACTGCCCTATGACCCAAACTGCACTACTAGGTATTTACCCAAGGGATACAGGTATGCTCTTTCAAAGGGGACATGTACCCCAATGTTTATAGCAGTGCTATCGACAATAGCTGCATATGGAAAGAGGCCAAATGTCCATCAACAGATGAATGGATAAAGAAGATGTGGTATATATATACAATGAAGTATTACTCAACGATCAAAAAGTATGACATCTTGTCATTTGCAACTATGTGAATGGAACTAAAGGGTATTATGTTAAGTGAAAGAAGTCAGTCAGAGAAAGACAAATATCTCATGACTTCCCTCATATGTGGAATTTAAGATACAAAACAGATGAGCAGAAGGGAAATGAAGCAAAAATAATATAAAAACAAGGAGGGGGACAAAACATAAGAGACTCTTAAATACAGAGAACAAACAAGGGTTGCTGGAGGGATTATGGGTGAGGGGATGGGCCAAATTGTAAGGGGCATTTAGGAAGACAGTTGTTGGGATGAACACCGGGTGTTATACATAGGGGATGAATCACTGGAATCTACTTCTGCAATCATTATTGCACTATATGCTAACTAACTTGGATGTAAATTAAAAAATAAATAAATGAATAAATTTTAAAAACATACAAGAATTACATATCTTTCTAATTTTCATTAATGTCATAAAGTAAATTCATTGTAGATAATGTTTTTAGATTTTTTTCCTAGTTACCAAAGGAAAAAAAAAAGAGTTTTCTATAAAGCCAAGTAAAAAGTATATTCATCCTCTAGCAGAAAGTAAGGGAATGACTGCCTGCTCCCACAACATAACATTTAATTTCTGTTTTAAAAAATAGCTTCTAGTTGTCCCTATGAGATCCCCCATACAGCTGTCTTTTCTCCCAGCTTGGCTCACTTCCCTTCCCTTCGCCTTAGTCCCTTTTATTCTGCAATCCATACTCTGTTATTAACTATACATTTATCTCTCATTCTCATTCACTTTATCACTGACACTAGTCCAAGATGTTTTTCTCTAGCTCTCCCACTGATGTTTCTTTCCCTATTACTTTGTTTTCTTAAGAAGAAAACACGGGAATGGTCTTCACCAAACTGGAACTACCTTGCGAGTAACAGAGTTTATAGAATCCCATGGCAGATACCTCACAGAAAACGTATTAAACCACTGAAACTACTATGAGAGCATTCACTGATTCATTTATTCAACACTATGTAATATTTTTAACATTTCAATGAAAAAATTTCCAGATTCTCCGTCATTCTATCTAGACCAGAAAATGAAAGTCCTTCTGATTTTCAATAAAAGTGGGTGACTTTATATTCCATTCTTATTTAGAAAACCGTTACTCTAAGAATAACTGGATAAGCAGAGTGTGAAAAAAATCTGGCGGCTCCATGTGTCTCAGCTCTTCAAGGAGTGAAGTAGGCAGCAGTTCAGAGTGCTACTTGACACAGTCGGATGTCATTGTACTTATTCACTCTATAAACATTTATTAAACGTGTACTGTTCTGGACACTAAGATTTGAACGATACACTGAAGAATGAAGTATCAGAATATTCCTTTTCACGTAAAGCTGAATGGCTTGCAGCCTTACAAACTATGACAGTGAAATGGAGGACAGGGGTCCTATGTCAGACTGGGATGTCAGGGAGGGCATTCATGAGTATACTTGTGGAGATCAAATGAGACAGTGAGTACAAATGAACAGCCCCAAAATAGTGGACAAATCTAATTAAAATCACATCAAGTGACTGTTTTCGATAGGTGAGATTGTATGGAAAAGTAGAGAGTTTGTATGCTGTTGGGAGGATGACAGAATATGCTTGATAGTATTAACACAGAAAGCGTTGAGTGGCTGGGAATGAGGCATCCATTACAAAGCTGCGGGCTACATGCATGTGTCTAAAATGCCCTTCACCCACCACAGCATCAGGAACACCATCCACAAAAATACCACGGTCTTTGCTTTTCCACCACTTATTAGGCTTGATTTACTTTGAGGATAAGTTCCAAAATCGGGAGCCCCTGAATCCAGCTAAAACATTCACTATGGCAAATTTCACGTTTGTCCAACCTTCATAAGGAAAGGATAACACGCTAAATGGAGCCACTGAGAGGAAAGTTAGAGCCAAGCCCCTACCCGCCAACCCCAGTCAACATCGTTAGTAGTCTCAGATCCATCTTTTCTGGATGGTGTCTCAGATTATCATAAGAGGTGGCATAAACCTGAAGAAAGTTGGAGAATACATATGCTCACTGGGAAGTTCTAATTAACATAAGTTTCAGAAAAAGGTTACTTATGTAGGAAAGCCAGTAGACACAGTGAACGCCATCAGTTCTCAAGTTTGCTCCAGCAGACTCTTATTTGTCTCCTTTTCATTGCCCTGGAATCTCAGCACACTAATGCAGGTTCATAAGTAAAGGCCTGGAGGACTGCTGTGCTGACAAGCCCTCCAGATAATTTTGATTTTTTAGCCAAGTTAAAAAAAAAAAAAAAACCACTATTATAGAGAAAACTAGCCAAGTTCGTATAACCCTGGACTAACAAGGTAAAGCATGCCTTACAAAGACCAGGAAATTTGTTTCTTCTTCATTCAATGTCTGTTAAATAATTGGGTTGCAAGTTAATAAGAAAATTTGAATTTCAAATATTCAATTCTGATATTGATATTAAGGTAAAATACTTTGTATTTAATTTTAACCTGTTCTTTCATCTATTTACTCTTGTGTCAGAATGGTTTCCACAGACAGAGTGTGTATTTATAAAGATAAGCAAGCAGCTGCATTCTTTTGAATGTCCCACAATAGTGCCCAATAACGTATGCACATAAAATACTTGTTAAACAAATATATGTTAAACCAAATTTAATTACAAAGCCAACTGCTGACAGTTGCATTATCTCACACATGTTAAAAGTTCCAGGGGGTTCCTGAGAAACCAGTAACCTTATTTTTAGTTTTCATTTTCATGAAACAGTTTACTCCTCAGGCTGTCAAAGTTCATACAATGAATAGCCTACCTTTGTCAATTGTACTCTGAAAAACTGCCATTTCTCTTCCTTGGTCGTGTGGGACTTATTTTCTTTTACTTTCTTATCCTTAGTAAAGCATCACCAAACAAAGGACAAAATAAGGGCAATGAAACAATTGTGTGATGCCTTCTCTTTCACAGCTCTGCTCATCTGCTGCACAAATAGCAGAATCCATGGTTAATCACCGAGTACTCCCAGTTCCCAGGGCACTCGTGGAGCTTTCCATATGGTCTGTTCAAAATGGAGACTCATACATATATCAAACACAAATTATGCAAAGAAATGTGATCATATAGTGGAACCAAGTCGTAAGAGAAAAATACCTGTTCAACAAAAACAGAAATCTATTTAATAAACACTCCACATTTCTTGTTCCCAAGGTAAAGCAATAATGTGTGCACTATATAAATCTTCATCCTAACATTAACTAGGATAATCTCTCAGACATACTCAACTGGAAGCGTTTGTTTTCACTCACTCAGGCAAAAGAAAAAAAGTTTAATTGATTATTTCCATTTTCTTCTTCTCTAATGTTTTAGGCTTTTCAGATCTTGCTGCCTACTCTGGGTGACTTCGTCCCTCTATGGTAAAGTCTTTAAGTGGTTTTTCCCCCCAAAATTTCATCTTCAAGCTTTATTCTGCCACTTTTCCTACTGGCTTAAGTAGACGATTTTTAGCCTTAGGTAAGGTAACCATATAATTTGATTCCAACTGGGGCACTTTTGAAAGTGAAAAGAGGCACAAAACAGACCGAACAGGGCAACAGTGAATAAACTAGAGATTGCGCTGGGAAAACTGGCAAGTACGTCAAGTAACCTTAGGGTCTGCTTTTGGTCAACAGAAAGCTTCTCCCCTAATTTTTAAGGTTCTTTAGAAGAGTCACTTATATAACCAGAAACTGTTTGACTGTAAGATGGATCCTATTTCCCACACATTTCATATTCCTAACAGAAATCAACTGAGAAAGGCCGTTAAAAAAAAAGTATGAGTTTTCATGAGACTTTTCCAGTGACAAGAAAGCATGGAGAATAAAAGAGGGGAAAAGAAAGCTTTTGGTGCAACTATGTGCCAAGCACTCTGTCTATGGAGAAAGAGGGAAAGTGAGAGATTAATTGTATGTTCTTAACAATCCTATAACTTAGATATTAACATTCCATTGTAAGAAATAGGCAGTCCACACATTGATGGTGAATGTGTGAACTACTACAACATTTTTGGAAAGTAATCTGACAATACCTACTGAAAATGTAAAAGTGCCTACGTTTAGACCAGCAATACTACTTTGGTATGTATCTCTTACAAAATAGAAAGCACCTGGGGTGTCTAGGTGGCTCAGTCGGTAAAGGGTCCAACCCTTGGTTTCAGCTCAGGTCATGAACTCACAGTTCGTGGGTTTGAACCCCCTTGGGGGGCGCCTGGGTGGCGCAGTCGGTTAAGCGTCCAACTTCAGCCAGGTCACGATCTTGCGGTCCGTGAGTTCGAGCCCCGCGTCGGGCTCTGGGCGGATGGCTCAGAGCCTGGAGCCAGTTTCCGATTCTGTGTCTCCCTCTCTCTCTGCCCCTCCCCCGTTCGTGCTCTGTCTCTCTCTGTCCCAAAAATAAATAAACGTTGAAAAAAAAAATTTTTTTTGAACCCCCTTGGGATTCTCTCTCTCCCACTCTCTCTGCCCCTCCCCTGCCCATTCTCTCTCTCTCTCTCTCTCTCTCTCTCTCTCTCTCTCTCTCTCAAAAATAAATTAATAAATATTTTTAAAAATGAAAGCACCTGAACATAATGATGTATGTCCAAGGGAGATTACTACAGTATTGCTTTTAGTGGCTAAAAAAAATGAACCAATTAGAAATTACATCAGTGAAAGTATATCACAGAATAATTTACACAATGATCTTGTTTTTTGTGGAAAAAAAAAGATACCGGTTTCACAAAACATATGTATAATGTGTATACATACAACTTATTTTATTCATTTAACAAAGATATTTTGAGCTCTCAATATGTGCTGCAATGTGTTCTAGATGCTACATTGGTGTGTACTTGTAGTAGCAGAGGAAGATTAATGGGGATTCACATCAAAATGTTAAATTATATCAGAATGGCAGCACTGACAAGAGAGACGGTAAGAATAGTAAGTCAAACACCCCCATGTTTGTTTGTTTGTTTGTTGACAGGTATGTATTAGTTTTGTAACTTTTACAAATCCAATTAAAAAGGAATCTGGGCATTTCAAAAATATGCATAAAAAAAGACTCACTTCTCTTAAATAACTAAATGAATTGACCCTCCTTGACAACTAGAAAGTGGTCAACTTGAGCTGAGATCCCTGTCTAACTCCGGAGCACAGCTAGGAGTACAGGAGAAGCTGTTACTTTAAAATCAATTTAATGCTTGGAGATCCAGCAGTTCATTTAAGATAAAACAAATCTAGAAGGAAATGGAAAGAGATCTAAAGTTAAATTTTTCTGCTCCAACAAAAACAAAATAAAAGTTAGTGTTCATTGCTCTTATAAATATTTTTGTTCACTGAATCTCATTATAAGTTTGATACCTTCTTCATTTGATCAACTTTGGTCCTGATTTTCCCACCTAAAAGATTTCTACAACTGAGTTTAATAATTCAATAGGTGTGCAAAGGGTAAATGAACCCGGTTTGCCTAGAGCTGCAAAATCAATGTACAAAATCAAGAAGAACAATGATAGTTCTTAAGTGAATGGGGACAATTAAAACAAAATTTTCAAAGTAAAACATATATTTCTTTTATTAAATATTAAAACTTTATTTTTTAAGTTTATTTATTTATTTTAAGACTGAGAGAGAGAAAGAGAGGGTGAGAGAAGGGGAGGGGCAGAGAGAGAGGGAGAGAGAAAATCCCAAGCAGGCTCAGCACCATCAGTGCAGACCCGACATGGGACTTGATCTCAGGAACCATGAGATCTCGACCTGAGCCGAAACCAAGAGTTGGATGTTTAAACGACTGAGCCACCCAGGCACCCCAAATATTAAAGCTTTAATAATGGGCATTGTGTCAACCACACAAGAAACATGGATTCACAAACTACATTCTTTTTACACATATCAAAGTCACAACAGGGGACTCCAGACAAAGTAGCAGACTGAGAGCACAACAAATACAGAGCAAGGTGCTGCTTAGGTCAAAGTCACAAAGAACAGGGCTAAGGGGGAAGGGGCACACAGAACAGAAGGAAGCCATGAACTCTTGATCCAAGAACAGAATCAAAATGTAGTCAGATCTCAGGCAAATAGGAGCTGGGAACTGGAAAGCCTTGAACCAAGGCTATTTAATTCAGCAGCAACAACCTCCTGGTCTCCTACCTGTGCTTCTCTCTGGGATAATGTCTGCACCATCCTCCTTTCTCCACAGTCCCCTCAGCTAACTCACCTTGGGTAGGGCTCAAGATGGTGGCTGGCTTCAACTCATCATCATGGCCCTCACCTCCAGTAAACTCCACTGATTAATAATGGTTTCTTCCATTTTTAAAAAAATTTTTAAGTGTATTTATTTTTGATAGAGAGAGATCATGGCGAGGGGCAGAGGGAGAGGGAGAGAGAGAAACCCTAGCAGGCTTTGCACTATCAGTGCAGAGCCCAATGCAGGGCTCCATCTCACCAACCGTGAGATCATGACCTGAGCCGAAGTCAAGAGTTTGATGCTTAACTGACTGAGCCACCCAGGCACCCCTTAGTTCAATTATTTTATGGCAAAAAAATTCTGGTTGCCTATCCCAGCTGGTTTAATTAAAGCCTTTTGGTTCAGTTGTTTTTTGGGGGGTTTTTTTTGTTTGTTTTTTTAAGTTTACTTATTTATTTTGAGGGAGAGAGAATACACACGTGCATGAGCAGGGGAGGGTCAGAGAGATGAGGGGAAGGAAAGAATCCCAAGCAGGCTCCACACCCAGTGCTGAGCCTGATGTGGGGCTCAATCTCCCAACTGTGAGATCATGACCTGAGCTGAAGAAATCAAGAGTCACTTAACCAATCGAGCCACCCAGGTGCCCCAAATTAAAGCCTTTTGTACTACAGCATGTCATAACCCCTGGTCAGCCTGTGGAATGGTTGCCTGAAGACTGATGGCTCAGTCTTTCTCCCCCATATGGAACACATCCACTTAGCAGGCACTATAGCTACAGAAAGACCTAACAGATAGATATGTCTGACATGTTTCAAAAGTTTATTTGTGAATCAGTTATTTGTAATTTATACAACTATTTCTCAGGAAAACAATCATAAGGAAGAGAAATAATATTTAAAACAAACAAAAATCAATTGCCTACTGTAAGTTAAGCACAGTGATAGGGATTTTACATTCATTTCTAATTTCATTTCATTCACACACCAATTCTCTAAGCAATTTATTGTTCATAAGGCGGTTTATACATTGTGGTTAGGCTCAAAAAATAACTTACAATATTTTATTAAACTAAAAATATGTATTAATAGCACCCAAAATAGGATAAATGATAACCATCATCTAAATCATTGTTTCTAAAGAACAATATAGTTTAAGTTCCAGCACAGGCACATTTTCCCCAGTGGGAGCAAAAATTACACATTCTTGCTCTCCCAATGTGGTCTGCCCAGCAGTAAGGCACATTGGCTCTGGACCATAAGTGACGCAGTGCCCATGGCCTAAGAGAGAGGCCCTCAGGTGAGACACAGACATGAGAAGCAGGCAGTTAGCAAAGGTGAACACATTATTTCAATTGTTTAGAAAAAAGGACTATGAAGGCTGAGGAAGAGGAGGAGGCAGTAAGAAACTTAGAATGAAGTTTGTACTCTTATTCTCTCTGAAGTTTTGCTTTCTTTTCCTACTTATTACTACTTTTTTTTTAATGTTTATTTATTTTTGAGAGAAGAGAGAGCACGCGTCAAGCCAGGGAGGAGCAGAGATAGAAACAGAATCCGAAGCAGGCTCCAGGCTCTGAGCTGTCGGCACAGAGCCCCACACAGGGCTGGAATTCAGAGCGCCGAGATGATGACCTGAGTCAAAGTCAGACACTTAACTGACTAAAACACCCAGGTGCCCCTACTTCCAATCTTAGTCTTAAGAAATTATAAAGTACAAAGATGGGAGGCAGCAGTGGGAGGCCCACTCTTTGCCACAGCTTTAAAAGTGCTCAAACTACGAATGATAC
The DNA here is from genome assembly GCF_014898765.1 of Herpailurus yagouaroundi. Taxonomy (NCBI): domain Eukaryota; kingdom Metazoa; phylum Chordata; class Mammalia; order Carnivora; family Felidae; genus Herpailurus; species Herpailurus yagouaroundi. Next base: position 56,873,593 of record NW_024412391.1, on the reverse strand, counting down.
AGAAAGGGATGGGGGTGAGAGGAAGAGAGGATTCTGCCAACCCTCTTTCAGGAACCCATTTGTAAATGCAAGGACATTCATAAGTCAGGCATATGCAAGTCAGGGACTGCGTGTAATTGGATCGTATAATATGACATTCATCCCTGACTTTTTTCCCCTCACCTAGTCTCCTGGTTTTATATCCTACTTTGATGTAAGATAATATGGTTGTACATGACTGACTTGAGTTAAAAAATAGACACATAAAATTCTTTCAAGCTAGATACTCAGCAACCTAAATTGTGAGACACTCTTTAGCCAGAGACAATTTCATAGAGAAGAGAAATGCGACACTGTATTACACAAATGGAAAACAGCCTTTATTCCCTTATTAAATTTTCAAGGAGTTGCATGGAGATTTAACCACAAAGCTCACATTATTTAGGGGATTTAATTATTGTTTGTTTCTTTCTTTCATTTTCTGTCTCCAAATAAAAGCATATTTCATTACATGGTGAGCGTTAATGCTTTTAGGAAGGTTCAGAAGGAAAAAAAATCAGCCTTTTACAAAAACAAAACCATATTCCTTATTATCTACACAAATTAAGAAAAGCCATGCTCCTCTAGGGCTGGACAGAAAAGAGGTAGCACCTTCTCAGTTTCCTCTTTAGTAACAGTGCTTCCTAAGTTTTGGAATTTGGGTCTGCCAGGGCCTAGTCTCACAGAAGGAGAACACCGTAAGCCTTAGGAGAGTATTTCTAAATATGAGGTGCCCAGATTCATTTAAGGAGAATATAAAATGTACAGATCCCATGGGCCCCAATCTAGACACCCTGGAAGCCAACCCCCCAAAATAGCACCTTGAATAAAGGCTCCCTGTGAATCTCTCATAGCCTATGGGCACTTGTCCAAAATATATATACATATATATATTAGATACATATATTTAAATCCATTGCCTAGAGCCTTTTTTTCTCAAAGTATGATCATTGTATTATCTTCAGGCAGAATCATTTAATATGTTTGTTAAAAGTGTACATTTCCAGATTGAACTTAAAATCAACTGCATCAAATTATCTGTGGGTTCAGACCCAGGAATCTTCCCTTTTATTAAGAACCCAATTAAATCTCATTCCTACTAAAGTTTGAGAATCACTGCCTTCAGAGGCTTTCAGCTGGGCATGCATCTCTTGTCTATTTTTCTCCACTCCATAGTTAATTTCTGTATTAATATACAGGTTTTTAAATCATATTTTGGTTAAATTAACAGAAAAAAATCTCTTTTCCCACATGATTCTAAGGTTTTTCTGGATGTACAAGAAACCCTTGGGATGTTCTTCACTTGGAAGTAGAGGCCCCTGGCCATTTGCCATGTGTCCTTCCTTAATCTGTGTGGAAATGGACCTTATGGATGGTGATCAGTGGGCTGGGCCCTGGGATTGCAAGGCTGTGACAAATTCATCCCTTAAAGTGTACAACTTCCAACACATTATATATTGCTGCTCAGTTTCCCAAATTAGAAAACTTCAGCTGTTTTTGTCACCATTAATTATAAATTTGGGAGTCAATGAGTAGGTGATGTCCATAGAGCCTGAGTGTGGACAAACTTCTCTTTGCTCACCCTTTGGGAGCCATGGAGAGACAGTTCTCAACTTGTCAACTGTTTACCCAGTCAAAACAAAAGAAACCTCATCTGCAGCAGGCTAAAAAAAACCAGTACAAGAAATACTCATGTTCTACCTAATATTTCCTTGAGTAGAACAGGAAATACTCATTTTTTACTTAATATTATCTTGAGTAGAACATACAAGGACTTTTGAAAATGCTTTTTACTTGGTTTAGGCCATTTAGAATTCTAAATCTGCCATTCAGTTACATCATAAAAAGAAGCAACCCGCTTCTTAAGGACAAGCAGGGAAAGGGATTCAGGCCTGGCTTATGATCCCATTCCTTAGGACATGAGTGCCCCCTTTATATGGGATATCTAGGGCTCACTGTGGCAGGGAGCAATTTCTCTTATCCAAACACTCTACTGAGAAAGCCAGGGAAATCTTACGATTGAACTGAGCAACAGACTGTCAAAGTCATTAATATTTGTAAACATACTGACTAGGACATATCAGAAAATACGTTTAATTAAAAGAAAAATCCACAGACTATGTATTTTGCAACAAGAAATCTCAAGTAAGCTAAAGGTTGTTTAAGTTCAAATACTCACAATTATTCTCACAGACTAATTGACAATAAATTGTTCATCAAAGGAAGAAATGAAGTATTTTCCTTCATTTTTCTAGAAAAGGTTTCAGACCAAAATGAAAAAGAATATGAATATTTGACTTCATATCATTGTTAGATAAACAGTAAAATCACCTCCACTTTCTGTCCTTCTTAAAGGCAAGTTAGGTCTGTTTTATTCATGTTTGTCTCTCCTGCACCTAATCAAACTAGAACATGCTCAGTAGATCCTGGTTAAATATATGAATGAAATGTCAATGTCAATGCAATCCATATTTTTAAAATTTAATGACTTTTTTCCAACTACAAAATGAATATATGTTGAAAGTAGAAAATTTGGAAAAGAGAAATGCAGCTATACACATAATCAAGAACCTATAATCCAAAAATCAATACATAAACAATATTACTATTTTGACATTTTTTTAACATTTATTTATTTTTGAGAGAGAGAAGACAGAGTGTGAGCAGGGGAGGAAAGAGGAGACATAGACTCCAAAGCAGGCTCCAGGCCCTGAGCTGTAAGCACAGAGCTGAACGCAGGGGTCAAACTCAAAAGCGTGACATCATTACCTGAGCTGAAGTGGGAGGCTTAACCACTTAACCGGCAGACCCACCCAGGCGCCCCAACTTTTTTCATACCCGTGTGTGTGGGGGGGTGTGTGGGGGGGTGTGGGGGGTGTGTATTTTTTTTACCCAAATAAGAATGTACATACTGTTTTCTGTTTTGTTTTTATCTTAGAAATATATTTTATAGACTTTCAATTACATTAATAAATATTTCTTAAAGTATGATTTTAAAATCTGTATGATATTTGAAAATACAAATGAATCATAATTCATTCAACCAATATTTTGGAAAAAAGGGTATATTTAGCTTTTTAAATATTTTGCAGTTATATAAATAACCCTCTGATGAATATCTTTGTGTATACCTTAAATAATCTAGTAATATTTCTAAGAAAGAAATTAATCAATTCAATGCTCATTTTTACAGTTTATGAAACATATTTCTGAATTACCCTCCAGATAATTTGTACCAATTTATATTTTTCATCACTTTCAAACAGATGCTAAAATATTTTTGACAGAAAAAATATTCTCCAGTTGTAACAGGGATATTAATTCAACTAAGCGGTCTCAATAAAGAGACCAAATTATGTCAGCATGTTAATTTTTTCACTTTCAATATTATCTGTTTTATTTTTATTTATAGACTTTAATTATAGACTATTTTCCCAGAAGATTATGACAGGTCATGTCAGTGTTTCCAGGAAATATTTTTAGGTCTTCACAGAAATCCAAATAATAACCATATGATTGTCCTGCAAGTATAGAATCAAAGCCAAGAAAATTAGTTGTTCCACTCTACTGTTTAATTCGATCAGGCGGTGATGGCCTGATAAATGCATCTCCACAGTGGAAGATGACACTGGTTGACACCTGGACTCAGTTCATTTCCTGCACAGAATATTACAGAAGACATTTGGAGCACCTTTTTCTGGCTAACAAATCTTTTGGTTATAGTAATACAATCTACCCCATGATACTTTTGGCAAGCTGATCATGCTGGACCTTGACTTTGGCAATAACCCGATTTGTTGTTGGGAAGGAATCTACCAATCATATATCATTTCCTATTTTCTGGTTACTTTCCAAAGTTGTAGTCTCAGACGTTTCACAAAGTTTTCAACTTGGTGAATGTCTTGATGTCACGCTTATATTCTCCATACCCAGAAATGACAAGGATTTATCAAATATGTGTGCATCTCTTTTATAGTGTGAATCTGTTACTGGGAAGCAGCTGCCTAACCAAGGTCTACATTTCAAAGCAAATTAGTTTTCTATCGCTGAATAACAACTTACCATAAACTTAGTGGCTTAAGTTTAGCTCCGTCATTAGTGGCTAAAGTTTAGTTCTGTTACATTGGCTTTGTCAGTGGAGGGCTCTCTCAGCTTCTCTCAGCTGCCATCTTTTTTCTCAGGTGACTCTCCCTCCATACTTAAGCCAGCAACAACTGTCAAATCCCTCCTTGTGTTTAGAGTTTCTCTGACTTCCTTATCTGTCATCAGCCAGAGGAAGTGCTCTGCTTTTAAGGGCTCATGTGTTAGATCAACAACCCAGATCATATCTACCTTAAGGTCAACTGTGACATTTAACATAATATAATCATGGGAGTGATATCTCATTATATTCACAGGTTCCATAGACTAGGCTAAAACACCTGTGGGAAGCATTGTGCCTACCATACTCAGCCTCTTTTCTATTCTGGTGTGTTGACTAGTTCTCACCAATAGAATGTCAGCAGAATATTCCAGGCTGGGATTTTAAAAACCAGGTGTTCCTTCATCAGTATATCTCTCCCATCGTCTAGATGAATGTTAAGGACTTTAAGGCCCTAATAGATGGTCCAGCCATAAATAAAAGGGTCCTGGTTTGTAAATCATCAGGTGGAAGAAAATTACTCATGGACAAGGAAGATGCACAGTGGACTCTTAATGAGAAATAAGTGTATTTTTGTTGGGTCAAGCTACTAAAAAATTGGCATTGATCTGCTACAGTGAATAACACTTTTTTACCAGGCATCTGTTTTCTTCATTTATAAATATGGAGTAAGCAAAATTAATTCCAAGTACACATTTTCTGAGTAGAATGGGATAGCTCTCAGTTTGAAGTCCAGTTACTTCGAGTAATAGTTCTGCGGCCTTAAAAAAGTTATTTCATCTTTTTGACTGTGATCAAGTATTTACAAACTTCTGGTGCCTGATTAATTGGAATAGAAGGACTACAATTTCATCGCCTTTTATAGCAAAAATCATGTCTTATATTTAACATGCAACACCTATTAAATTCCACTAATCATGCTTTTCATGCACAGATCCTTTGGCATTAGAGATGCTGACCCAAACAACTGAAAAAGTAATAAGGATTTTGCATTCCTCATAAAGCAATCCACTCATGCTATTAGGGACTATGTTCCCATGTTTAGTGCTTTAAAGTGTACATCCTATGTACCTATAGGTACTGTATATCTGCCTTCAATAAACAAAAACAGATGTTTCATTAAATAGCTAGAATGGATAAAAAAAATCCATTAGCAAACCACAGAAAATGAAAATTACCTCTTCTGTAGTATGCATCAGAAATAGATAATATTCAGTTCCTGAAACTAGGAAACCAGAAAATACACTTAAAATGGCAATTTTGAGATGAAATTTTCATTTCATGTATAGGAAGGATTTTTTTTTTCCTTCGGCAAATCAACATTTAGTCTGTAAAACACGATGCTCGCTCATAATGTCATGCATCTCACTCTCAATAATTCTTTCTTATTAACTGCTAGGGTACAATTTATTTTCCTCTCAGGCTATGAAGGTGCGTGCGAGTACAGCAGACTCTGGCTGGAGCTGATAAGCCAGCCCATAGCAGCAGCACTGCTGGCCTGATGAGATTTGTAAGAAGACAATATTCCATTGGCTTGGAAAACTATGCTGTATATCAAACCTATCAAAAATAATATCTACAAACAATGCCTTGATGCATTTGCCAACTCTCACAGAAAGCTCTCTGGTATTCTTCTGAAAATATACCGAGATTTTTTTTTCTGTTGCAGTGAAGAAATACAGACTCATTTTGAAAAAAAAAAAAAATTCTTGCTTTTGTTTGCATTTTTTTCACTAAGCATCCTAGTCTAAAAGAATATTTTTAAACCTTGGCTTCTAAACAGGCATCACTGTAGTTCAAGAAAAGGATAGATTACCCATCCTTACAGTTAGGACCATTTATTTCATAGAAGAGTAAAAGAAGAAATTAAGGAACGCTCAAAAATAAAACAAAACAAAACAAAAACAAACAAACAAAAACATGTCATAATCTCCACAAACCAAAACTTCATTATAAGTTTTTCAATGCTTTTAAAATGAAATACTTATCATTGAGGAAGGCAAACACCCCCCTAAAAAGATGCTTTTCCTTCCACTTAGAAACATTGTTTATTATTTATGTTATCTTATACCACAAAATTGTTCCTCTCAAAGGCACATATACTATTTTAATTTAAGTATATTTCTAAGATATTTCTTTCCAGTCAAAATCAATGCTACTGAGAAAAATATTATTTTTAAGATAAATCCCTATGAGGAACTTCAACAGATGATGCACTGAATATATTCATTTTATGTAGGTACTGAGGTACTAAAGGAAAATAAACTACAAAGATGATATGCTATTTAGATAATGCTTTACAGCTTAAGCACAGACACATATTTTCCACATGGCTGTCATGTGGATATGCCTAGCACTGGAATTAACTTCAAATGCAATTGACTGTCATGTATTAAGTGCCTACTATTTACTCTATGCTTTACATATATGATTTCATTTAATCCTCTAAACAACCATGTGAGATTTCTTACAGAGCAGTATTTCATTGGCTCAGAAAAATCCCTGCTGTATATCAAAACTATCTAAAAAATCTAAAACATGTTTTGACGAATTTTCCAAATTTTACACACTCTCTCTCTTTCTCTCCCTCTCTCTCTCTCTCTCTCTCTCTCTCTCTCTCTCTCTGCTGTGTGATTTTTTTTCATTTTTTATAAAAGAATAAGGAATCAGAGGCTTAGGGGGGTTGAATGACATACATAAAAGCAAAGTACAGAGACAACCACATACTTGGAGCACCGACTATGGATGTATTGAGTGCTTTATGTACATACATAGAATCACATGATCTCGCTTAATCTTACCAATTGCTCTCTGTGAGCCTGATATTATTATGATTCCTTTTTACCTCTAAGTTTTATTTTTTTAATGTTATTTTCTTAATTGTCAGACAGTGAAATTAACTTTTTATCTTTAGGTATACAGTTCTGTTAATACTAATTCATGTTTGACTAATGTAATCACCACTACAGACACAAAAAGGATATCCATCACCCCAACAACCTCTCTTGTGCTACCCCTTTATAGTTACACACACACAAACCTTTCACTGCTAACCTCTGCTAGTCACTGATCTGTTCTCTGTCACTACAGTTTTGTCTTTAAGAATGCATTCAAATGGAATCCTATACAACATAACCTTTTGAGACTGACTTCTGTCACTCAGCCTGATGTTTTGAAATTCATCTAAGTGTTTGCATGTAACAATAGTTGGTTTCTTTTTATTCCATTTTACTCATTTTAAGTATAAACAAAATTAGACATAAATTTATTCTTAATATGCTTTACAGATACCTGCTAGTTTAATATGCTTTACAGATACCTGCTAGTTTTGTATTCTCCCATGGTTATCTTTTTTTCATCTTTTAATTTTTTTAAATATTAATTTATTTACTTTGAGAGAGAGAGAGTGAGAGAGCAAAAGGGGAGGGGTGGAGAGAGAGAATCCCAAGCAGACTCCATGCCTAGCACAGAGTGTGACACAAGGCTTGATCCCATGAACCATGAGATCATGACCTGAGCTGAAATTAAAAGTTGGACGCTTAACCTACTGAGCCACCCAGGTGCCCCCTCTCTTCATTTTTGTGTATGCCTTTTTAAAATCTAGATTTTATGGCCACATCAGTTTAAGTTTTTTTTTAACGTTTATTTATTTTTGAGACAGAGAGAGACAGAGCATGAACGGGGGAGGGGCAGAGAGAGAGGGAGACACAGAATCGGAGGCAGGCTCCAGGCTCTGAGCCATCAGCGCAGAGCCCGGCGCGGGGCTCGAACCCAGGGACCGTGAGATGGTGACCTGAGCTGAAGTCGGAGGCTTAACCGACTGAGCCACCCAGGCGCCCCAGCACATCAGTTTATTTAAATGCTTCCTCTGTTTCTACTTTGATGGGATAAAGTGTGATTATGCTGTTGAAATATGCTTTTGAGAGCCTTCCCTCACTTATCCCTCTTGGACCATCTTTCCTCAAGATTCTCAGAATTTAGATAGAGTAGCACAGCCAGTTTAAGAGACCAGCTTTTATGAAAACTCCTTGGAAACATAATATCAAAAAATTATCTGGAAATCACGTAGACAGAGGGGATCCAGTATTTTTAAAAGCATACTGAGCAGGAAAGTCTCAGAACTCAAATAGGATATTTGCTTATTTTACAAATGTTGCTTATTTAGGGAATTTTTTATTACAATCACAAATAATTTAGATGTGAACAAATTAAACAGTACTGTAATTAGAATCACCTTTAAAATCGTGAAAGAACTTAAGGGAACTGCCTATTCATATCACTTTGAACCTGCCCTCATCATCCCGTAGAGCTCAGAGCAATGCTTTGAGAGAAGGCAGTTCTCAAACATGGTTGATTAAATGACCTATTACCTATCTCTCAGGGACATTGCCTTCCTTAATGCTCCAGTGGCTCCCTGTGTTTCCATTGTCATAAAAGAACAGATTTTTACTCCCAATAACATAACCAACAGATGTCTCCATAATCCTAAGGCAACTAGGATGGTGGCAGTTTGTGGTATTTTCTCATCCCTTATGGTACATCGGAAATATCTGTGCAACCACCTGTGTTCTTCCCCTTTGCCCATGCAATTAAAGCTGTTTCATAACGGAGCCAAATTAAACAATAAAATGGCTCTAGGAATCAGAAGATTTTCTTATCAATTCCAACTTTCAGAATGAAAAAGAGGTGAACTTTAAGAAATAAAAGGGGTATAATGTATTTGGATTCATAAATTCTGTGTCCTTTATTACAAATTAACTTGTGTTACTAAAAGTTTTCTACCAGTACTTATATGAAAGAAATATCTACAAGCTGTTACTTCACATTCTACCAAAAATACATCTCTGACTCTATATAGTTTTGAAGTGTTTTTCTTGAGTTTGCTATGATGCCACCACTTGCTGCCATGACACATTTCCAAAATCCTTTGTGCTGATTTCTGTATCAGAATCACAAGTGTGGCCTCACAAAAGGCACGTTGATATGTGTGAATAGATGATCAGAGATGACCCTGTTACTAGAGAAAAGTGCTTCCCACAGGAAGATGCCTTTGGATACAACTGTCTAGCAAAGTACATCAATATCCTGGTGGAATCACTAGAGACCGTCCAAGGGAAGCAGTAGGTTGAGATCGCCAAGAAGATGCACATTAAAAAATCGCCAAGAAGATGCACATTAAAACTGGGTTATCTTGATTATATTCTCAGAGCAGTGTATGACAGAAGCTGAGCTATCCTGAAATACTTGACTAACCCTCACCAGTCAGTACCTATACTGTGGTTACCAATTAGATAGTTACCTGTTAGATATTATACATGTTAGCTATCATCTCCTGTAGCAGTTTCCTTGCTACCCCTTCCAGACAGAGTCAGCATAAACATGAATCATGGGATATGCCTCGTGTGTGTATCATGTGATGGGTGCCTTGCTGATCATTTAGAGGAGGAGATTTCAAATCTAAAATTGCAACATATTAAAATGTCTCAATTAGTTGCAAAAGATGTCACAATAATTCACTACATGTCAGAGCTTCAAGATTTGGGAAATGATGCACTTTAAAAGTCAGATCACATTCAAGACTATTTATACAATAACACCATTCTCACACCTACTAAGTTATATGCTCCAGGTGGGTAAGTTTCCTCCCTTTTTCATTCACCCAGAAAGTGCCTCTGACATAATAGGCATTTATCAAATAGTTGCTAATAAATAAATTCCACTTTTATCCCAATATACTTTCTTGAGTAGTAGAGAAAGGGTGACAAAATAACCGTCTTGCTTGGAGTTACTTGCATCCCATGAAATTTCCTATGCCCATGGGAGCATGTCTTTGTGAGTATCGTCTATCAGAAGCACTGCAACAGGACAAAACCAAAGAGATAATTACTATTCTAAATCTCAAACAATTTCTTAAATGAATCTTTTTTTTTCTTTTAACCTCAAAAACAATGCTAAGCCAGTGTTTTTTATGGGAAATCATTATTAATAATTATATCAGCAACAATCATTGCTATAACACATTATGCTATGACCATCATGCTCCACACTATATACATCATCTCATTTAATCCTCATGGCCTTATAAAATAAGAGTAATTTTCTTTATTTAAAGATAAACCAAGATGGTCATGGTATTGGTAGTAGGTACTAGAGCAGAACTCAGAGTCGATCTATTTGATGCCCAAGCCCATGATCTTCCCATCCCAACATGGCTGCCTCTGCTGAATAAGGATAAAGAAAATCAGAAACGCCTCACCATTATTAGGCACCCCTTAATTGTAGATTGTTTCCAAAATTTAGAAATCCAGCAGCAAAATATCAAAAAAATTCTAGTATGCACAAGACTTCATACTTCACTATATTATGTACCAGACCATATTATCAGTAAAACAATGTGTAAGAGTCTCATTTATATGCAAGGCAAGAAAACTTTTTGGAAAAAAAATTACCTTAAGCTAAACTTTTTATTCCCCAAAGGGAAGTTTTTTGCTCTAATTTTAAAAGTAGGCCTAGATATAAGCATCATTCTGTGACTATATCTACACAGAAAGGTTGCTCCTTGGGCGCAAAAAGAGGATATGTTATATTCTTCACTGCTTTCAATGCTAATTTTGGCTTTTCACATAAAAGGCTTTCCTGAACAGTTGGGCCAAATGTGTAGTAATTTTGGATATAACTTCTAAGTTATATACACATAATACTCAGCCAAAATTACCAAAATAATTTAATTCAAGAGAATTTGGATTCAGTCCTTTCATAAATAAAGAAAACCTAGGAGAAGAAAAAAAAAACCCAAAACAAAAACATGCCCTTTACAGAGGGAAACAATGCCAAACAAAAAGCAGCAGTGTTTAATTTCACAATGTCATTGATAGTAAGGTTAGTGCATCTTTTCATAGTGTACTTCAATACCACATACATAAAGCTTTCTAACTATGGATACCCCTCATACAGAATTAATCCACAGAATTGTGTCCGGGCCCTCCTCTCTACTTTTGCCTTAACCTGTAGGCTTTTATGACCACCTCTCAGCTCAATGTAAATAACCCACAAATCTACATATGAATGTTTCAGAAACCTTGAGCAGCTCCATGCAATCCCAGCAGTATTTCAAACAAAGAACAATAGAGTATAAAGTGAGCTCACCTTTTTTCCCTTCCAACCTGTGTCTCCTCTTGTGGTCCCATTTGTTTTTCATTGCACTACCAGTTATCTCGGATCACATCTTTGGATTTTTTAACTGACATTAAGCAAATATTTCACTGCATTCAATACTCAGAATCTAAATATTTTATTACCTCTATTGCTGACACTTAGTCCAAGCCACTGTCCTCTCTTACTTGAGTCACTGGAATGACCTCTCCTGCTTCTCACTTCCTCCTTTATCAGTTAGGGTGGGGTTATTGGTATATATGACAGAATGCCCAAAATAATAGGACTTTGAGTGAGATAGGAGTTTATTGCCCTCACACAAAATAGTCCAGATAGAGGTAGTACAGGTTGGTAGAATGTTCTGTGATATCAGTAGCCCAGGCTACTTCTACTTTGTTGCTCCACAATGAAGAGGATTCTTCTCATAGTCTAAGATGTTCACCCAACCATCAGCCATTAAGTCCATATCTGATTCAGCATATAGGCAGGAAGTTTGGAGAAGAAATGTTTCTTCTTTTAAAGGCAACTTCTGAACACTGCACTTAACATTTCCAGTTTCCTTCCACATTCATAGAGCTGAACTTGGTTTCATTGCCACACATAGATACAAGGGAGGCTAAAAAACACAGTCTTTATTCTGACTGGCCAAGTGACCAACAAACTATTAAAAGAAAAGAGAATAAATACTGGGTAGCAACCTAATTCTCCTTGACATAACCCCCCAGAATCATTTATCCATCCAGCAGCTAGAGTAATCCTTTAAAAATATTAAGTTCCCTGATCGTATCTTTCAAGATTCTCCAACAGCCCACGAGACTTTATATGAAATAGGAAAGAGTAGTAGGATTACCCTTAAATATTGCTGGTCTTGAATTATGAGTGAGATGATTCAGAATGCTTTTGTGTCCAACATGTTCAGCTACAGAGATGCAAGCAAAGAGTGGGCAAACCACCGCACATAGGTAGGTTTTAGGGTTTGTCAGGCAAGTATGACAAAGTGAAAAATGAGTAACACAGTTACAATGGAGTCTGATATGGGTAAGAATGGAAGTAGGGATATATGAGCAAAGTGAATGTTTAGTCCCATTCCTACAGGAAGCAGATGCAAATTAGAATTAACAGTTCAAACATTTTAGGGCACGCGGGTGGCTCAGTGGGTTAAGAGTCCTACTTTGGCTCAGGTCATGATCTCTCAGCTTGTGGATTTGAGCCCCGTGCAGGGCTGTGTGCTGACAGCTCAGAGCCTGGAGCCTGCTTTGGATTCTGTGTCCCCCTCTCTCCCTGCCCCTCCCCTGCTCGTTCTCTCTCTCTCTCTCTCTCTCTCTCTCTCTCTCTCTCAAAATAAATAAACATAATAAAAAAAACTTTAAGTGCAAGCATTTTAGTAGGGAAAACACCTGTATGAAAGGAAATGGGAATGGAGGCAGAGAGGGCTAGGAGAACTACAAAACCATGATCCAAGCTATCTGACAAGTAAGACAGAAAGTTGAGATTAGTATCCTAGACTGTCATGCAGTCTAAGAAAAGTCTAACTAGCCATCAGAGTCCTTGAGCCAAAGTTGGCAAAGGAGTTCCATGTCACCCAAGATTGGGTCTGACTTAGAACACTTACCACACTCAGTCACTGGCCTCAGTGCAAATGCAGCAATGGATTTCGGGCTGCAAATGCAGACACTGCAGTCCTCCATCAATCCCTGCAGTAGGAGGTCTGCAAGATGCATTCTCATGGCCACCACACTGAGAGACATTTAAAAGTGTTGTGATCATAAGATTATAAGTCTCAACAGATACAAAAGTATTTTTGGAGATCACATATTAGAAGGAAGAAACTGGGGGGGGGGGGGCGCGTTCTGGCTGGCCCAGTCAGTTAAACATCTGACTCTTAATTTCAGCTCAGGTTATGATGTTATGGTTCGTGAGATGGAGCCCTGCATCCAGCTCTGCACTGACAGCACGGAGCCTGTTTGGGAGTCTCTTCTCTCTCTCTCTCTCTCTCTCTCTCTCTCTCTCTCTGCCTCTCCCCTGCTGTCTCTCTCTCTCTCTCTCTCTCTCTCTCTCTCAAAATAAATAAATAAACTTAAAAAAAAAAGTCTCTTCTCTAGGCTGCTATAGTACAGCATACCTTATCTTTAAAAAAAAAGAAAGAAAGAAGAAGGAGGAAGCTGGATATATAGGAGGCAGAAATCCTGAAATTAAGATTTAAAAAAAAAAGTAGTCATTAACAGTAACAAAGTGGAGACTGCAATCGTGAGGGAAAATAGCTAAAATTGGAAGAAGACAAGACCATCGAAGAAGAATCAGGAAGACAAGGGCATTACAGAGATTTTCCGCTTATAATATTAAACCCATCAAAAACTATGAATGGAGTAATCTGGAGAGAAGAACAGCAATCCAGATATTGAAATCTCCAAAGAATTAAGAGAAGCAACTTGGAGTCTCCAGATGATTGTGCAAGGAGACAAGTGGGTGGCATAATCTGATGGTATGAGTTTTAAAACTGTGGCTCTGGAAGGGAGAAAAAATTGAAAGCAACAATGAGGAGCAAGTAGTCTGTCTATGCCATTTCCCAGCCCAGTGGTTCAAAGAGTATGGGAAAGAAAGCAGTCACCCATCTAGGAGGACAGAGGCAAAATGTTATCTTTAATATTTGACTGCAGTTATGGGGGGAAAAGTGAAAGGGAGATAGAAGTTGCTGAGCTTTAAAGCCGAGATATTTTTGCTTAAGAAAAACGCATTCTAGAGAGAAGAGTTGGATTTTAAGAAATGGGGAAAAGGGGGATATAGGTTCCAAGTTAGGAGCTACTCAGAGTCAAATGGGAATGAGAGCCCAAGTAGAAGTCCAAACGGGCTTTGGGGTTCTTGTGGTAACTGATGTAAATGGAGATAGAGAACTTGATGCAGTTCGTATTATATCTGGCAGATTTCAATAGTGAAGCTCTCCTCCTAACAGTTTAATTCTATGCTTTGGTAAGATTAGACTACCAAAGGCTACATTTTTGGACTGTATCTTTAAACCTAACTAAATCACCCTTTAAGATCCTATATTTGGCTTTTTTTTAATTTTTTAAGTAGGCTCCTCGCCCAGTGTGGGGCTTGAACTCACAACTCTGAGATCAAGACCTGAGCTTAACCGATTGGGCCCCCTAAGCGCCCCCTTATATTTGACTCTTTTAAAAGTTGGTTACAAGAAATAGGTACATGAAATCCACTTGAGCATGTGTTGTACAATTTTTAAGAGACTGTAAAAAGTTAAAGATGTTTAGAGAAAATACTAAAAAATAATAATGCAAGGATATATGACTGAAAATAAATAACAAAAAGGTATACCTAAATCCAGTCAATTAAAATATATATATGTTAATTGTTAATGGACTGGGAGGGATGCGAAAAAATGTTAGTGGACTAAATACTCTGGTTAAAAAGTCAAAATTGTCAAGGTGTATATAGAGCAACACCCAACTACATGTTTTCTATAAGAGATGCACTTTAAATATAAAGATGCTAGATTACAAATAAACAGATAGGAAAAGGTATACCATGCAAACAGCAAGCATTAGAAGATTGTAGTTGCTACAGTATTATCAGATAAAATAGACTTTAAGGCAGAGTATTACCAGAGATAAAGACAGACAATCCATAATAATAAAAGAGTCATCTCTTCAATTTCACCGCTTAAGGCCCTTGCCTCTCAAGGAAGGCCATAACCAGGTGTAGTTTGGCTGTGGCTCAGCGAAATTGAGAGGAGAGAGGTTTATCCAAACTACAGAGCTGCTGTATTTCTTCAAGTCTTCCCTTCTTCTTATGCACCTGCCCATTAAACCCTGATCAAATCATGCCTTACTCCTCATTTTACTTTAATTAGTACTAAATCTTGTGGCAGACTGGGAATCAAGTCTCAGGCATCAGCTATCCTCTGAGGACCCCTTTGGTTAATCCATAACCTTTCAATACATTGTCAGATCCATTTTCTACCTGGTTATTTTGTGGGGCAACTAATATAAGTCATTCTTCAAGTTCTTTGTACAGCTCATAATATGCTGGAACTATCAGGAATATTCCAATTCGCATATAAGGATTATTCCTATTCCCTGTATTAATCCTTCTCTACTGTCACAGAAAAAGAAAGATATGTCTATACTGCATAGACATAGACTTAAGAGAAACAGAATACCCACATATGTCTATACAAATGATACTGCATTGAGATCTCAGAGGGAGCTTATATACTACCAGGGTGTGGATTCCTTTTCTTGAAGAGTGAGAAATTATTTTATAAAGTTGTTCTTTGGATTTGATTCTTTTCAGCTACAAATCACTAGTAGGCTGTTTTGTAAATGAATTCATCTCAAAAGATAAATATGGCTAGTTGCCAACAACAGAGTTGCTAAAAGATAGCAATACTCCCTGGAAAGAAGGTAAAAATGAATCTCAAAATTCTTATTATGAGTCATACCAAATTGTAACAAACTGTTTTGGGAAGAAGGAAAACATCAAGGAGAAGTTATCAGAGTACAACGCTGTCAGATGCTATATACAGACTAGAAGATATACATGGAAGATGAACAGATAAAGTTTCACTTCTCTTTGCTACAATTTCAAAGCAGTGAATTTTACCCTATTATCAACATTAAATGAGAAAACTTGCTCTGCCACATTACTGGTTTCAAATCAATGTTGTTTTTACACATGTACATATATATGCATGCACAGACACACATATGTATATATTTCTCTCTTAAAAGCATAATATTGGTGATTAGAATATGTACACAATTATCCTCACTTCATTTTCCAACATGTGTTTTCTTCTTTCTCTGTCACATAGCTTTCCATAAGGAACAGTAAAAATAAAACTTAAAGATTTTAACGTTTATTTATTTTTGAGACACAGAGAGAAAGAGCATGAACAGGGGAGGGGCAGAGAGAGAGGGAGACACAGAATCCGAAACAGGCTCCAGGCTCTGAGCTGTCAGCACAGAGCCCAACGCGGGGCTTGAACTCACAGACCGTGAGATCATGACCTGAGCGGAAGTCAGACACTTAACCGACTGAGCCACCCAGGCGCCCCAAAACTTAAAGATTTTAAAAGCTATTATCTGCTAAGAATTTTTTGGAGTTCACTTTTATCAGTCCCAGTATTTCCAGCTTTATTTCAGGAAATCAAATGTTTCAACTAACAATTCATCCTGTTTTGGATCTAAAAAGGCAATTAGATTCAAGGTGGTAATATGTATAAGAATAAGAAAAAGAACTTTGCCCTTTAAGATTACCTGTTTCATTGCCAAATTGATTATTTAAAACAAAGATAAGTCTGTGTTAAGGTGAATGATGTAGATTTGGTTCTACAAAATCCATTCATTCTGGTCACTTTCCTCATCAACTTAAGTAGTCCTGCAGCAATCCACATTGATCACAATTAAATTAATAAATCAACCAGGTTCTAATCTATTTGTTTCATCAATGCAGCCAAAAGGTGTATGAATGAAAAAAAAAGGTGTATGAATGAAAAAAATTGAAAAAGAGAAAAATAATAGCCTCTCTTTTATTCCTTTTTGTTTGTTTTCACTTGTGATGAAAATCCTTGAAACAGCTTGCTTTACAAAAAAGAAACAATTATGAGTCACAATTCATGTCATGTTCTTCAAAGGAAAGCAATCTACTAATAATGAAAATAGCTTATATCAATTATAATCCTGCCCTTTATTAACCAAAGATACCCCCCAAAACCCACACTCACATCCACAGTAAAACAGGAATCAAGCAATCAAATAATATGAAAGAGAAGGATATCAAGAAATCAAATGAAGTTATTAATATTTGGCATTCATGGGCTATAAAATGTACTGGCTTGCTAGTTTTATTATTAAACCACAAAAAAATGGGATTTCTTGCAGAGTTCTTACCTATATTTAATCCTTCAAACATACACAAATAGAGTTCCTGCATATTTTTAATCTTTAAAACACACACACATACATACTCATCACATGCATACACACATACACCTTTTAAGCACTCCACTTGCTCAGAGTGAACGAGAGCACATTTTAGTTCCCAAAAACTGAAGAAATTTCCAAGAAGTAGATACTCAACATGTCTGTTCTCCAGCTACCTTCTTTCCATTCAAAAATATAAAAAATTGTCAGCAAATATTTTTTGAATATCTATCATATGCCAGGCATTGGAGTGTTAGAGTCCGTTATGAATGTTTTCTGAGCTCCTTCTCTTTTCTGTACTCAAGGAAAGGGTGGGTACCTCATGATCCCCCCTTTTTTCTTTGCCCCATAAGCTCTGTATGTATGCATGTACGCTTCATAATTTCAGCTCTCACCTTGTGCACTCCTTGAACTCATCTTAATGCATTGCCTCCAAATACAACCCAGATTCAACCACAAAATGGATATTTTATTTTATTTTTTTAACTTTTTTTATTATTTAAATCCAAGTTAGTTAACATATAGTGTAATAATGATTTGAGGAATAGGATTTAGTGATTCATCACTTACATATAACACCCAGGGCTCATCCCAACAAGTGCTCTCCTTAATACCCATCACCCACTTAGCCCATCCCCCAACCCAACACCCCACCAGTAACCCTCAGTTTGAGAGTCTCTTATGGTTTGTCTCCCTCTTTGTCTTTATCTTAACAAAATGGATATTTTCAACAAATTTTTACTGGAAGACAAAAGAGAAGTTAGATTACAATCACGGAGAAAAAATTTCTCACCATCCCATCAATCCCTGCTAGTTCTATTTCTCCTCCCAACCTATCTGATATATTGAAAACCCCCTAGCTGATATAGCCTACTTGGTAAAACAAAAGCCCAATAACATTCCAAACAGGCTCCACTAAATAAAGCCTCAGTAGGTAGCCAAATCCCAAGCAAGTGATATTTTCATTCCCCTAAAAAGCTTTAATTATCTACCTATAGGTATTATAACTATCTACAACGATATCACTTTTCTTCTCATTTGAATTCAGGCCACTGAACTAATGGCCCATGCAGTCTTCTTTTTTAGCATATCATTTACCTGAGCAAATAAACCCATGACCATCAATCTTTAATTTAGAAAAAGAAAGTCATATCTGGATTCTGGATAGCAGGGGGTATGCCCAAACTTTATACAGTCCTGGTTCTACTATGTTGCTCAGTCTTAAACCAGCTCCAAAGCAGAAATCTAAGTTGGGACACTGAGGTCAAAACTGTTTGGTTCCATTACACAAACTCAATGGGACTGCTTATAGGCAACCTCATGGATGCCTGTAGAGCCTCCTGTCCACATAATCCCTCCTGTCTAAAAGCAATCATTCTTCCTCCAACCACTGCCTTTCTCAATCCAAAACCCAATCAGGTTTCCCCAACTGCATGTTCAAGACTGTCTCCGAGTTCTTAGGTCCACAATAAGGAGAAATAAAAGTGCGCAAGTGGGTGAAATAGGGCAGGAGCATGCCACTTCTTGCTTATATAAGCAAAATTTCTTCAATTTTCCAGAACTCACAAAAGATGAATATATAAAGTAGATTAAAAAAAACAGATAAACCCTCAGTAAGTGTTAATTGCTGTTGTTGTTTGTTGTTGTTGTTACAAATATTATTTCTATTTGTTTCTCTGTCAACCACGAGAAAAGAGAGCCAAACCAAGGTACTTTTTAAAAACAGGCACTTGCACTACAAGCAAACTGGAGGGAAGGAGGGCTATCCTTGCCAAGGACAAGTTTTAATTGATGACGGCTGCAACACTAATGAGGCTGCCTCCCATTGATATGGCTCCTGCTCCCAAGTACCCCTCAGAGGGGCAGTGGTAGAGACAGACAGAAACCACCCACTCTGTTGCCAGAACCTCCCACGTGGCAACATCAATAATCAGAACAGCACCGATTCTACGCCTTTAAATCCGTGTTGTCAGTTCATACCATGTTTAGAGAAACAGACTCTCCTGGGAAATACTAGTTAATGAAATAACTAGAGAGAAACGAAGAGTTACTCTAAGGTGGTCCTTACGGTAGATGACTGGTGTTTATTATCAGGAAAGACCAGTGACATGGAAAACATTTCTTTCGAGGCTTATGAAGCTAAGACTTTCAAACGGTAAATTTAACAATTGTAAATAAAAATATTTCTATGTGCTTTCAGTTTTTCATGGGAACAAGATATTTTTAAGGCAGATACTCATTTCTGCAAAAGTCATGAATAACCAAAGTTTTGAACTTGAGTAGAAGAGGAGAAAATTAAGGTAATTCACTTCCACTAAACCTCAAAAACCCTAATATCTGATATAACTTTTCTTGTTTCTATCTAGAGTGGTTCCTTGAACTACTCATTTTATAAAAAAGTAACAGCTTCCACTGAGTGTTTACCATGTGCCACAGTATACCACATACTTGTGGTGAATTGCCTCATTTTTTAGTCACAACTTTCTGGACAGGTACAGTGGCAAATGAGAAACTTGAGGGATAGAAAAAATTATAATTTTCCCAAGATCACATAACCAACAACTGACTGCACTGGGATTCAATGCACGTGGTCTGGTTCCTAACAAGCTCTTGTAACCACTACCTTTACTGCTTTCTTTATCTGATCAAATAGAGTTCGCCAAATAAGTTCATGTCTACTTAAAAGTAGAAGGTCAAACATTTAGAGGCAAATTCTTTGCAATCTTCTTCCATATTTTCAAATTAAATCTAGACAAGTCAAGCACATATTTCAATATAACACAATTTTACTACATTTTTTTATATCACAATTCCCCTCACTCTCCAAAATCCACTATCAAGACTAGTCAATTTTACCTCCAAAAAAAAGTCCTGAATCAGTTCACTACTCTCCAACTCCACTGCCATCATTTTATTCTGTTACTGCTATTCCTTTCCTGGATTACGTCAATAGCCTCCTAATTTATCTTTTTCTTTCCATTTATAGTCCCCACCCAATCCCTGAAATATAATCCCTCTACATAATAGTATGATTTTTATAAAATTTAAATCAGATTATGTCCTTCTTATGCTTAAAACCCTTCAGTGACTTTAGACTGTTCTCGGAATAAAATATAAACTCTAACGTAGCCACAAAGTCCTTCACAGTTAGGCCGATCAACCTCAGATCACACTCTTGCTCAGTGTGAGTTAGCCTCTCTGGTCTTTCTGTTCTTTTAAAGTAAGTAAGCTCAGTTCTGCCTCAGGGCCTTTGCATTTACTCTTCCCAGTAATATTCTCCACCTGGCCCTTTGCATAGATGGCTGGCTCCATTTTACCCATTAGGACTCATCTGAATGTCACTACCCCAGAGAGGTTTCCCTGAACAATTGTCTAAAGTAGCACACACACACAGACACAATGTCCCCCTGCTTTGTCCATTACCATCTATGAGAGCCCACCTCTTATTTCCATTAAGTTATTTACCAAAATGTGTAGTTATTATCTGCTTTCTCCACTAGAATGCAGGCCGAAGTAGAAGGACTATCTCTCTTATTTGTTGTTGTATTCCATGTCCAGCACAGAGTAGAAAGTCAATAAACATTTCTGAATACATGAATGAACTCTCCAAACTTCCTGTGCTGCTATTTTTCCTGCTTTGGAAACTCCTCTTAGGTACTCAAAAAATCAAGGAACTAAAGAACATTAGATCAGACTAAAGGGAAATCTGTATGTAAACATACACCAAAAGACGTTAAAAATATTTCCATAATATACATACCACAAACTATACCCATAAATCTGCTTGAAAAGACTGTAAAATAGAAAATTTGGACAGGCATAATGCTTTCTGAAATTCATAAATTAGTCCAAATGTCACATTGTCTAATTTTAAACAGGAAATAAAGGTTGAAAATTTTTTAAGGTAGCCTAATCTATCCTTGCTCCTTTACATGCTTTTTGCTTGTTTCAAAAAAAAAAAAAAATGGGAATGCAAGCTGATGCAGCCACTCTGGAAGACCGTATGGAGGTTCCTCAAAAAACTAAAAATAGAACTACCCTACAACCCAGCAATTGCATGACTAGGCATTTATCCATGGGATACAGGTGTGCTGTTTCGAAGGGACACATGCACCCCCATGTTTATAGCAGCACTATCGACAATAGCCAAAGTATGGAAAGAGCCCAAATGTCCATCGATGGATGAATGGATAAAGAAAATGTGGTATATATATATATATATATATATATATATATATATATATATATACAATGGAGTATTACTTGGCAATCAAAAAGAATGAAGTCTTGCCATTTGCAACTATGTGGATGGAACTGGAGGGTATTATGCTAAGTGAAATTAGTCAGTCAGAGAAAGACAAAAATCATATGACTTCACTCATATGAGAACTTTAAGAGACAAAACAGATGAACATAAGGGAAAGGAAACAAAATAATTTAAAAACAGGGAGGGGGACAAAACAGAAGAGACTCATAAATATGGAGAACAAACTGAGGGTTACTGGAGGGGTTGTGGAAGGGGGGATGGGCTAAATGGGTAAGGGACACTAAGGAATCTACTCCTGAAATCATTGTTGCACTATATGCTAACTAGTTTGGATGTAAATTTTTAAAAATAAAAAATAAAATTAAAAAAAAACAACTAAAAGACAGAAAATCTCAGATTCTATTTAGTTTTTATACAATTTGAATGCAACTTTTCACCACCTCAACGGGAAGGTTGCAAAAATTACAAAAAATTATAATCAACAATAAGGTATTTTTGTAATAGGTTAAACATGTGTATACATCTTTGGTTAACTGTGTCGATATATTTTCATCGCCTAATGGTCAGATTTCTGGGCAAATTTATTGTCTGTTTCAAAGCCTGGAAGGTAGCCATATTTTGTATGCCAAGAGTAAAGACAAAGAATATGCCAAAGCAGGAAATGTTATAGGAAGAGAATTCAATGAGAAATGTAAAGCAAACTATTCAAAGTGATACTCAAATTTCAAGACCCAGTGAATCTCCTATTAAAAATCACCAGTTGGCAATTTCTGCATAAATGATTATTTCCTGCAGTCTAAGACTCTATGGGATTTTTGCTTAATGTAACATTTATTGATTTCTTATTATGTACAAACTGATACATGTAATTTTAAAGTTGAATAATGTTAAATATGGTCCCTGCTCTTTAACTGATTAATGATTTATCAAATTATGCACACTTATAAACAACTCTTGACTCAAATACCTCTTAATCCCAGGTAGAAAGTCCCAACTGACTTCATGATCTCGTGTCAAGAATTTCTTCACAGTGATGCTGTATTTCTGTATTTCTGATATATTTTCACTACAGAAAAAATATATATATATACAACTATGATTAATTTATTCTATCTTTCTTGTACATTACAATTCATTTCAGATATCTGACATGAACATTGAGAGTTTATATACTGAAGCATGTAAACTAAAAGCAAGTCCTCCAGACCTGATTCCAAGGTCCTGACTCAGCCAAAATTCAGACTTGAATACAAGTGCAAATGATAGTCTCATGCCCTCAGGAAATAAGAGTGGTTCAAAGTGCTAAATCCAGCTAGCAGTTGCAAAATATCACCTATTGCTTATCTATTGCATTACCTGACTTCATGAGATTAACCTGGGCAGAATTTCAGTTTTAACATGGATTAAATGGAAAACTGAATGATAGCTCAAAAACTCTAATGTCGAAATTACTGGAAGGAAGAAAGTGACTTTTCTTCATTACGGGATGTACTGAATATCTACTCTGTATGTCGCTTATACTAGGCACGCTGACAGTTTTTCGTCTTTAATTGGACAACATTAGAACATCATTTACTGAAGATACACCCATGCAGGAAAATATTTATCCAAAGAGAAATGTGCAATATAGTAAATGACATCTGCTTAATAAAACTTTATACCACTCTACAAAAAATAACTCACCTGCCTTTTATTTTATTTAATAAAAATTTGCTATACTCAGTGGAGTACAGTGAAGTGGAGACACCACGTTCTTTTTTAAATGTAAGAAAAGACGGTGTCTGTTACCTTTACCTTTTATGAGTTGCCTGCTCTCCGTATTTGGCAAGACAAATAGAATTACATACTGTGAGTGACTCAGAACAGAACTTCACTATCAATCATCTGCCTGGCTCTGCACAAATTCTGTAGGGCATTCAGGACATTTTGCTGCCTATGAATATTTTAGACAAGAAGAATCCCTGAAAGCTTCCTGATGGATTAATACAAGAAAGGAGGACGTTTTCATGTTTTATAGCTATTTGCTAAAGTACTACGGCCATTACTACACTCCAATGAAAAGATGCCTCTTTAAACAGAAAGAAGCAGCTCTGTGGAAGACTTCTGGCTCCCTTTATCATAAACTGATTTCAAAGTAATGATATATAATATATAAATATTGCATGTACTCCTCTGCAGAAAATGAAATGCTATACTGGTGCCAACACCTTTACACCCAGAAATAATTGTGGAAAAAAGAAGAAGGAAGAAAATGTATGCCAGCCATTAAAGAAAAGAAGTTTGCTCGTGTACCTATTTAGCTTTGCCAATGAAATAAAAAGCAATTTATTAGCTTCTCTATCATTTTACTGTGGGATTCACATCCATGAATAAACAGCAGAGTACTATTCTCAAAAGCAGTTGACAACTCCTCAAATAAAGCTTATACTTTATTTTAAAGGTAACAGAAAATTTAGAAACCACAGGAAAATAAACAAAATATTCACTTGTGGGCCCACTATTATCAATATGATATTTTGAAGTATTTCCTTCCAGTTTTTAATGTATTTTATATGCAGTATTCTGTATCTTACTTTTCACTGATATTTAAACATTTTATCATGTTATTATAAAGTCTTCATAAACATTTTAATAGCTAAATAACATTCCATTAAGAATATGTAGCAAAGCTGGGGCTCCTGGGTGGCTCAGTTTGTTAAGCAGCAGACTTCAGCTCACTCAGACCATGATCTCACCATTCTTGAGTTTGAGCCCTGAGTCGGGCTCTGCGTTTACAGTGCAGAGCCTGGAGACTGCTTGGGATTCTCTGTCTCCCTCTTTCTCTGCTCCGCCCCACCCTCAAAAATAAATAAACATTTTTTAAAAAGAATGTGTAACAAAGTTGAGTTAATATTCGTCCATGTCAGATATTTAGAAGATGTCCAATATTTGCTCCTATAAATATCAGTATTTCACATCACTATTCACATTTATTTTCTTTATTTTTGATTACTTTAACTTTTTTCTTTCTGAATTAAGCAATCTCTATTCTAGAAATAGTGGGCTAATGCACTTAACTTCCCAGTGACAAAACAGGTCTTTTTTTTTTTTTTTTTTTAGTGTCTCTTCTATTACTAACATATAGAAAGTTCACATATATCTAGAGAATAAACTAATGACTATCAATTATAATGTATTTTATAATTTATTAACATTCTCAAAACTGCACTGGGATGCATAATTATGTCAGTTTTTCAAATTAATAAATTGTGGACCAATGAGTTTAATTGCTCTAATCAAGCACAAACAGTAAGTTGTGGAGCTAATACTTTACCCCATGCTTTTCCAACTTCAAGGGCCACCCTCTTCTCATCATATTGATGAGGAAGGGAACTAGGAGAAAATACTGTGTAGTTGTTGTGAGCATGAGGACTCGAGTCCAACAGCCTTGATCCAGAACCCACTTCTGCCACTTATTCTTTCTGTGATCTTGTATAAATTATGTATACCCTCTGTGCTTCAGTTTGCTAATCCCTTGAACTCTGATGATAATAAATATATATATATATATATATATATATATATATATATATATATATAATCTAGCATAGGTTTGTTTTAAAAATCAAATGAGAAAATTCAATTTACTAAGCACAATTTACTAAGCACATGATTAATGTCCACATTTGTTTTTTACCTATTTGTTAGCTTAAGTTTTCCATACACTTTAATACAGAGTTTAATTTGATACATTGTCCATATTTACACTCTGACGTAGATGATATACATTTCATCCTCCATTAAGAGTAAATATGAAACAAAGCTACACCTCAGAACTATCATCCGCCATCTAAAAAAGCATAGGGGCGCCTGAGTGGCTCAGTCGGTTGGGTGTCCGACTTCAGCTCAGTCATGATCTCGCTGTCCGTGGGTTTGAGCCCCGCGTTGGGCTCTGTACTGACAGCTCAGAGCCTGTAGCCTGCTTCCGATTCTGTGTCTCCCTCTCTCTCTCTGCTCCTCCCCTTCTCCTGCTCTGTCTCTATCTCTCAAGAATAAATAAACATTAAAAAAAAATAAAAAAGCATAAAGTAGATTACTTAATCAACCCATATATGGATACAATGCTTATATTTGTTAAAGCTTCAAATTAACTGATCTAGCTACACCTCCAAAAAGTGTTCAATACAAAAATACAGTTCATATCATTCAAATAAGATCATCTGATCACTCCCTACTCTGGTATTATACCCTCACATGACCTTGTACATGGCCTTAAGCATAATTAAAAATAGCAGAGTAAGCTATGTTTATAGCTTTAGTTACTATCAGTACACACTAGAATGAGAACATTGAATAACACTAGAAAAATTAATTTAGACTTCTTGCCAAAAATGAAATCAAATTTATTTAGGTCAAGAGACAAGTCTTAAATACGCATGTATACACACACACACACACACACACACACACACACACACACATACACACACCCATAGTAATTAATGACAAAGGATGAAAAGCAAAGAAAAAGTATCAGAACAGGTTTCAGCATGAACAATTGAATCAGTCAGGGTTCAACCAGGAAAAGACGCACGTGAACTATAGCCTAAGAAATTTATTATAAGTATCATCGCATACAATTAGAGAAAGGGCTAGGCAAGTGAGGTCCAAGCAGGAAGTTGTAGGATCAGAATAAGAGTGACCAGTCAGGCAATCTGAGAAACCAAGCACATCTAACCACTGAAATGGGCTGTGAAAGGCAGGGTCATGGAGAGGTCTATGCGTGCTTGTGTGCAGCTACCACTTCTGTGAGCCCACTACACAGAATCTGAAAGTGGGCCTGGAGCCACTATGGGTCAGTTAAGGTCAGTAGTCAGGAAAAAAAGCTGTATGCAGAGCAAGAACCAGCTGGAACCTGCCAGTACCTGCTGGTACCTCTGCATCTATAGGCAACTGCATCTAAACATACTAGCCTGCTGGGGACATGGTTACTGTTTCATTTCTGCTTTCCAAATCTTGCATAAAGTTCTCTTTTGGCTAATGCTAACCTAAAGCCACACAGAGAGGAGCATTCTAACACATATGGTTTCAGCATAACTGACACAGTACAAACCACCACAAGAGTCTGGATTGAATGGACAGGTAATTAGCATTATAACACAGCATGCCTATTCTAACAGTTCTTGTTATCCTAAGGAAAAAACAGTCAACATGCTAGTATGAAGGAAAACTGCAACATTAAATGGGGAAAAAAGCAAAAATGTTTCTTTTCAAACCAAAACATAAGAAGTAAAATGGGAATAAACAAATAAAATTGTCTGATTTGCATGCCTGGGGGAAACATGATCTAGTAAGATTACTCTTCTCAAGATAACAAATTGTTTCCTCATTAATCATCACTACCATTAAACAAGATTCATTCAGCTAGAATCTTTGTCGCTCATCTATTAGAGTTTATGAAGACAATGCAGGATTTTTCAAGAATATTTTTTCAAATTTTTGAAGGGAAAAATAAAACTTAGAAGGCCAAAAAACAAAACGCAAGAAGGCAAGAGAAGGGCTAAATGATTTCACTCCATCAATCTGAATGGGACTGATGGAATGTGAAATAAGTTCTAGGGCAAAAATACGCCATGGAACAATAGGAAATGTCAAATATTATTTATTTGTTTAGCTTTATAAGACACAGGTAGGAAAGGAGAAACGGGAAAAAATGTTTTCTTTAAATAAAATGTCTAAAATATTTTAGGCACTGAAACGTGCCCTATATCCCTCAAATAAGAAATGTAAGGCCATCATTTTTTTAAAAAAATACATATTTTCTAAAAAAAAAATTATAAAGGTAACTATGGGATTTCACAGTGAGGCTAGTTTATAAAAACAAATTAAAATGATACATAATTATCTACTAATAGAAAGACTGTCTGAATTATCAAAATGAAAGAAATTTTAATCTGAATTACTCCAACTCATTGTTACAACAATTTCAATTCAAAATCAATTATTTATTACAAATCAAAACCACACTGAGATACCACCTCACGCTGGTCAGATTGGCTAACATGAACAAATCAGGAGACTAGATCCTGGCGAGGATGTGGAGAAACAGGAACCCTCTTGCACTGTTGGTGGGAAGGCAAACTGGAAATGCTCTGGAAAACAGTATGGAGGTTCCTCAAAAAATTAAAAATAGATCTACCCTATCACCCAGCACTGCTAGGAATTTACCCAAGGGATACAGGAGTGCTGATGCATTGGGGCACATGTACCTCAATGTTTATAGCAGCACTTTCAACAATAGCCAAATTATGGAAACAGCCTAAATGTCCATCAACTGATGAATGGATAAAGAAGATGTGGTTTGTATATACAATGGAATACTACTTGGCAAGAGAAAGAGTGAAATCTGGCCATTTGCAGCAACGTGGATGGAACTGGAGGGTATTATGCTAAGTGAAATAAGTCTGTCAGAGAAAGACAGATACCATGTTTTCACTCACATGTGGATCCTGAGAAACTGAACAGAAGACCATGGGGGAGGGAAGGGGGAAAAAAAGTTACAAAGAGGGTGGGAGGCAAACCACAAGAGACTCTTGAAAAACCACTTTAAAAAACCTCTTTAAAAAAACCACAAGAGACTCTGAGAACAGAGGGTTGATGCGGGGGGGGGCCCCCAGGCGCGCGAAAGGGGAAACTGGGTGATGGGCATTGAGGAAGGCACCCATTAGGATGAGCATTGGGTGTTATATGGAAACCAATTTGACAATAAATTATATTTAAAACAAAACAAAAAAAATCAATTATTTATTATTTCATGTATACTACTGCTACGTGAGGTGTTAAGTACACAAAGGTGAATAAAATATATATAAAGGGAAATCTGCCATTTGTGTTATCCCTCCAAAATATGAACCTCTTTCTAGTTTGTGTACAAGGTCTCCACTTTATTATCTTGATAGAAGAGCAAATGCTTCTTACCACCCAGGAGCTGAAAATGTTAGAAGCTCACACCCCCAGCCATTCTTGCAGATAGAAAATCATCTTATGACCTAGGCTCTGGCAATCAAATATAACCATATCTGAAGGACTCATCCCCACTGCCTGCAGATGCAGTATTTGTAATAGAGGCTGTAAGGCCTAGGCTCAGAAATGGCATGTGGTCGTGGCTGTGGTAAAGTTGAGTTGTTGGCATCAAAGAAGCAGCAGTACAGGTATTGACTGGTGCTCTTCCATGGTTTCCTCTTTGGACCAGTTCCAGTGCAAGATTTGGAGCTTTGTTCCTAGAAATATTTTTCCATGCCTTGTATTCCAGCCTTCCATCAAACCTAGAAGATACTCAATATCTTCTTTCAATAAACTGTTTTTTTGCCTAACTGGAGCCAGTATCTGTTGCTTGAAAATAAGAACTTTGAGTGATAGAACATGTTTCCTACCTTCAAAAGGTCCACAGTCTCTAAATGATAATACCATATAAAAGGCAGAAGTATAGTATGTCTAATTAATAATCAACATCTCCACTGTTAGTTATCAAATGTCCTTTAAACATAGAATGTCCAAAACTGGAACTCAAACTGGACCCCTGTCACTTTTGTTTGAGTCAGTGATTGTTCTGAAAAAAACCCATAAGACTTCTTAAAACCACCCTCTTCCTTGTTGCCAGTATTCAATATCCCATACATCACCAAGTCCTACCAATCTGGGTTTCTACATCTTTAATCATTCACTTATCTGGGGTATCATCACCACCCCCAAAGGCTAAGCATTCATGATCTCTCACTGGGCTTCACTCTTTCTTATAAGAAAGCCAACTATCAACTATCCATAGACATAACAACATTGTGAAATCCAAGAACCACAGGTGAGGCCAAACCCCTCCTTAAACAACAGAGACTAAGAAGGACTGCATTAGAAGGGTGAATGTTTCGTCTTATCTTCTCCTGCCCTCGGACTGGGATTTATACCATCAGCTCCTGTTCACAGGCCTTCACTCTCAGACTAAATTATACCACTGGGTTTCCTGGGTCACCAGCTTGCAGACTGTGGGACTTCTCAGTCTCCAAAATTACATCAGCCAATTCCTCATAATAAAGATGGATAGATAGATCTATCTCTGAAGAAACCTGACTAATAGAGTTACCTATAAGGAAAGGGAGGGAAAAGCAAAAGCGTGTAAGGATAAAGCTAGCTTTTCAGCATATATCTTGCTTTGTGTATTTGATATTGAGAATGCATAAATATTTCATATAAATATAAAATAAATGTTTTTAAAATGCAATCCCAAAATAAACAAAAGTAAAAAGAAATTTAGAGGTCAAATGGTATAACAAATATAGGACAACTTGAGAATCAGTAAAAACAATAACTGCAATGGATTGAAAAAGCAAAAATACCAAAATTCATGAATACATAATGAAACTTAAAAAAAAATAAGTTGCATGGGGCACGTGGATGGCTCAGTCAGTTGAGTGTTCAACTCTTAATTTCAGCTCAGGTCATAATCCTAGGGTACTGTGATCAAGTCCCGCATTGAACCCCTCCATCAGGTTCTGTGCTGAGGGCAGAGCACAGTTAAGATTCTCTCTTTCTCTCCCTCTGCCCCTCTTCCCTGCTCACACACTCTCTCTCACTCTACAATAAAAATAAAGTGCATTAAAAAAAATCATTGCACACCTTAAGAAAATATTAGGGAACCAAAGTCATTATTTTGAAAACTGATAAATCTTGACTTTCTTGCATGAACTCAGGATGTTTCAAGGTAATTAAATCGTTGATTAGAAGTTTCTTTTTATTTGGGTGCCTGGGTGGCTCAATTGGTTAAGAAGTTTCTCTTTATAGAAATATTCCAAGTAATAAATTTTAAAGGGAGACTTAAGACATCATTTTGCAACTCCTAATCAAATAACATCCAGGAAGTTATCATCAGTAGCTGCTAGCATCAAAAAAAGGGAGACAATCAGATATCCTGTGACTTCTATTCTTTAAGAAACGTTCTTGCAAACCACAAAAAAAAAAAGATAAGGAAAAATAAGGAGGAGAAGAAAAGAAAAGAAAAAAGAGAAACAAAAGAAAAGTAAATCAAACTGCATCTGGTCAAGCCTCTAAATCTAATTACTAATTTAAATAAAATGAGGGAGAAAGAGGAACCTGTTAAAGAAAAAAACAACAACAACAACACAGAACTGTAGTCAGCAAAATCCACACTGGAGGAAAATTTGCAGAAAAAAATGTAATGAAAAAAGAAAAAGAATAAATGAGAGGAAAAAACTAAAATAGATTTCAGATAAATTTTCAATTGCTTGTCATTATGGATGCTGTTAGGATCCATATTTGAACCAGAAAGAATTATGGGGGTGCCTGGGTGACTCAGTCAGTTAAGCCTCCGACTCTTGACTTCAACTCAGGTCATGATCTCATGGTTCATGAGATTGAGCCCTGTGTCAGGCTCTGCACTGACAGTGCGGTGCCTGCTTGGGATTCTCTCTTCCGCTCTCTCTGCCCTTCCCTTGCTGGTGCTCTCTTTCTCTCAAAATAAATAAATAAACTTTTAAAAAAATAAATAAACAAAAAAGAATTATGAGACCATCAGGAGGAATACTTGAACAGTTGATATTTGATGACAGTAAGTAAAGTTTTAGAAGTGATGATGGTATAGTGATTATATTTTTAAGAGCCTTTATGATTTAGAAACAAATACTGAAATGATTTCAAAGGAAATGATATGAAGTATTAATAATGATATGAAGAGTATTAATAAATGAAACCAGGCTGACTATTTATTATAATTATAATCACTGCTAAAGCTGGAACCAGGAACAAAAGAATTCATTATGCTGGTTATCAGAAACATATATATGTTTGACATTTTTCACAATAAAAAGATTTTTTAGTGCTATGTAAATAATGATATTTTTAGAAATTTAAAATCTAGAGGGCTTCTCAATAAAATATCAGCAAATTGAATATAATTATTACTTTTGCATCAAAATGGCAAAACTCTAGGCTTTCTAAGTAATAGATATGGAAAGATTAGAAATTCAGTCAATAGTTCCAAAATAGTCCAGAAGTTCAAAAGACAATAAGAGGAGAAAGGGATAAATGAAACTTTATCATTCTTTCAAAAGATAGAAAACAAGAAAAAAAATTTTAAGTAAGGTAAACATAAAACACAAAGTAAGATGGCAAAAACTAGTTCAAATAGACAGTAAAAAAGCATGAACTGACAGAAAAACAAGAGGAATTGAGGGATCAAGTATAATAGCAAGAGAGGTCTGAAGGCTGTAGGCTCTACAGTGCAGCCCCTCACCTCCCCAAAATACTACACCCAAACACAGACACACACACACACACACACACACACACACACACACAGAATAAGCTATTCACTCATTCATTCAAACAGCTAATGAGAAGCCACTAAGTCCTTGGTACTGTCTAGGAACCAGTGATACAACAGTAAACAATACAGGCAGGATGCTTTCCCTTGTGGAGCTTACAGTCTAGTGGAAAAAAGCCTAGAAAAATACAGGCAATTCCAATCCAATGTGTGAAATGCTATTATGGGGTTTCTAAAGATACTGTGATAAATGGAGAAAAAGTTTTATACACATTATGTGCTTTTCTTTTAAGAATGAGTTGTATTAAAATATGCAAGCCCTAAGGAATATTAATACATGTAGAGAAATAATATTCACCATCACATCATACTGATGCACAAAGCACTCCTGATTCTTGTCACTAGAGTCCAAGATAGATTCTCAGCTGCACACATGAAATAAGAGTACCCACTCCAGCCTGAAGAGGGCCCAGTTTAGAATAGTCTTGCGTAATGCCAGAAAGATCATGACAGTACAGAAAGTCTCATCAGGAAAACAGGAAGTGTGCTAAATAGTTTGAACACAGAGTATTTTCTGCAAGGAACCATAAAAAATGATGGAAGGGCTGAAGGATCAAAACGTTTTGGTAAGGTGAGGAAAACCACAGAATAAGAAGCACAGAGAGGCATCTGGGTGGTTCAGTTGGTTATTAAGCATACAACTCTTGGTTTGGGCTCAGGTCATGATCTCAAGGTTCATGAGATGGAGCCCCTGGTCAGGCTCTGTGCTGCCATTGCAGAGCCCATTTGAGATTCTCTCTCTCCCTCTCTCTCCGCCTCTCTCTCTCTCTCTCTCAAAATAAATAAATAAACTTAAAAGAAAAAGGAAAAAGAAGGAAAAAGAAGCAGGAGCAGAGAAGCTGCTACCACTCCTTGGGCTGGAATAACAAAATGGAGGAACCCAGGGCACACTGACAGCTAGCGGGGAAATGCTGCTGCCACTGATACCCTGTTTGAAACACCTAAAGTCACTGGGAACAGTAGTCCTGCCTGGCCCCACTGCTGATACCTCTGAAGCCACAAGAACCACCTCTATCATTGGTGGAACTACCAAAGGACACTACACGTTATAGTTGTATAGGTGTTGGAAATGCCACCAGAAGCAGAGGCTATTCCTCTCTTTCCATGTCTCCTACAGATGTCTCCCATTAGTCAAATCTAACTGGCAGCTACTTGGCAAAAAGAGTCTGGAAATTGAAATTTGCAAGCATCCAGCTTCCTGGTACACATAGTAAGACATGCAAGGGCAGGAGTGGATCTAAGAGCAGCCCAAAGACAGCCCAGCACACTACTTGGGCTACTCAGCATCCATTCTCTCCCTTCTATCCATATTTAACTTTCTTATAACAACTTGCTATCTGGATGAATAGAAGTTAGGGATTCAAAAATTGAGCAGAAGCCATGACTCCATACTGAGCTGACTCAAACCACTTGAGCCCATCAAATAAACATAGCATGTACCTGGGTGGTGACCACCACCAGGGGATGGTCAATTGCAATGAACTGTAGCCCCAAATTTCTAAAATAAAGCAACATGTCACCTACTGTTAGTTGACAATTAGAATTCTATACTATACGGTTTAGGCTTTACATAACTACATGGGATTTTTGTTCCCAATAG
Organism: Herpailurus yagouaroundi; assembly: GCF_014898765.1. Classification (NCBI taxonomy): domain Eukaryota; kingdom Metazoa; phylum Chordata; class Mammalia; order Carnivora; family Felidae; genus Herpailurus; species Herpailurus yagouaroundi. Next base: position 56,840,107 of record NW_024412391.1, on the reverse strand, counting down.
ACAAAAGGTAGCATACTACCAAACTATTTATTTCACTGAGCACTAATTAACAATAACTGTAGCTGAAATAATTTAAATACCTCTAAATTAGAGAAATTACATCAATATATGGCTATTTGGCTTAGCAATTAAACTAGAAATTATTAATATATTCACTAATGACTCAAAAGTTTTACAATAAGAAATAAAACATTCTATTCCTGAAAGATTGTTTCAAATTGGCTCAGCTATTTACTGGTAAGCATATTACAATTTTATTTATCTAGATTTTATGATTATCTCTAACTTTTATATATCCCACATTTAAAAGGTAATTTTTTTAATGTTTGTTTTTTTTTGTTTTTGAGAGAGAGAGACAGAGTGTGAGCAGGGGAGGGTGGAGAGAGAAGGAGACACAGAATCCAAAGTAGACTCCAGACTCTGAGCTGTTTGCACAGAGCCCAACATGGGGCTGGAACCCACAAACCATGAGATCATGACCTGAGTCGAAGTCAGACATTTAACCAACTGAGCCACCCAGTTGCCCCTATATATCCCATATTTAAAACAATGGTTGGTTTATAAGATCAACATTGACATTACAATAACCCATACAATTACCATTATGTTCCATAAAAATATAAGCGAACAATAAGAAGAGAAATCTTTTATTCTTTAATGTATGTCAGTGCCAAAAAAATTCAGTTGACTGAAAAAAATCATCATGTTTGATATATCAGGTTAACTTCCAATATGTAAAATGTCATCTGCCAGGTGTAAACGCAAAATGATTCCCTGTTTTCTAAAATTCCCATTCATCCATTGTATAATATATCTTGCTTCATGCTGTTTTACATTATGTAAAATAAACAATGAATACAGACTCTGGGTTTTAATGCCTGAGGTGTGAAATTAGTTCTCTACCAAGTGTGTTTTTGATTGTTAGAGATTTAAAACATTCAGAAGTATGTCAGTCTGAGACAACATTTCTTCAGTTCACTTACAAGAAAAGTTATCTAGATATTTAAATGAAGCAAATGGGACAATGTTATAGAATGTGCTGTTGTGATTTTGCACAGAGTCTTTGGTATTCATTGGATTTTATGCATACCACTAACTATGGCAATAAATAGTTCCCATACTCAGTTTTCCTAATTTTTCCTCTGAGGCTCCTTTACATTGCAGTTATCACAAATCCTCCATTATAACAAGATCATCTTGTTTACAAAAGTATAATCTCAAAAAACATTTGCATCTCTAATGTAATTAAGTACTTCTTCACATGATAATGTGTCCTTCCTAATCTTCTATTGGAAAATTTCCTTATCTGCACTGAATAGAAATATTTTCCTGGTTAATAAAATGCTTTGGAGACCTCTGAGTTAAGATGGTGGAATAAAACTGCTGCACATAATTTCCTCTCCCAACATCCAATTCAGTGAAACACAGGAAAAATTCAGCAGCAACTATGCAATTCAATACCATGAAGCTCAAGAAGTGGCACCAAAAGGAGGAGAAAAGATGAGACTCTGGAGCAGAGTGTGAGGTATTTTACAGTGAGGCACTTACTCCCTCACACACACCTCTCCCTCAGAAACCAGACAGTCCTTTCTGAATACCCTCAAATCTGGGGAAAATGAACCAAGTGATATTTTGATGGGGAGAAGTGGAAAGAGCTACAGGGAAGAAAGAAGTAAAGTTCAGGAAATGTACAATAAAGCTAGAACACTGAGTGTCTCTAATGGAGGCAAAGCCTCCAAGGCTACACATGAGGAATAAAAAATAGGGCAGATCCATTTCCCTGTTTCCTCAGTAAGAACAAGACATGTATTCTAATTAGTTTCAGGGGACCCTATTGTGGGCTGTTTAACAAAACCTCAGAAGTGAGAATGGAGACCAAATATTCTAACACAGCATACAGAGGATTCAACTCAACTTTCCTCCCAGCCCCACCCCACAGTCCTTCACCATGGAAGACACAGAAATATGCAGCCATCAATTATAATATGTTGAAGAAAATTACTGTCTCTCATAGAAGCAACAGTGAATCACCTCTGATTTTATTTGAGTGTTCTCTTTTTTTTTCTTACTAAATATGGGTAAAGGTTGACAATTTTGTTTATCTTTTCAAAAATAACTTTTAGGAAAAAAAAAGAGGTTAGAGTGGGAGAGAGCCAAAGCATAAGAGACTCTTAAAAACTGAGAACAAACTGAGGGTTGATGGGGGGTGGGAGGGGAGGGCATTGAAGAGGGCATCTTTTGGGATGAGTACTGGGTGTTGTATGGAAACCAATTTGACAATAAATTTCATATATTAAAAAAAATAACTTTTAGATTTGTTGATTTTTTTTGTTTTCTATTCTTTATTTTATTTCTTTCTGCTCTAATCTTAGTCTCCTTCCTTCTGCTAACTTTGGACTTGGTTGTTTTTTTTTTTTCCTAGTTCCTTGAGGTGTAAAGTTAGGTTGCTTATTTGAGATCTTTCTTTTTTAATATAGGCATTGCTATGAACTTCTCTCAGTAATGGTTTTGTTGCATCTCATGAATGGTATGTTAGGTTTCTCATGTTCATTTCAGATCAAAAAAACCTATTAGCTTTGAGAAAATTTTAATGCAAAATGTGAAATATTGAGACATATCTTAGTTAAGTTATTGAATTTCAAAGATTACAGAAAGAATTCTTCAGGCAGATCTCTAGGGGAAAAACGTTACCTATAAAACAAATCTGCCTGGACTTAGATCTACACATAACAATTAATGCGTAAGCATGGAAATGTTGTCCACAGATTTCTAAAGGAAAGGCAGTGACCCAACATGCTGCCATGATATTAGTCAAGTATAAAACCCATATGCAATCATTCTAAAACATGAAAGAATTTGGAGACCACAAAACCATGAGACTTTCTTGAAAACTGCTTTGAAGAAACATCAAAATTTAAAACTACTTTTATCAGATAAATGAAAACAAAGAACTCAGTAATGGTAAAACAATATAAAAATGACATGTGATGAGTACTGTCTCCATTTAAATAGAATACAAAGAAAATTGTGCAGATTACGTTTATAGAATAGAATGTAAATGCTATAAACCTTGACAGTATGAAAATAATAATGTTACTAACAAATACCAGGAGATTAAAGAAGAAAAGTAAAAGGAAACATAAAAACACAGATGCCTTATTACATTCATAGTCAATCAACACCATCTTAAATTGAAGATGTAGTTTATTTATTTTTATTTTTTTAATGTTTATTTATTTTTGAGAGAGAGAGAGGGACAGACTATGAGCTGTGGAGGGGCAGAGAGAGAAGGAGACACAGAATCTGAATCAGGCGTCAGGCTCTGAGCTGTCAGCACAGAGGCCAACACGGGGCTTGAACTCACAAGCCATGAGATCATGAACTGAGCTGAAGTCAGACACTTAACCCACTGAGCCCCCCAGGTACTCCAAAGATGTAGTTTTAAAGAAGGATCCAAACTCTTAGTGATTTTCATAATGCTTTTATTTAACCTTAAAAGGATTTTTAAGAAATAATAATTCAAAATATTTGAGTTTCATCAATACTTTCACTTCACCTTATTTTCATTACTACCTCTAAATTTAAATAAAACTAAATTTAATATATTTTGTTCTTAAAATATCACATACAATATGATCCTGCTTCATGACAAACATTTTAAAGCTAGCCTCTATTTGCAAACATACATAATAAGATAATGTGATACTGTTTATTTAATATGACAGCTATTTGGGGGTACTGAAATTAAAGATCACTTTTATTAATTTCTGAAATTTTTTGAATTGCTTGAATCTTTTATTACAAAAATAATAAATTAATTTTCCTAAGAAAAAGAAAAGTTTGGTTCAAATGGCAGGAATGAGTTTCAGAGACATAATCGTCTTTTACATACATTTAAAAGTTATATGTAGGGCACCTGGGTGGCTCACTCAGTTGAGCCTTGACTCTTGATTTTGGCTCAGGTCATGATCTCACAGTTCCTGAGACTGAGCCCTGAGTCAGGCTCTGCACTGACAGTGCACAGCCTGCTTGGGATTCTCTCTCTCCCTCTCTCTCTGCCCATCCCCTGCAGAAGAAATAAATAAGTACTTAAAAAAATGAAAGTTATATAAATTTCCATGAGTGCTTTTTAAAAGCATGTGTACCATAGGGCACCTACCTGGGTGGCTCAGTCAGTTGGACAACTGACCAGCTCAGGTCATGGTCTAATGATTTGTGGATTTGAGCCCCACATTGGTCTCTGTGTGGACAGCTCAGAGCCTGGAGCCTGCTTCAGATTCTGTGTGTCTCTCTCTCTCTGCCCTCCCCCACTCACACTGTGTGTGTGTCTCTCTCTCTCTCAAAAATAAATAAACATTAAAAAAATAAATAAAATAAAAACATGTGTACCTCATTCTCAGAATTAGATCATAATCTTCTTGGGAAGAAAAATGAAGATTTATAGCTATTAATATTCTCAGTAAATCACTAAGCACTTAAAAATTACATGCTTAAATTACATATTTATATATTAAAAATAAATTTTAAGCTTTTTTTTCTTTTGCATTTTGAACCATAGAGAATATTCTGTTAGGAATCAGAAATTAACCTGGTATTCAAATATATTTTGAAACACACACAAAAACACTTACAACACAGAATACACAGAAAGAACAAGGTTTTAACATGATTTCCTTGAAGAATGAAAATAGAAACATATTTATGTTCATTTGTATGTTCATAAAGAACCTCTGGAAGAATACAGATTAACAGTGTTAGTAACATATTACCTTAAATTTTATTAATTAAATACTCTTCCATTTTCACTCCCTATTTTTGCTGATATTTTTTTAATCACTAGTTTTGCTGAGACTTTTTTAAATATCCAAAGAAGCCAAAGGAATTTTTTTTTCAATAATAGCTATTACTCAAACGTCCATGAATGTATGTCGCAACTGCAGGAAAGCAAAATCCCCCACACTCCTTCTGCCCCTGTTGGTTCCCTTGAAAGTAAAAAGGGTGTGAAAAGTGATTAAATGCTCATTTACCCAGGAACCCTCTCAAGTGCTATTCAACTCAAAGCATCTGGACTGTAGCTGACAACTGCCATAAGGTGGGAAGATGCATATATGAAGAAAGATAGAAAATTATGTACAAGCAAAGTATGTACATAAGTACTTCCTCTTTGAATTGACACAGGAAACACAGAAATGCATACTAAGAAATACATATTTAAATAAAATACTTGATTAATTATACCCTATTAACTTCTCCTTTGACTTCAAAGATGGGAAAAGTGCAAACATATAGTATTCTCTTATTTTTAATTAGCTTGAAATTGGGGAGAATGGAAGGGAAAAGCAAATATTCTTTACATTTCCTCCACTTTGGACTTGGAGGCTGATTTTACAGACTAGAGCTCCAAAGTTCAGACCCAGAAGAATCATGTCGGAAAGAGAGCAGATATCCAGACCAGATCTCCCATGCACTCACTCAGTGTACTACATTTACAACTGATACACCCTTGCAGAGAAATGATGGCCAAGCCACAATGGGAACAACTTTGTCCTCAGCCTAAATATTGTTTAGAAGAGAGCAGGATTTTTCTTTCTTTTAATGAGTTCACTAAGCAGAGACGTAGTGAGTCATTTGAGTAAAGCTGGGTCTTTTCTCAGAAAATGGGGGTACCTCAGAAAGGCCATTAATGAATTGACCTCAAAGAAATATAGCTGGAGTAATTGATTTGGATCACTAAGGTCAAGTTGAACACATCAGTATTTTGTGATCCTATTAGTCAGTCAAAGATAAACACAGCACTTTAATCGAATGTAATTAAATTATTGCTGTGGGGCACCTGGGTGGCTCAGTTTGTTGAGCGTCTGACTTCAGCTCAGGTCATGATCTTGTGGTTTGTGAGTTCAAGCCCCACATCAGACTCACTGCTGTCAGCCCAGAGCCTACTTCGGATCCTCTGTCCCCTCTCTCTCTGCCTCTCCCTCTCTCTCTTTCTCTCTCTCTCAAAAAATAAATATTTTTTTTAAAATTGCTATAAGTTCAAGTCTTAATAACCATAGTCAAATGCCAGTTGCACCACAAAAATTTCCCCTAAGTGTTTAAAAAAATTCTTGAAAACACCATCCCATAAGTTAAGTGAAATCTTTTCAGGGTGACTGGGGGGCTTATTTGGCTGAGCGTCTGACTTCAGCTCAGGTTATTATCTCGCAGCTTGTGAGTTTGAGCCCCACATCTGGCTCTCTGCTGTCAGGGCAAGCCCACTGCGGTTCCTGACTCCCTCTCTCTTTCCCCTTTCCCAGCTCCTGCTTTTTTTCTGTCTCAAAAATAAATAAAAACATCAAAAAAATTTTTTTAAAGAAATATTTTCATGTTTGTTCCCAAAAGTCTGTCATTGCATTTATGGGTATGGTATATATGGAGCTAGAATCTGAAAAGGGATATTTGGGTATTTATGAAGACAACATATTTATGATTTAGAAAATATATATATGCAATCTGAAAAATGATTTTCTTATTCTTCAACACACCTGAATTTCTTACTTTATTTTTTATAATTATTTCTAATCTTCACAAATCAAAAAATTTACTGTAAAACAGCTCAGTTTTCCATTGTTTTTAATTAAAGGTGAGCAATAAAAAAACACTTTTTATGTACACAGATTCACATTTGTACATCTCCTAGGTAAGTCTTAGAAGCCACTAACCTATAGTGCACTTAATGCAATGCCAATAAAACATGGGTTACAGATGTTATTATAATGTGGCATTCTGTTTTATGATTCATGTTGTTTGCCTTCTTTTCTCGTAATACCTTTCTAGCAGCTGTTAGATGCTAATTATAAATTTTAAAAACTCCCAATCATCCAAATAGACATGTAGACACTGGGTATTAAAATAGAAATCGTGCACTTTAGGCTTTAATCATATAAATGTATAAATATGATCGCTAGTTTAATGTTTAAATTGTGTAGATTAATATACTCCTACTATTACAACTCATGGGTGTTTTGAAAGGTAACCAAATTGAAAACACTGCTCCCACCAATGCAAAGATGTTTTTATTATTGCTGTTAAGCCAGAGTCTTCTCTCTAAATATGTACAGCTAAAATTCTATGAAAATGCGTAATTAGTACTACATAAATGACCTTCTAAATCCCTTTGTAGGCAATGCTTTAATTATTTATGAAAAACTGGTAATCAAGATACAGAAAAACAAACCTGCAAAATAGAACAACCCCACTCTAATTTGTAGATTACGGCTCCTCCCGATCTCTACTAAACAGATTATTTTTGTTTATTTTTAAAGAGCTCATCATTTATATGAAAAGATATAGGTTGAAATAAAAATGTGTAAAAGAAAACAGTCCCATAATGAAAGAAGCACTGGCTTGCTAAAGGATGACATTGCATCCATCAGTAAAATGAAACAGCTGTCTCAGAAAACAAAGATAAAAGCTGAATGCCTTCATAGAGGAAAAGGAGATGGAAGACCATGCTGTATTATTCAAGCTCAGAAGTCTTGGAGACAAAGAAAGGTCACTGGCAGGTACATCAGCTGTGGTGGAACCACCCACACTAAATGCTGAGGTCCAAGGGGTCAACATTGCTCTGAATGGTTTCAGTCCAAATGACACCCGCTCAGTGATCTTTCCTGACCACCCTTCCTCCCAATATAATCTCAATTCATCCCAACACAGAAGCAACATTCTCCATCCCTACATCCTATTCATTTCCTTCAAGTCACTTTCTGCTTCATTGTTTTTCTCACTGCTTCAGGACGGTAGAGCTCACTTCCGATTTCTTCACCATTATATTCCCAGCATCTAACACTTGCCTAGCACATAGTAGGCATGCAAAAAAACAGTTACAGAAAAAATTAACAAATGTTCCACTGCCACAGAGAGAATGCCTGGACTCAAAAAGTCCTAAACTGACAAGCTGTGACTTCTTAAGAATGGATTCTGGATCTTTGGCTTCATCATCATTACAACCGACTTTACAGTTTAACTGAATGCAACATTGTGAAAAATGTTAACAGATTTTTAACAGACTCCCAAAATTAAATGCAAAAATTCCTCTCTGAAAAGAAAAAGCTGGTGTCTGCTTTCAAGGAGAATCTATGAGTCTGTGAGAGAGCTTAGACCTATGGGAAGTAGGTTTTTTTATCATGTGTATGCTGAAGATATTATAATTATGTTATGGAAAAATCCACATAATTTACTGATAGACTTTAAGTATTTATACTGACTAAAGAACAAAATTAAATGGTTGCCATCTGTACTTCAAATGCAGATATAATTTTTTTTAATGTTTATTTTTGAGAGAGAAAGAGAGAGACAGAGCATGAGCGGGGGGGGGGGGGG
>NW_024412391.1:56811616-56831649 GCF_014898765.1 Herpailurus yagouaroundi | reverse complement strand
GGGCAGAGAGAGAGGGAGACACAAAATCTGAAGCAGGTTCCAGGCTCTGAGATGTCAGCTCAGCACAAAGCCTGGCCTGGGGCTCGAACTCACAAACCATGAGATCATGACCTGAATTGAAGTCAGAGGCTTAACCAACTGAGCCACCTGGCAACCCAGATGTACTATTTTTTAAACTAGAATGTAATAATTATTTAAATTATAATTAATACCTCAAAAAAATCTCAATAGAAAACATGAATTAATGTACTTTCTCATTTAAAAAATGTTTGTGCCTTTAGTGGACAAAATGCAATAATCCTACTTCGAATACTATGTTCTAGTAGTCTATGCCATAAGTAGTAAAAATTACCACAAAGGGAAAACATACTATCCACTAGACATTTTATATATGATTTTATATTATTCACTAGATTCTCACAATTTCATGAGATGCTATTGATGATTTACATTTGCATTTAAGAAACTGGGGCCTCAAATGAGTTAAAAATGCGGTCTAAGGAGAAGAGACTAGTAAATGGTACTATAGAGACACTGCAGTTGAGCATGACTCAGTGAAAGAGAACACAATAAAAGGTTTTGATCAGCCAAGCAATAATCTAATATCAGAAGAAAAATATTTATCCAGAGAAAAATAAGGAAGAAAAATCATCAGTCATTTTTAGATACTGAATATATAGATTCTACAAAGCAAAAACCATAATTCCTCCACACTATATGCCTTGGATAGCTTTGTTAAACTCAGCCCGAAGGCTCATACCTCTCTTCCTTGAAAAAACTCTTTTCTAAGTTACAGACTTCATATTTTAAAATGTGGTATTGAAGAAAAATGTGAAAGAAGATTGGAAGTGATCTTATTATTATCAATAAAACTTCAAATTCCAAAGGTTCACGGTGGACTCCCCTGGTGGAAGGTTTGTAGCACAGCTTGTTAAGGCTATTATATCCCACAGATAACCACAGTGTTCTGAAAGTAGATACTGAGAAGTGGGAACAATTCATACAAAATTTAGTTTATTTTCTCTGTCCTCCCAGCCTGCTTGAATTGAATGCAGATTTGTTTTGCTTTGTTTGTTTGTGTTGCCAATTTCATTGCTCCCTTAAGTAATCTGCAAATAGATGCTTCCTATCTTGCAACCATTATACGTTCATCCAAGCAGCTTTTTCTTGAATCCAACAAAATAGTTTTTTTCATTTATGATCTTATGTGTCTTGAGTGAGCATTGACTTTGTGTCCTTCCTAACAGATGACCATGAAGTCTGACACAGGTTGCTTAGCAACTGCCTTATGCCCAGAAGTAGAAATAACTCTTTGATATACTTTCTATGTGTATTTCTCCTGATTTATTTCATTTGTGTTTAACATGGTAGATCAAACAGAATCATTAGAATCCTACTAACACCCCCAAGGGTAGAAGAGCTCCTGGTCCACTTTCAGCTAAAGTACCCAGAGATCAAAACAGCTTACATGTCAGTACTGCAGAATAGAAGAACAATAAAATACACTGTGCCCATTACCAAGGACAAGGTGCATACATTCTCATCAGTACTGGCACAACGACAATGTTCTTTGAAACTTGAAAAGAATTCTCAAAATTGTTATTGTAACTCTCACTTTTTGCAAAATGATAAAGGACTATATATTTCCCATCATGTTGTTGCTAAAAAGTCTTTGATATCCTGAAGGACAATCCATTGTTTTAATGCATGATATGGTGTAATTCATCATGTAGCAAGAACAATACTAATCACCCCTCTCGTTTGCATCAACCATCACTCTTCGACCCTCATTGTATCTGATCCAATCTAAGCTCATTTATATTATACGTGACTTGTTTATATAGAAAGAAGTCAGCCAAATATGCGGTGGTACTGTACCTCAGAACAATAATCCATGCAGAAGGGTCTTGGGTCTAAAATTCAAAAGTAAAGAACATAAAAGCTTTTAAAAAATAAGTTTTGGATGAAAGTATGTAGTTAACATTAGGATATAATAAATATGAACATTTACAATATCAGCAAGGATTAAATTAGAAAAAAATTTTAATAAGGGAAATCAGATTTTTATACGCCTTCTGTTTTAAGCATAAGTTTAAAATTTTCAGTGTTCTGGAAACCATTTAGAAACCATGAGGTTGTTGGACGCCTGGGTGGCTCAGCCAGCTAAACATTGGTTGGTCTAATTTTTTTTTTAACATTTATTTATTTTTGAGACAGAGAGAGAGAGAGCATGAACAGGGGAGGGTCAGAGAGAGAGGGAGACACAGAATCCTAAACAGGCTCCAGGCTCTGAGCTGTCAGCACAGAGACGGACGCAGGGCTCAAACTCATGGACTGTGAGATCATGACCTGAGCCGAAGTCAGACGCTCAACCGACTGAGCCACACAGGCACCCCAGTTGGTCTAATTCTTGATCTCATTTCAGGTCATGATCTCACAGTTCATGAGTTCGGGTCCCGTATTGGGCTCTGCATTAATAGCATAAAGCCAGCTTGGGATTTTCTCTCTCCTTCTCTCTCTGTCCCTCCCCCTCCCTCCAAACAAATGCATAAATAAACTGAAGGAAACCAAATAAAATAAATTAAAAAAACATAAGGTTGTTAAAATAATAATATCAAGGCAAAATTCACCAAGTCACAAGACTAATATTAAGGGGTTATTTTGTTTTAGACAATGATTTTAAAATAATTCAAATGTCTATGAAATGGAGACTACTTAAATCAATTCTAGTAATCCACACAGTGGAATATAGCTAGATAAATGTAACAGTCTATACAGTGGAATGCTCTGCAATAGTGTTTGTTTCTTTTTTTCCTTTTGTTAAAGATGCAGATCTGTGGGAACTGGTATGGAAAATTTCCCAAAATGAATTTCAAAGTGAATAAAGCAAAGTGAATATCCTTCAAAGGAGGATAAAACAGTGTGCTATTACATTTGTTACATCTGTGTTCAAAAGATAGTCTTTATATGCATAGTGAATGCAAATATTACATACATATTTGATACAGGTTGTATATGCATATGTATATATAATATGTCCAGAAGAATATACAAGGAACTAGTAACAATATTTGTTGTTGGGAAATGGGAACATGGGTGAGAGAGAAACTTACTTTTCACTGTACATTCAGGAAAACTTTATTTCTCCTTTTGTTCTGTTCATGTGAGATGACAGAGCCAGAAGAGTATAGGGTTTGTTTTCCTTAGTGATCAAGAAAGAACACATAACACATAGTGCCCACTGTATCCCAAGAGGTGCACAGGGTTTATTAAGAAAGAGTGACTCAAGATAAAAAAGCAAGGAGCCAAGGGGAAAAAGTCAGATTATCTAGTTTCCTCTCCAATCTTCTACCCACGAATCCAGATGCAAGCAAACAGAATTAACAAGATTCAGAATATTAAAGAATAGGAATTTTCAATGAAAATTATTTCTATTAGACCTGAAATCTGGCTTTTCAGAATTTTAACAAAGGAGAATTTAATAAGGAATTATTTGAAACCAATGCAAAAGACCAAACCTTCTTTTAAGTGAGTTAACTATCACAATGCAGTGGCACTGCAAATGTAGCATGCAGTAAAAAGAGACAGAAGGCAATGCATTCCAAAGTGGGTGCTACAAAATGCTACTCCCATGAGAAGTTCCCACAAGTGAAGCTTCCATGGTCAAATAAGAATACTGTGCCCCATAATCCTATATGATATATATTGGCACACTGGAAACTCTGGGTAATTGGTGTAGTAAAGAAACTTGTTTAACTTCTTTGACCAGAAACATATTTTCACACATATACAACTATTAAAATTCCCAGGAACTAGTACTTCCTTGATTCCATTTGGGGAAAAAATGCTCTAAGAATATAAAAGCCATATTGATGACCTTCCCAATAGGGAAAAACACAGCTTATCAATGAATCAGTAGGCCTAATATTAAAAGTCTATGGTTAAACTGATTATTCTGCTGTGGAGTCACATTCAGTTGCTTGATAAAACACTGAAATTAATTTTCAAGAAAAATTAAGCTACTCTTAATCCACACTCTGTCACACCACATAGCTTTATCGCTACCTGGTTTTTGTTTGTTTGTTTGTTTGTTTGTTTACTTATGTGCTTATTTGTTATTATCTATTTATCCCCAACTACAATGTAAGCTCCATAAGAATGGGAACCTTGTCTGTCTTAATGCTGTTATATCTAGTACTTTGAATAGCATTTGTTCATACCAGTTTCTCTATAAATGTTGATTGAACACTTAAATAAATCTAGCTCTTTTCTCTTTGTTACCTCCTTGAGTCATAAGAGCGCTTCCCACTTTTTCTCCTAAGACATTAATCAGTTAAAAGAATATTCTGTACTTGGGGCACCTGGGTGGCTCAGTTGGTTAAGCGTCGGACTTCGGCTCAGGTCATGATCTCACAGTTAGTGAGTTCGAGCCCCGCATCGGGCTCTGTGCCGACAGCTCAGAGCCTGAAGCCTGCTTCAGATTCTGTGTCTCTCTTTCTCTCTGCCCCTCCCCTGCTCACACTCTGTCTCTCTCTCTCTCTCAACAATAAATAAATGTTAAAAAAAATAATAATATTCTGTACTGATTTACTAGTTGTGTCACCATCAATAGGCTAACTGCTCTATGCCTCAGTCTCCCTAACAATAATAAAGTTGTTGAGGCAATGAGTAAGTTAATACATGAAAAGTACTTAGAACAGTATCTCATGTATGATAAATACTTGGTAAATATTGATAAATGATAATGATGATGGTGATGATGATGATGTTAAAATGTGCCAAGGAAAAAAAAATACTAAATTCAAATGAATTTGGGAAATGCCTGACTTACAAAGTTAAACAGGTATTTTACTGTATTCTTAAAAGCTTTTAACTTTTACTAATACTGGTTGTGAATCTACAAGAAGTAGACACAGTTGGAACAATTCAAAAAATTGACCCTTAAACTGTCTTTCACAGAAAATATTTTAATATCTCCAGAAATACTAGCACTCTAGAAACACATTTTGGGAAAACCTCAATTAGAAGTTCTTCCCTGAAGTAAATACATACCTTACTCCACCCACCCCAGAGCACACACAAATCGCCATGGGATAAAATAGAAAATGAGTGAATGCAAAAGACACTTATATCCATGGTCTAATGTTATTATCAGTCCCTCTTACTGTCAGTATTGTCTTCCCTTGAGGTTTCCCTGATATTCCTTTACCCCTGTAGCAGTTGGCTGTATGGTTTCACAGAGGCCTACACCTGAGCTCCCATCTTGAGATGTCTGTACCCCGGGGCTACCATTCTTGACTTTCAGCTCCCTTTTCTTGCAAACATTTAAGTTAACATTCTTTACCATAGCCTTTTCAGGCAATGAGACTACAAAGGTTAAAAGAGAATCTTTCCGTGATCAAAAGACTAAACTTGTAGTAAAAGAAAGAATATCTGAAGGTCTTTCACCTAACAAGCCTCTACATAAATGAAAAGGATTAACAGTTGATTTTTAATACCTTTTAAAGGAAAAGAGTTTTTGCTCAAACGTAGATCAAGACAAAATTAGAATCCTGGGGGCCAGTAAAGTCACCTCCTGACACAAGTGATGGGAAAGCTCTGGTGACAGGTCAAAGTGATTGCAGGGTAGGATAGTGAAGGCATGGGCTCTGGAACAGAGTAAAACTGGACTGGGATTTCAGCACTACAACCCCCAGCTGTGGGTCTTCTCTGAGTTTCCATAACATCTTCTACAAAATCATAAAACACTATTTAGATAATATCCATTGAACCCATACCGAGTACAGGGCACTGTTCTTAGTATTTTCTATGGATTAATTCATCTACTGCTCATGTCAATGTCCTCTAGCCAAGGACCGTGAGGAGCACACCTTTGGTCAAACAAGGTTGGGTTTATTGACTTGTTATAAGGAGAGAGACCACACATTGTGGACAACTGTGGGGCATCTCAGCAGATGGGTGTTAGAAAGCACTAAGGTTCAGGCTTCTATTAGGTGCTTTAGGGGAAGTTAGAAGAAACACAACATTGCTCTGTATTTGATACTGTCAGAAAGTAAAGGTAATTCTATGATTGGTATCTTAATAGTTCTTATGTAGAAGGCAGGAAGAACACAGTAAGGCTAGATTTGTAATTGGTAAAGAAGTTACAGTCATTCATTTTGGCCAGGATAAAGGGATGATCATTTTTGTGGCCAATTTTCTTGCTTCTTGTCTATGTTCGGACACGATTATAGTCTTGTCTTGGTTCATTATAACTGCAGAATGGCCTCGTTCTATGCCGCTAAAGTTCTATGAAGTCTTTATGTTCAGCAGACAAACATCACAAACTAGCTGCCCATTCTCAAGCCAGCTTCTAGCTCTACCAAAGCCTAATGGATAGAGCCAGGCCCCTTTCTCACTTATAGAAACACTGTAAGATAGGTGCTACTGACCTAGATCTTAAAGATAAGAAACCACCACTCACCCATTAAGTTACATGGGTCGAAGCTGAATCCAGATAGGTACCAGGCACTATTCTCTGTCACTCAGAACCCATATTCCTAGTCTCAGTGTTAGCTATTATCACCTTATAGGATGGCTATAAAGATTGTAGCTGATGATGTAAATGTCTGGTTCATGATAAGACTTTGACTAAAAAGTGGTACCTGTTATTATTTACAGAGAAACTAAAACATTTTCAGTTTAGGTTTATTTTCAGTTCTTCAGGAGTTCCTACCTTGTAAACTGAGCATCTGAAGAGGAGCAGGAAACTTGTCTCTAGGTCCACTAACCAACTACATGAGTATGAGTTACAGGATTCTATAAAACCCTGCAATGTTCTGTTCCCAAGGAATTCTAAGTAGTTTTTTAATAGTTTGCATTGAAGAGCTCTAAGTGGTTTTTTTTTTTTTGTCAAATTATTTAGTTCTCTTTTTTTTTTTAATTTTTTTTTCAACGTTTATTTATTTTTGGGACAGAGAGAGACAGAGCATGAATGGGGGAGGGGCAGAGAGAGAGGGAGACACAGAATCCGAAACAGGCTCCAGGCTCTGAGCCATCAGCCCAGAGCCTGACGCGGGGCTCGAACTCACGGACCGCGAGATCGTGACCTGGCTGAAGTCGGACACTTAACCGACTGCGCCACCCAGGGCCCCTAGTTCTCTTTTTAAAGATGCCTTCCTCAAAATATTCTTTGTGTGCAAACAAAATACAAATCAATGGACTTTTTTCAGGTATAAGATTAAAGCATTTTTAATTGTTAATACTTAAAAAAAAAACATAAAATTAAATTTTCATTTTACTCTAGTGATGACTGCAATATTAAAAGCAAGGCCCAGCAGTGAGGGTTCCAAAGCTAGATCAGTGCTAGAAACAAGCACAAAAATATTTCATTTTCAAATATGTTCTTAAAGGCTTGTTTTTTCTCAGAACACAAAAGCTATACATAGAACGAATCCCAACAAGGTTATGTATAAGACAAAATCAACCCAGCTCCAGGCTTCTGGTGCCTCCAGAATAACTCCAGTTGTCACTGCCCATCACTTGAGCATTCTAAGTTCCACTGTCCTCCATGTCACCATACTTCCAAATTTGATGTTGCCTATTTCTCATCCCTACTTTCTGCTAGTTCACCTTGTTAACAAAACAGTTCATGAAGACTTAGTTACAATGATAATAAATCATCGTGTCAACCCTCCAAGATGACTTACTTGGATATTTTGATTACAAAAAAAAGAGGGGGAGGAGGTTTGATATAGAACTTTCAGGCATCATAGTAAGGAATGGCAAAAGATAGTTTTGGCTATGTGAATGCAGGGAAACAGGCAGAGCAAAAGCTAGTTCCAAAAGTAGAAGTAGGTAACCAATACTTTGGTATTTCAGGAGTTTTAAAATAATCCTCCTCCTAGGGGCACCCGGGTGGCTCAGTCGGTTGAGTGTCCAACTTTAGCTCAGGTCATGATCTCGTGAGCCTGAGTGGCTCAGTCGGTTGAGTGTCTGAATTTGGCTCAGGTCATGATCTCATGGTCCGTGAGTTCGAGCCCCATGTCAGGCTCTGTGCCGACAGCTCAGAGCCTGGAGTCTGCTTTGGATTCTGTGTCTCCCTCTCTCTGCCCCTCCCCTTCTCGTGCTCAGTCTCTCTGTCTCTCAATAATAAATAAACTTTAAAAAATTTTTTTAAATAATAAATAAAATAAAATAATCCTCCTCCTCACCTCTAAAAACTATACATGTGTAACATGTTTTGGGGCACAGCTGGGGAGACGCCTTGTGTAATCTGCAAATACATGCAAGCATGCTGGCGCGCGCGCACACACACACGCAAAGTTACTATTTAGTTTCAATGGAGTCAGAAATTAAAGCTTTTCTTAGTCTTTTCTATTAAGACTAAGAGAAGATTAAGTCTTTTCTATTTTGCAACTAAGTTAACATCTAATAAAGCTTAAGTAATGAAATGACAGTCCCATTGACATGCTGCTAAAACAAAATAATCTCTCAACTCTTATTCTTAAAGGATTCCAAAAAAAAAAAACAACAGTAAGGTATACTACCTGGGAACTTCTTTTCCAGGAAATATCCAGAATTTAGTTCTTTGAATCTGCTGAGGATACCATCATACCTGACATTTCTTCAGTTTAAATGTCATATAAAACAAAATGAAACAAACAGACAAAAACTAACCAACCCAAATTTCTAGATTCACTTTTTGTGAAAAGTATGAACTTAACTTCATTCATTACCATAAATTGTAATGATTAATCCTAAAGAAGAGGGAACACCTACTATCTGTGGGTAGAGCACTGGATTTGTATCAGTGGGATTTTAAACAATTCATTGAGCTACTTATCTGCAGATTTAGAAAGGTAGGGAAAAGAAGTAGTTCCCCAAGGTCCATAGGAGACCTGGAGCTATTTTCAATATTTCAAAACTATAATATAATTAATGTATTTGCTATAGGGAATAAATTCGCAGTTGCCAGGTTGGTGGAAGGATGGGTGAAATAGATAAAGGTCATTAAGAGGTACAAACTTCTAGCTACAAAGTAAATAAATTCACAGAGATGAAAAGTACAACATAGGGAATATAGTCAATAAGATGGTAATAATGTTGTTTGGTAACAGAGGCTGACTACACTTACTGTGGTGAGCAATGAGTAATGTATAGAATTGTTGAATAATTACATTGTACACTTAACTAATAGTACACTGTATGCTAATTACATTTGAAAAAAAGAATTAATACATTTGTTCACATTGACTCTGCACTAAATACTAGGATTTTTTTTATCTGGTTGAAATTCATCATCTCAGAATGGTGTCATTGTCATTGTTAAACTCATGTCAAAACGATCAGCAGTTGTATGCATTTCAGATTAGTTTAAAATGAAAAACCTGATTATCATTTTAGGAGTGCTTTTGGTGAGGAAAAATAGACAAAATATTTCAAAAATGTTGAACCACTGGAGAAAAAAAAATAATTAAAAGAGACCTTGGCAATGAAAAGGTCAAGGACCACTCATACCAGACAATGTTTATGATGTCTTCCCACTTTAAAAATCAATTTAACTGTGTATCATTTTAATACATTTTCTATAAAATTATATGAAAAAGCATATCAGATTCTATTTCCAACCAGCTTTAAAGTTGTTGAAATTTTTAAATGTCTACATTTGACATTCTCTTATGTCTAGCATAGGAGAGTAGGTTTTCAAGATAAAATGCTTGTAATATAATAACTATACACAGCCTCCTTAGAGTTATCTACTTACTGAATTTCTCCATAAAGGTATAAAATTTAAACAGCAATAACTCCCATTTTATGTTTTTAACATTTATGTATTTATTTTGAGAGAGAGAGAGAGAGAGAGAGCACAGGAAGAGCAGAGAGGGAGGGAGACAGAGAATCCCGAACAGTCTCCGTGTTGTCAGCGTAGAGCCCAACATGGGGCTTGATCTCACAAACTGGGATATCATGACCTGAGCCAAAATCAAGAGTCAGAGTCTTAACCAATTGAACCACCCAGCACTCCAATAGCTCCCATTTTAAAATGAGGATAACAAATTTAAAAGAAATTTGAAAGCAAAAAAAATTGCTTATAATCATACAGTGATAATTAGGGGAAAGGAATGATGAACATTTTGACAATGTGTTTATCATTATCTAGTACTTTAGAATTCAAAAAATATGAACTCTGATTGGAAAAATCTAAAATATCTTAAAGTTTCTCTAAAGTCTTTCTAACTCTGGGTCTCAAAATGTCAACAACTAAAGAGTCTAACAGCAATGATGAGCTTCTGTGCATTCTTTCACAAACTTTTAAAGATTTCACAAAGACACACTCCAGTCTATTTAAAACAAGATCAACAACTCCTAAGAAACCTTGCTCTTTCTTCTTCCTTTTACATGACTACACAGGATGAACATCAATAGTCTGGCTTCTGTTCTTCATGTAAGTACAAATAATAAATAGTGGGATTGCAACACTCCTTGGCTAGCTACAGTAGAACAATTTGTAGAGACCAAAAAAGGACTGATGGGTTGGACTGTGTTCTTGCTCTATCTACACAGTGTAACTGGGTGATGGTTTTGATTAAATTCATCATCAATCAATCCAGTCCTAGGATTTCAGATATTTTATGTATCTTGCAATTCATCCATTCCAACCCCCCAATTTCTCCATGAGAAACCAGAAGCCCAAGAAAACTAAGTGACATCCTCATGGACATACAACTAGTTTGTGGTGGACCTTAAATCCAGCTCTGGGTACTCCTGCCCAGTGTTTTTTCTACTACCAGAAGTCAGAAACAGTTTTGCTAAAATATTCCCTCTTCCTATGGTTTCCAAATCTCCTAGGTTGGTACGCCCTAACACAATTGTGGCCTTGGTATGTGTCCTCTTCAAATGGAGGATTTGCTCAGATAATGTCATGTCAAGGATATCTGACACCCTCAGTTCTTGTACAGACATCTTGTTTTCCTAATATGTGCATTTCAAATTTGACACAGCTTTAACTCTACCCTCTCTTTCAAATGGATAGCCTGGTAACCCATGGCTTTTGGCTTAAACTGGGTGATTTTTCCCAGTCTTCATTTGTTAGTTTCACTCCTCCAAAAGCTTTAAGGTTAAATGCCTCTTAAACACCTAACCCTTTTAGCAGTCTTGCCATTCCTTTATTTTGTTAGCCTCTCAAGTTACTAAAAAAAACCTTTATTGCAGACTCGTTGAACCCAATCTTCTGTCTCAACGCTGAACAGATGGTTCCCCAGGCCCAGGCAAGGCCTCTTCAGTCTTTTCAAGCTAGTGCTTTTCTTGTTAGTTCCTGGCTTCTGCTGCCCTCTAGCAACCATTAGTAGCATGGCAGGACATGAAACAATAAAGCCACATTTTTACTGAATTGGATTACTTGATGGGTTATTTAAATATCATGTAAATATGGCCTAAAAAAAAAAAAGAATCATGACATGTAACTGGTTCCATTGTTCTGTGATCCCCCACACTCAGGCCTAAGTCAGACCCTGGTTTTAAATTTAGGGCTATAAAAAATAAAGTAAAATAAAGCTAGGGCTATAATGAAACTAATGATAATAACTATGCATGCAATAGATTCTTTTATACCTCAATTTATCTGCCAAACTCATGCCTGTCAAGTGTCCAAATCTTTAGTCCCCTCATCTGTTCAACTTAAATTCTGGCATAGGAACACTTCAAAAGGAAGAAGTGACAAAACAACCTAAATGTCCAACAATCAGGGATTACTTAAATCAGTTTTGGTAACTCTTACAATGCTATATTTTGTGACTATTAAAAATTATCTTTTAAAAAAACTCCAAAACTATGGGAAAATAATATATTAAATATAATAGCTAAATATTAAGAAAAGAAGAAGAATTATACTAAGATCTCAATAGCAGAGAAAGAAAGAAAAGAAATGGAGAAGGGAAGGAAAAATAAGATAAAAAGAGAGAGGGAGGCAAACCATAAGAGACTTTTTTTTTTAATCTTTTTTTTCAACGTTTATTTATTTTTGGGACAGAGACGGACAGAGCATGAACGGGGGAGGGGCAGAGAGAGAGGGAGGCACAGAATCCGAAACAGGCTCCAGGCTCTGAGCCATCAGCCCAGAGCCCGACGCGGGGCTCGAACTCACGGACCGCGAGATCGTGACCTGGCTGAAGTCGGACGCTTAACCGGCTGCGCCACCCAGGCGCCCCCATAAGAGACTCTTAAATACAGAGAACAAACTCAGGGTTGCTAAAGGGGAGATGGGTAGGAGGATGGGCTAAATGGGTGATGGGCATTAAGAGGGGCACTTGTTGGGATGAGCACTGGGTGCTACATGTAAGTGATGAATCACTAAATTCTACTCTTGAAATCATTTTTACACTATATGTTAACTAACTCGGATTTAAATTAAAAATTTTAAAATTAAAAAAAAAGAAATGATCTGAAATGTTAGTTGGCAGTTGTTTTTTGTATTATCCCATATACATGTGTAAAATTTTATAACCATAAAAGCTGCACCTATGTGTGCAAACTATGAGTCACTCATGCCTGACTGTAAGACTGAGATATCAGGATCTCTGGAAAGAACTACTGTGGTGTGCTGGTCATTGCAGTGATGACAGTCGCATCATCGTAGTCAAGGACATGGATGATATTAGCATGCATGGAAAAGATGTTACAGTGCCAAGACAAAATCATATGGTTAGTCACATTCTCCTGCTGTTTCTCTGCCTCAAGGTTCCCTAGGGAAGACAATCTTTTTTGGCAAATTAAGCCCACTAAATTTTTCAGAAATTTATGTGGAGGCGACTTCAAAAGTGAGCCACCAGATGTTCTACTGCTTTGAGCATGCGGAGTCTTGAGGAATGTACATGAATTATATGAGTTTTTCAACTAAATGTGACTTTCTGTGTAACCAGGCTGGTGAAACAGGTCAATCCATGTACACAACAACACTGAGTGAGATACAGTGTAGGAATCATGGTGTCAACCCTCGCAAACACGTGCAAGGTTTCCTATATGCATTCTCAATATCATTCTAGAAAGTTTGTACCAGTTCACACTATCAGTGTGGAATAGATGAGAAGGGTCTCAGGTTGTGTACATTTTCCAGTGTACTTGTTGCAAATATGCTACTTTGTCTAATTCAAAAAGAGAGAGAGAGAGAGAGTCTGCTATAAGAGTAATCACATCTGCTCTTATTTTATTCTTTTTTTTTTAACGTTTATTTATTTTTGAGAGAGAGAGAGAGAGACAGAGCATGAACAGGGGAGGGGCAGAGAGAGAGGGAGACACAGAATCTGAAACAGGCTCCAGGCCCTGAGCTGTCAGCACAGAGCCTGAACGGGGCTCGAACTCAGGGACCGTGAGATCATGACCTGAGCCAAAGTCGGACGCTTAACCGACCAAGCCACCCAGGCGCCACTCTTATTTTATTTTTTTAAAAATATCCTATTCAGGGGCACATGAGTGGCTCAGTCGGTTAAGCATCCGACTTCGGCTCAGGTCATGATCTCACAGTTCGTGAGTTCGAGCCCCACATCAGGCTCTGTGCTGACAGCTCAGGGCCTGGAGCCTGTTTCAGATTCTGTGTCTCCCTCTCTCTCTGACCCTCTCCCGTTCATACTCTGTCTCTCCCTGTCTCAATAAATAAATAAATATTTTTTTTTAATTAAAAAAAAATCCTATCCAAACTTGGTGCTTCCTCATTATGTGCATGCAAATTTCTTGCCATTCACCCCATGTGCATAAGAATCCATCATGACATGGCAGGTGAGTGCTGATGTCCTAAAGTAGAAGATACTGAACATATAAGGACCTGTCAATTTTCCTAATATTCATTTTAAGAAAGTATTTTCAGTAAAAGAAAACATTTTATTTTCCCAAAATTTTTCTGTGGTAATTTCTAAACACACCATTAAAGAAGATGTGAATTCCTGAAGAACCACCAAGACTAGGTTTCCTCTCTTTTTTAGTTTTTATTAATTTATTTTTATTTATCTCTCTCTTGAGGATAATTTATCTCTCTTGATAGAGAAAGAGAGTCTGAGTGGGGTAAGGGCAGAAAGAGAAGGAGAGGAAGAATTCCAAGCAGTTTCCATGTTGTCAGCAGAGAGCCCAACGTGGGGCTCGATCCCACATCCCTGGGATCATGACCTGAGCTGAAATCAAGAGTCAGATGGCCACCAACTGAGCCACCCAGGCACTCCTAAACTATGTTTCCTCTTTACTTTTTATTTTTTTCTTCAACAATTAAACAACCACTTGTTCAATATCTGTTATGTGCCAGGCATTGTTCCAGGAATTGGGGACACAACAGTGAACTAAACTGACCAAAAAGAAAGAAAAGAAAACAAAACCAAAAATAAATTCCTGACCTCCTTGAGTTTACGTTTCAGTATTTTCTACGTATTTGTGACCTATCCACCTTTTATTCTTAAACTCTCTGTCTATCTGGTCAGCAAATTCCATCAACTCCACATTCAAAATATATCCAGAATCCAATCACTTCTCACCACCTCCACAGTTACCACACTTAGTCTAATTTTTCTTCTAAAGATCTCAATGGTATTTTAGTTGTTCTGCTTGCTTTCAACTTCCCTCTTCCCCATCCCCAACCACCACACACACACACTCTATTCTTAACACAGGAACTAGGATCATCCTTTATTTTTTTTATTTTTTTAATTTTTTTTTTCAACGTTTATTTATTTTTGGGACAGAGAGAGACAGAGCATGAACATGGGAGGGGCAGAGAGAGAGGGAGACACAGAATCGGAAACAGGCTCCAGGCTCCGAGCCATCAGCCCAGAGCCTGACGCGGGGCTCGAACTCACGGACCGCGAGATCGTGACCTGGCTGAAGTCGGACGCTTAACCGACTGCGCCACCCAGGCGCCCCTAGGATCATCCTTTAAAGCAAAAGTCAGATTACATCATTTCACTGCTCAGCATCCGTCTATAGCACCTAGCTCAATTAGAGAAAAAGCCAAGATTGTACAATGGTCTACAAGGCCTTATAGAGTCTGTCTTATTGCCATCTCTCTGACCTCCCTACTCTTTCTCCCTTGTTCACTGAGCTCCAATGATGGTGGCCTCCCTGCTTTTAACTCACTGGGCATCTTTGTGTTTCTGGACCCCTGAACAAAATAATCCCTCTGCCTAGAATACTCTTCTCCAAATATCCACATGATCCACTCCCTCACCAACTTCAGACCTTGTCTCACATCTAATCTTAGCAATATGTTTCCTGACCACTCTATTGAAAATTACAACCCTGTATTCTTCCTGTCTTCCTAAATAATTTTTTTCCCAAAGCCCAGAAAGGTAGTCACCTATGCAGAGTTGGGCTGGTGGAGGCAGCAGATCTGTGCATCGTGCAGCAGTCCATGAGTTGCATGAGTCCATTTGTGCAGGGAACACTGAGAGAGGAAACTTGGAGCAGGATGTTGAAACCTCAACAGGATAAAGTGGTGGAGACCTGAAGAGTTTAGCCCTGTGGAAGAAGGGGGCTGATAGCAGCAACAGGAGATTTGTTCTATTCAGAAAATATTCATCTAATACTTAATATTAAAGGTTATGGCAGCCACATTTCTCACTTGGGGAGAAGGGAATTACAAATATGGAAAGGGAGAAAACTAGAATGAACCCTGTGGATTCATTGGATTAGAGCTGGAGGTTAGTGTTAATTCATGCTTTCAGAATACATAGATATAGAAATAAATATGTAGGTGCATGTATAAGTATATTTATATGTATGCATACATATATGTATATGTATGGGTTTCATACATATAAATCCAACTCTGAGCACTAAAAAGATTTGGGAGCAGCCATACCCCATTAACAAAAAATATATCTAGCATTCAGATCTTGGTTTCCAAATATCCAATGTCATTCTCCACTTAAGAGATCCAGGGATCCTCCAAAATAGCTGATTCCAAGGCTAGGTAGAGAAATTACAAGATAGGCCTGATGCATCTTTTTATGCCAAAGAGAAAGGAAGGACTCTAAGATGGGGCTTTGTCAAAATGGCACAGGTGTCAGCTTAAAAGGGCCTCCACTGGACAAAGCGGGGAAATTTTGAGTATCAAATTAAATAATAATGCTAAAAATTATATAACCTGCTGAATAAAATAAAATCCGTGAGTTTATCCTGATCTAAATTTTCCAAATAATAAATAAAATCAAAGAGAAAGATTTTCTCTATAGTAGAATGAGGACTAATAAATGTAGTGAAAGTCATGGACCATGATGGTAATAATCAACCAAGAAACATCAACAGATGCTAAAACTAGTGAATGAAAGTCAATATGCAATGAGATGTTTACATACTCTCAGAATATTTCACCATAAAATGCTTTTTAATTACGAAGGGAAAAAGAATAACTTTGCAGTGGAGATGCCTGACAGAAGTCTTCTTAATGAAATGATAAAAGTTAACATTAACAATTATGAGACAAATTGAAATAACTTCTCACTTGATTGTATGCAATAAGAGCACAATTTGACTTATGTGGCATTCTTACCAAAAATGTATAATTGGCATTTAACCATGAGGAATAATCAGACAAACCCATATACTAGAACATTCTACAAAATGTTTAGCAACTAATTCTTTAAAATTGTCAAGGTTGAAAGTCAAAGAAATATTTTAAAAACTGGAGGGTTTTTTTTCCCGGCTTTACTCAGGTATAATTGACAAATAAGATTGTAAGGCATTTAAAGTGTACAACATAATTATTTTGAATGACATGCACGCACATGCGTGCACACACACAAACACACACACACACACACACACACACACACACACACACATACATGGTAAAAGGATTTTCCCCCATCATGAAGGACTATTTTTGATTTAGGACACTGAAAAGACACAACTAAATGCAATATGTCATTTTGAATATGGTCTTTTTGTATAAAGAAGATTATTGGGACAACTAATGAAGCTGCATGAGCAGTGAACAATCAGTGCTAATTTCCTGATTTTGATGGCTATATTATGATGATGTAGGAGAGAGTTCTTGTTTATTGTAAAGTAGTCAGGAATGATAGCAGCTTACTCTAAAATGGTTCTTGAAAAAAAGAAGTTTCTTGCACTATTCTTGCATTTTTTTCCGTTAAATTTGAAGTTATTTCTAAATAAATATAATTGTAAATCCAGCCAACACATTTCCCATTCCCCTCTTCACTTTATTTTTTTCCAGGACACTTATCAACTTCTGATAGACAATATATTTTACTTATTTATTATCTGCCTTCCTCTGCTAGAATTAAGACACAGAGACTTTTGTATTACTTTTACTTCTGTATTCTAGCACCTACCACAGTGTTTGATCCATACATGAAGCTCAACAAATATTTGTCCAATGAATTGACTATTCCTGTCTTCAGGTATAGATTGCCAGTGATCTGCTGCTGAAGCAAGCCAGTTCCCTTCCAGGATATCTATAGAAAAAGAATCTCTTCTCCAAAGGAAATGACACATAGAAATGAGGAAATGCAGATCTACCCACTCCCTAGACAAACACTGATTTACCACAAGAGATGGTTTCATCCATTAGAAGCACAGACAACCAAACTCCTTCAATTTCATTGGTAGTTTTATATAATGAAATGGACCACAGCAGTTTTTCCATAAAAAAGAAACTGCTTCTAAGTCAACTCAAGTTATCTCTTTGCCAAATCAGATTTAAAAAAAAAAAAAAAAAGGTTCTGTGTTTGAATAGACAATCTCTTTTATCTTCAACAATTTCATCAAAGTTTTCAATGTTCTCAGGGAAAAATTAAGTCAAGATATCTTGTTAAATCATCTGTTGAGATATTTAAACATATACTGAGAAAAAAAATCATATGAAATTTCCATTTGAAAGAGTAGAATCCATCTGAAGTAAGTTTTTCCTTTTTTTGTACTTTATTAGTCACACAGTTCTCCAGAATGTACTTAAGTTAATATGAGAATATTGTGGGACAAAGTAATATTATAGCATAAAAATATGAATGAATAGCTAGGTAGATAGATAGTAGATAGATAGCACTTAGCACAAAGTCTTCACATGGTGATAAACACATAAATATTAGTTTTTTTGTGGCAAGTGTAATTGAAAAACAAACTCCATATATAAATTATAAATATGCAATAAACCTAACTGAAGTAAAATATACAAACATGTAGCGTTTTTCTCGTCAGTTCCATTGTGGAAAAGTTTTACAAGGGGAGTCTCATTTTCTGTAACTCACATTAACATATCCTTGAAAAATGTTATCATAGAGAGATATAAATGTAAAGATGCAGCTTTGGCTTTGCATTGTAAATATTTGTGGGAAGCTCAAATTTTATGTAGAAATTATATTACTTCAGCTTCAAACTGCTTTGTACAATATGACATTTCATTTTCATTTACACAGATTTTGTCTCTCACTGATTAAATAATTTCCCAAATCAGCTTGAATTTGTCATATCTGTTTATAGCTGAAGGTAACAACCAAATTATTTTGGGACTAATATACATAATAAGTATAGTGGAATTTTTATTCTATACAAAGCATTAGATATGAATATTAGTTCAATAAAGTGCTAAAGGACTTAATGTAAATTAATTATGTGATCTGTATACATCTGTATTCAAATCTCATTAAATGTTAAAATAATTTTTTTTTAATATATGAAATTTATTGTCAAATTGGTTTCCATACAACACCCAGTGCTCATCCCAAAAGGTGCCCTCCTCAATACCCATCACCCACCCTCTCCTCCCTCCCACCCCCCATCAACCCTCAGTTTGCTCTCAGTTCTCAACAGTCTCTTATGCTTTGGCTCTCTCCCACTCTAACCTCTTTTTTTTTTTTTTCCTTCCCTTCCCCCATGGGTTTCTGTTCAGTTTCTTAGGATCCACATAAGAGTGAAACCATATGGTATCTGTCTTTCTCTGGATGGCTTATTTCACTTAGCATCACACTCTCCAGTTCCATCCACGTTGCTACAAAAGGCCATATTTCATTTTTTCTCATTGCCACGTAGTATTCCATAGTGTATATAAACCACAATTTCTTTATCCATTCATCAGTTGATGGACATTTAGGCTCTTTCCATAATTTGGCTATTGTTGAGAGTGCTGCTATGAACATTGGGGTACAAGTGCCCCTATGCATCAGTACTCCTGTGTCCCTTGGATAAATTCCTAGCAGTGCTATTGCTGGGTCATAGGGTAGGTCTATTTTTAATTTTCTGAGGAACCTCCGCACTGCTTTCCAGAGCGGCTGCACCAATTTGCATTCCCACCAACAGTGCAAGAGGGTTCCCGTTTCTCCACATCCTCTCCAGCATCTATAGTCTCCTGATTTGTTCATTTTGGCCACTCTGACTGGCGTGAGGTGATACCTGAGTGTGGTTTTGATTTGTATTTCCCTGATAAGGAGCGACGCTGAACATCTTTTCATGTGCCTGTTGGCCATCCGGATGTCTTCTTTAGAGAAGTGTCTATTCATGTTTTCTGCCCATTTCTTCACTGGGTTATTTGCTTTTCGGGTGTGGAGTTTGGTGAGCTCTTTATAGATTTTGGATACTAGCCCTTTGTCCGATATGTCATTTGCAAATATCTTTTCCCATTCCGTTGGTTGCCTTTTCGTTTTGTTGGTTGTTTCCTTTGCTGTGCAGAAGCTTTTTATCTTCATAAGGTCCCAGTAATTCACTTTTGCTTTTAATTCCCTTGCCTTTGGGGATGTGTCGAGTAAGAGATTGCTACGGCTGAGGTCAGAGAGGTCTTTTCCTGCTTTCTCCTCTAGGGTTTTGATGGTTTCCTGTCTCACATTCAGGTCCTTGATCCATTTTGAGTTTATTTTTGTGAATGGTGTGAGAAAGTGGTCTAGTTTCATTCTTCTGCATGTTGCTGTCCAGTTCTCCCAGCACCATTTGTTAAAGAGACTGTCTTTTTTCCATTGGATGTTCTTTCCTGCTTTGTCAAAGATGAGTTGGCCATACGTTTGTGGGTCTAGTTCTGGGGTTTCTATTCTATTCCATTGGTCTATGTGTCTGTTTTTGTGCCA
>NW_024412391.1:56782475-56811606 GCF_014898765.1 Herpailurus yagouaroundi | reverse complement strand
AACAATAACAAGAGAATATTATGAGCAATTATATGCCAATAAAATGGGAAATCTGGAAGAAATGGACAAATTCCTACAAACATATACCCTACCAAAACTGAACCAGGAAGAAATAGAAAATTTGAACCGACCCATAACCAGTAAGGAAATCGAATTAATAATAAAAAATATGACAAAAAACGAGAGTCTAGGGCCAGATGGCTTTCCACGTTGACAGGAAGCGTTGACACCTATTCTCTTGAAACTGTTCCAAAAAATAGAAATGCAAGGAAAACTTCCAGACTGCTTCTATGAGGCCAGCATTACCGTAAATCCAAAACCAGACAGAGACCCCATGAAAAAGGAGAACTTTAGACAAATTTCCCTGATGAACATGGGTGCAAAAATCCTCAACAAAATATTAGCCAACCGGATCCAACAATACATTAAAAAAAATTATTCACCACGACCAAGTGGGATTTATACCTGGATGCAGGGCTGGTTCAATATCCACAAAAAAATTAATGTGATTCATCACGTCAATAAACAAAAGGACAAGAACCTCATGATCTTCTCAATAGATGCAGAGAAAACGTTGGACAAAATACAGCATCCTTTCTTGATAAAAAAAACCCTCAAGAAAGTAGGGATAGAAGGATCGTACCTCGAGATGGTAAAAGCCATATATGAGCGACCCAACGCTAATATCATCCTCAATGGGGAAAAACCAAGAGCTTTCCCCCTAAGGTCAGGAACAAGACAAGGATTCCATTCCCCTAAGGTCAGGAACAAGACAACGATGTCCACTGTCACCACTATTATTCAACATAGTATTGGAAGTATTAGCCCCTGCAATCAGACATCACAAAGAAATAAAAGGCATCCAAATAGGCCAGGAGGAGGTCAAAGTTTCACTCTTCGCAGATGACATGATACTCTATATGGAAAACCCAAAAGATTCCACCAAAAAACTGCTAGAACTGATCCATGAATTCAGCAAAGTTGCAGGATATAAAATCAATGCACAGAAATCGGTTGCATTCCTATTCACCAAGAATGAAACAACAGAAAGAGAAATGAAGGAATCGATCCCATTTACAGTTGCACCAAAAATTGTAAAATACCTAGGAATAAATCTAACCAAAGAGGTGAAAAATCTATACACTGAAAACTATAGAAAGCTTATGAAAGAAATTGAAGAAGACACAAAGAAATGGAAAAAGATTCCATGCCCCTGGATAGGAAGAACAAATATTGTGAAAATGTCGATACTATCGAAAGCAATCTACATATTCAATGGGATCCCTATCAAAGTAACACCAGCATTTTTCACAGAGCTAGAACATAACAATCCTAAAATTTGTATGGAACCAGAAAAGACCCTGAATAGCCAAAGCAATCTTGAAAAAGAAAACCAAAGCTGGAGGCATCACAATCCCAGACTTCAAGCTATACTACAAAGCTGTAATCATCAAGACAGTATGGTACTGGCACAAGAACAGACACTCAGATCAGTGGAACAGAATAGAGAACCCAGAAATGGACCCACAAATGTATGGCCAACTAATCTTTGGCAAAGCAGGAAAGAATATCCAATGGAATAAAGGCAGTCTCTTCAGCAAGTGGTGCTGGGAAAACTGGACAGCGACATGCAGAAGAATGAACCTGGACCACTTTCTTACACCATACACAAAAATAAACTCACAGTGGATGAACGACCTCAATGTAAGACAGGAAGGTGTCAAAATCCTAGAGGAGAAAGCAGGCAAGAACCTCTTTGATCTTGCCCGCAGCAATTTCTTACTCAACACGTCTCTGGAGGCAAGGGAAACAAAAGTAAAAATGAACTACTGGGACCTCATCAAAACAAAAAGCTTCTGCACAGCGAAGGAAACAATCAGCAAACCTAAAAGGCAACCGACAGAATGGGAGAAGATATTTGCAAATGACATATCAGATAAACAGTTAGTATCCAACATCTATGATGAACTTACCAAACTCAACACCCAAAAAACAAATAATCCGGTGAAGAAATGGGCAAAAGACATGAATAGACACTTTTCCAAAGAAGACATCCAGGTGGCTAAAGGACACGTGAAAAGATATCTAACATCACTCATGATCAGGGCAATGCAAATCGAAACCATAAGGAGATACCACCTCACACCTGTCAGAATGGCTAACATGAACAACTCAGGCAACAACAGATGTTGGCGAGGTTGCGGAGAAAGAGGATCTCTTTTGCATTGTTGGTGGCAATGCAAGCTGGTGCAGCCACTCTGGAAAACAGTATGGAGGTTCCTCAAAGAATTAAAAATAGGTATTTATCCAAGAGATACAGGTGTGCTGTTTCAAAGGGACACATGCACACCAATGTTTATAGCAACAGTATTAACAATAGTCAAAGTATGGGAAGAGCCCAAATGTCCGTAGATAGATGAATGGATAAAGAAGATGTGGTATATATATATACATATGTGTATGTATATATATATATATATATATATATATATATATATACCCACACGCAGGCACACACACACACACACACACACAAAATGGCACAATGGAGTATTATTTGGCAATCAAAATGAATGAAATCTTGCTATTTGCAACTACGTGGATGGAACTGGAGGATATTATGCTAAGTGAAATTAGTCAGAGAAAGACAAAAATCATATTACCTCAGTCATATGAGGACTTTAAGAGACAAAACAGATGAACATAAGGGGAGGGAAACAAAAATAATATAAGAACAGGGAGTGGGACATAGCATAAGAGACTCCCAAATATGGAGAAGAAACAGAGGGTTACTGGAGGGGCTGTGGGAGGGGGTATGGGCTAAATGGGTAAGGGGCATTAAGGAATCTACTCTTGAAATCATTTTTGCACTATATGCTAATTTGGATGTAAATTAAAAAATAATTTAAGAAAAATTAAAAAAAAAATTGAAACAATGGGGGAAAAATAAAAAATGCACTTAGCTCAGTAATGGGAGCATACTACTACCACTGCTAAACAATTTCTGATGGCAGATATCCATACTTATCAATTTCCCTATCACTACATTAACACATACACTAACATCTGATGGTATTGTAAGTATTTAGATAATTTATGAGTAAGTATATTAATTAAGACATTTGATTTTTTTTGGTCAATTTTAAATTAGAAATTCTTCAACAATAATAGGAAGGCAAAGCTACTACTTGAGATCCACAGGAATTTAATTAGTAGTATGTCTTGCATTTAGTCCTTCACTCACTCATTCAATAACAATTTAATATCTGCCATGGGCCACATTTTGTGCCATACTTATGGATACATTATATTCACCTCATGAAGGCCTTTGATTAGTTTATTCATTATTACATTTAGGTCAAACCTACGAGTTTTTTTTTTTTTTTTTTTTTAATTTCATGAGGACAAAGTGATTTGCAAGGCCAGTTTTTAAAGTTTCTTCTGATTGTAGTCAACAATATTACTAAAGGCATCCTCTATTGTGTGTACTAATGATGACCCACCATGAAAGGTATAAGCATGTCCAACAAATTATAGTATCTCAAAGACACAGAGCCATGTACAGGTTACATATGGCCATAGAGGAATTGCTTTCCATCAGCAAGAGATGGATGCATAATAAATTGGGCAGGATTTCTATCACATCCTTTCCTTAGTTACAAGTTAACATTTAATCCAGAAAAGTTCAACCAAATCAAAGGAAAGAAACGTTTTGTATATTCACTCTATACAGCATATTCTTCTATGTACTGTGATAGATATGCGTGTCATAACCTGCACAGTCTTTACTGCCTGTTTATCAGCATTTGATAAAAGCTATATGTAATTTTTGAGAATAAAACTATATGTCAGGGATTGTTCTAGTGCTTGACATTTGTTATCTTTGAAACCCCACAACAATACTGAAAAACCGGATGTTTTCATCCCTGATTCACAATGAATTAGCAGTGTGAATTAGCATTCACACACTAAGACTCAAATTCAGACTGACTCCAATGTCTACCCTCCTAAGCATTATAGAGATATGGGCACTAAGGTCCTATATATAACATAGCATTTAAAATGCAAGTAATAGCAACAGAAAAAAAAGCCCACAAGAGAGCATAGGAAGAAGTAACAAAATGAGTAGTAATAATAGCTGTGGAAGGAATCAGTAAGGATGAGAATGGTCATAAGGCTTCAAGGAAATGTTAATGGACAAGTGGTTAGATTATAGATAAATGGTTGGAAAGTCAGTAAAATGTAAGCAGACATGATGATAAGCATGGATTGTTTGGGACATGATAGAGGCCAACTTTTTGAAAATTCAAAAGATGATGTAAATATATTTTGTTAACAACTTTGCATGACACAGTGTAGAAGTCAGACTTATTCTTGTAGCTAAATGGAGTCAATGAAAGCTATTAAACAGACAACAGCATGAGGGGACTAATGAGATGTTGTTCTTTGAGTTTATGAAAACACGAGAGAGGCAGACCTGTTAGAAGACAATTGTAACACTCTAGGAATGTGGTCATGAGATCAGGCTGAGCACAAATGTGTAGAAGGCAGAGAAATATATCTGTGGAAGGATCATTGGTAGTTAGCGCCATGAGGTGGGGTGGGAGGAGTGTGATTCAGAATCCTTTCATCCAATGTGGCCATGAGTCCCAAATCTTCCAAAAGGATACAAAATGTTTTTTTCCCCCTTAAATGGTTATAACATCCTGCCAGCTACTTCCTTGCTAGGCAATCTGTCCAAATTCTCATCTCCTGAGGGAATAGCCATCAATTTATCCCCACTATTTGGGGAATGTGATAGTGGTAGAATAGGGGTTCAGAGAATGTAATGCAGGATACTCATACTTTATGGAATGGTCTTCTGTGTGTGTGTGTGTGTGTGTGTGTGTGTGTGTGTGTGTGTGTTTTAAACATTTATTTATTTTCAAGAGACACAGTGTGATTGGGGGAAGAGCAGAGAGAGAGGGAAACACAGAACTTGAGGCTGGCCCAGGCTCTGTCAGTACAAAGCCCAATTCGGGGCTCGAACTCATGAACCATGAGATCATGACCTGAACTGAAGTCAGCCACTTAACCACCTGAGCTGCCCAGGCACCCCTCCTGTGGTTTTGTTATGATAGGAAGGTTTCTTCTGACTGAAGATGGAGTAAAATAAGGGGAGATGGGCTTCACGTTACATAGCTAAATGTAGGTGAAATGAAAGTGTATTAAAGTTTTAAAATATTACCTAGAATCCATGTCCCTTTATAGATTCTGTTGTTCAGGGAATTGGGTGTAAAAATAAATGAGACTAGATTTCCTTTTCCTTTGCTATGATGATTATACAGATGTTCAGCGTGATTGATGTCTGAGTGAGAAAGACAAGCTAATGGGAACTGGATGCACTGCCTCTTTGGGTCGTACCTCAGAAAGCAATATATGTTCCTCTTTTTTTCCCCCCCATTCATGACATAATCTTGTATTCATCTGAGTCTGGCTTCAAATTCTCTCTCTCACTCTGTCTCCAAAAGTGTATGCACGTGCTCACACACACTCCATGGAAGGTCTTAGTATTATTATTGACTCTAATAAGGAGAAGGTGCCTGTCCTACATAGTTCCATTCATTGTGCACACATTCCACTGGAATCAGGAAGTTGATAGTAATTATTACTCATGAGATGGGCTGAACCTGTGTTTGCCGAGTCCTGACTACAAGTTAGCCAGTTACCTTGAAATTGAGATTGGTTGTGAATATTGCAGAAAATTGAAAAAAATAACATTAAAAAGTATGCCCCGCCCAAGTCATCTTCAATCTTACCTCTAGACGTGTCGTCCACTGACCAGCTGCTTTGAAAAAGTATCATAAGGGATCTTGCAGAAGTGCAGAATCTCTGACCCCTTTGTGAAACTATTGAATCAGAATCTGAATATGACAAGATCCCTGGTGATCTGTGGGCATATTAAAAACTGAGAAGCATGGCATTCCTTAAATTAGTTTGATCATCACTTTTCAGCTTACATTTTCAACATATATATGAGTGCTATCCCTAATTTAGTTAAATTCTTAGTCACCCAAGACATTTCTTGAGGCATTGTAGACTCTTATGACAGATTTAACACTATTACTTGTGGTAACTCTATACTATCAAGAAAAATGCATTAATTGATTTTCTTCACACCCTGAAAGAAAGCTCAAATCACTATGAAGAGAAGGAGAGGGAGAACTAGGTACTTTTTTATTACATAAGATTTTCCAAAAGATTTTATTTACAAATTCAGATCTTTAGCACAGCACAGTCTCATGCTGATAAAAGTAGAAATTTATTTGACATAACTGCTCGTTTCAGTGAATTTGGCCCAAGATATTTCTTCAGAAATGTGTCTCAAAAGTAAGGTATTTCATTTAAAAATATTCATGGAAATTCTATATTCTTGTGTTGCTAGATGGATATTGCTTGTGACTAAATTAAGTCTCTGTTAACTACTGGAGGAAAAATACTTAAACATTGCTTGTGACATCACATTAACAATGAATAATTCAGCTGGATTCAATGTAAGAAAGATGTTTAATTTGAAGCTTTTGTTACATGAAATAAAAATGTGTGTCAAGGAAGTCACTGTCAAGTAGCAAACATCAAAAACTATTTGTATCCCTCTATAAAAAAACTAGCAGAATTAAGAGGCAAAGAGATAAAACATTGAAATATATCGAATATTTAAGTATACATATCAATTACACATATTCTTTTTACATATATGTTAAGATATCAGGTTGCCTATAGAATCATTGTTTAAAGAAATATGTAGGTCACAGAGTGGCCAAATGCAGAGCAAGATTCCAAATCATAATACCCCACATTTTAAAACCGGCTGCTGGTAATTTGACCAGTTTATATTTCTTTGGCATCAGCAGCAGTTCTGCTAAGGCAAAGTAAATGTCATAAAATGTTTTGTTTTCCAGCAGCCATTGGCAAATAATTGGCATCTGTTTTCTGTTGTCTAGCTGCAGTTGTGTTTTCTGCAACAGAAGCTTCCATTCCTCATCTAATAACTTGTTGATTTAGGACCCTCTAGGGACCAAAAAAACCAAACCAAACCAAAACAAAACCACAAAACACAAAAAATCCAAACTTACTTGAGGGAAAAAAAGTCCTGAAAACATGTGGGCTTCATAAACATGGATTGGTTCATAGTGCATTCCATCATAAGATTGTTTGGACTCATCTCTGTCTCCAAAAATAAACAAGAACAGGAAATAAGTAACTCTTCCTTTGTTAAACCTAAAACAATGGAGTTTCTATATTGCAAAGTTGAAATGATACAAAAATTCCTTTTAAAAATAATTTTGTTTTCATTCACCTTCAACTTTTTAGACAAGAGCCAAATGTGCTAGTTATAAAGAAAAGGAAGGGGGCAAAACCTCCAGAGTGGAGAAGTTGGGTTTGCCTTGAATTTAAACATATTTAAAAGCTCAGTTAAGTGGGGGATGTGATTATTTGTAGAGCAGGAAAGGCACTTACAAATGCAACTGGAGGAGGCTCTCTGTTTTTAATATTTAAGAGCAGATAAAATGCCACTTTCACTGACTTCAGGCATTCTTCTGGCTGAGGACTAGGCCATTAATAGTCATTAACACTCTTTCAAATGTATTGCCAAAGTGGTAATGAAATCAACACCTTCTAATTTTTATACTGAAGCTCTGCCAAAGCGCATTTGGTCTTGTCACTACATAGGGAAGTGTGATGTGCTTGCTACTTAAGATATCAACATAAACACTGAATAAAAATATAAATCTTTTATGATGTTGGGACATGTTGCTATTTTATTGTAAATCAATAAAGATCAATTATTCAAACTTAGGCCATCAGTTACCGAATGAAGGGAAGACAAACCGGTGGTGATATAAACTGGGGTCTCTTTTTTTTATTTTGGGTTGACCATCAATTTACGTTTTTCAAACAAATCATTAGCTGAAAAGCTATCCTTAGACATTTGATTCCATGCCATGTTCCCACCATTTGTCATTTAGGGAAATGTTTCAAATAATTGGTTAAAACACACTGACCATCTTTTTTTCTATATAACAATACTTAACCTAATTCTTTTTTTAAATATAATTTATTGTCAAGTTGGCTAACATATAGTGTGTACAGTATGCTTTTGGTTTTGGGGGTAGATTCCCATGATTCATCGTTTACATAAAACACCCAGTGCTCATCCCAACATGTGCCCTCCTCTGTGCCCATCACCCATTTTCCCCTCTCCCCCACCCCCCATGCACCCTCAGTTTATTTTCTGTATTTAAGAGTCTCTTACAGTTTGCCTCCCTCCGTCTCTGTAACTATTTTTTTTTATACCTAACTTGATCTTAAGTGTTGATGGTATGAAGTTTGTTTTAAAGTAAATGGACAGATTTAGCAGTTGACGTTCCACTGCACCTTTGTTTATAGTTATGTAATGTGAGTAACTTACATTGAATTTTTAAATATAGAACATTCTTTATGATAGAAGAAAAAGATAACGTTGACAGATGGATAGAAAGGAGGAAGAAAAGAAGGAAAGGAGGAAAAAAGGAAGTCTTCCTTTTTAACCACTTTCATTTAAATTTCATACTCTTTCCTTTTCTTCCTGAGTCTTCTTCATTATTGAAACATATTTGTAGGATGGAAGCACACCTTCCTTTCCCCAAGTCCTACCCTCAAACTGTGAGGAGTGGAGACAAGAAACAAGTTAGCAAGGCAAATAGAGACACCTGTGTCCCCCTCTCCCCAACACAGATCACAGCTGCTTATGCAATAACCATCCTGTAGTATCCCTTGTCTAATTCTAGTTCTGTATCTTTCTGAACTCTTCTTCCCCCTAGCTTCACTAATGACACTGGTCCTTCTCCTAGCACCACATGCCTGGGAGACCCAATGTATTTGTGTAGTCCTCAGAAGAGAAGATGTATCTTATTTCTAATTTCTGTGTCTTCAAAGACAAATCATGACCCAAATGGCATTATGCTTTTTCACAGAGGGCCTAACTGTAAAATAGAAAACAGTGAAGGGCTTAAAATAACCATTCTACCCTCATCTGTTGCCCTTTGTAGCTATCAGCAATGGACTGAAGAGAAATGTTTGCTCATTTTATAAGCCAGTAAGACTGAGAAGCTGTATGTATGCATTCTGTCTTCCTTGCGCTAAAGAAGTATGTATTTATCCATGTATCCCTTCAACAGAACATGTAATTATTCAGGTGTTTCTGAGTTCCAAGTTGCATGATATCAGTGTTAAAAGGATATGGTCTCTGTCCTGAGAATACCACATTCTAGAGAAAAAGGAAAGTATGTCCATAAGCAATAGACTAGAATATTTTAAAATTAAGTAATAGGATACACGGAATGAATAAAGTGCTTCAGGAGCAATAAAAGGTAAAGGCTTTGCTTGACCAAAAGGCATTTAACTATTCCTCTACTATTGCCACTCCTGTAGAGTGCTTATGTTGGCAGAGAGATGCAGACAGATATCAGTCACCGTTAGAGTGGAAAGGAAACTGGTGAATTGAAGAGTCAGAGCCAATATTTTGAGTTAAGTCATTGAATAAAGTAAAGTCATGTATGCAGAGAACTTGGTAAAGACTCTGGATCACTTGCTATGCTTTAATGTTTACAGAGACTTTGCTCCATGAAGTCAGCAGTTAAGCCAAGGAGGGGCTAGAACCCAGAATCCACAAAATACAACTTTACAAATTGCCACTTACTCTTCACTACAGACACACTCGATATGCATATTGAAACTCACTCCATACCCTTACTTCATGGAAAGCCTGCAGTCAGTGCTACCTAATGAATGTCTTTAGGATTTATCAACATGGAAATAAAGACTGATTACATTTTAAAAGTCTTTTAGAGCCTATAATAAAATGAACTAATTCCTTTTCAGACTATTACATAAAAAAAAAAAAAAACAACTTACATACAATTAATTGCTGCTATGTGGCTTGTCAACAATGTTGGAATATCTCCAAGAAAGGATTTTCCATTTGATAGGTTTCAAAGTCTTTGTCCTCCTTCCATAGGTAGTATTTTCAACCTCTTTTATAGCAGTCATTTTTATATGAACAGTTCCTATGTTGAGAAACTTTTAGCTTCGAATACTAAAATATCTTCCCCCTTTACTCTAAATCTTTTCAAATGAAGAGTCTCCCCACCCCCATTTTTACTTGTTCTATACTGAAGTCATACACCAAGTTTGTCTCAATTGTTAGAGAAGAAAGGGGTAATACTAAGAAAATGCCTAATAAAGGCACTTCAAGGCCTGCCTGGTCAGACATGAAGATCATAGAGGATATGCAGGTAATATTAATATATTTTAGAATGTTATGGAATTTTATTGTCTCTATTAAATAAATAGATTTGACCTGATGAGCCCGCAGCGCAAACATTTCTCTTGATTCCTCTCACCTTTGATTTCAAGTATGTGCACTCCGCCTTTGAGTTCTTCCTTCCTTGAGCTTCCTAAGTGAACAAATTTCAAAGAAGAGAAGAGTCCTTCACGGTAATCCTAGAGGATATCTACTTAAGTATGAAAAAAGATAATACAGCAACTCTCATATATTTCCCGTAATTATAACAAATGACTGAAAACTCGAAGATTGGCATAAATACTCTTTCCCCAGTCAAAATATTCTTGCATGAATATTGGGTATAGTATATTGAAATGTATCTTAGGCAGCTGTCTCTGGCAAGGGAGCATGTATGTAATCACCATGAGTTGTGCATATGTCTACTTTTCTAAAACATTGCTTTATGGGTATATTTTTTACTTTGTTTTCATCAAAAGGTATATTTTAATGTCATAAGCCTATTTGTCTTGGAGTGTAATCATGATCCAGGGGTGAGTTTCATTTATAATATTCATTTTCCAACTCTTACTATTCAAGGGAGTGGTCCATTTAGAAAACATGTTTGGATTTTTAATAATTCTCTACAAGATATTAAGTGTTAAGAATTATCTAAACATGTACATTATATATCAGAAATTAATGACACATCCAGATATAAAAAATAGCTATTTTTTATATCTAAATAGCTATTTTTATAGCTAATATACTATTAGCTATAGCTAATAGTAGAATATAAAAAATAGCTATTTTTCTATAAAATGTGACTGCCAAGACTATCCTCATATGTGTCTCCGGAGGATCTCTGCCTTCATTTTGTAGTTAACAATAGTAAGAACCAAGGAAGGCTATAGGACTCCCATGACCATATAGCTGGTTAATGGAGTGCCAGGAATGAAACATGGCTTAACTATATTCTTTGTCTCATTACTCTCCTTGATGAAGTCTATCTAAAATTAGTCACTTCAAAATTTATTTGGTACATTAACATACTTAGGTTGTTTACAGTTTTTATGTGAAATTTTTGGTGGTCATTAGTATTATACGCAAAATGTAAAATACAGGTTTAGGATAAACTACATTTATAATCTTTATCAAGATTATTATTTTTAACTTCTAAATAATTCTTTATTCTGTTATTTAATCAAATTGACATTTGTTAGCATATGTATTTCATTATAGTTGACCCTCAAATAATGCAGGTTTAAACTACATGGTTCCACTTACATGTGAAATTTTTACATCATAGTGCTGTAAATGTATTTTCTCTTCCTTGTGATTTTTTTAAATTTGAGTATAGTTGAAACACAGTGTTATATTAATCTCAGATATTTATCAAGAAAATATATAAAGAAAGTGAAGCAGATCTATTATAATTTTAATACAAATTTGAACTTTATAGGTCATCTAACTTTGAAAATCCCAAATCTTAATTGATTACTTGAAGTTGGTTTTAGTTTTTTCTGCAATTCTGTTATTTTTTTGTCATAAAATTCAAGGTGATTTGTTATTATATTAAGTCTACCTAAAATTGAGAGTATAATGATAATAATGAATGGCATACAAAAGTTGAAGATCTATGTCATATTTTGGTCCAAAAAACAATATAAAATTTGTTTTGTAATCAGTCTCACTATTGGCTTAGAATATCTGATAATTCTACTTATAAAATATAGTCAGGTATTTTATGTTAAAAAAAGTTACTCTTCAATGGTCATATTTAAGAAAAAAGGTAAGTTTATATTTAAGACTACTAATATTTGATACATATATTTGATAAATGACTCATCTAGAACATATAAATAACCACGGTACTGTTAATAATAATAACAAAAATAATAAACCACTCAATAAAAGATGGGCAGAGGACTGGAAGAAATGATATAAAAATGGCCAATAAGCATATCAAAAATGCTCAACAATATCAGTCAACAATACCAGGGAAAAGTGAATTAAAACCACTTTCTGATAACACTTCATTATGGAAAGAGCTAAGAAACAAACAAACGAAAAATGACATTATAAAGTGTTGATGAGGAAATAGAGAAACTAGAACTCTCATATATTTCTGCTGAGAGAGTAACATGGTATAATCCCTTTGCAACAAAGGGTTGGCACTTTCTTATGTAGTGAAATATACATTCTTATGTAGTAAAATATACACATACCATAAGACTCAACAATTCAACTCTGGTTTTTACCCAAGAGGAAGAGTGAGCATAGGTTCACACAAACATTTGTACACCAATTTTCACAGCAGTTTTATTCATAATAGTTACAATCAGGAACAACTGGTATGTCCATAAATAGGTGTATGGATAAACAATGGAATGACAGCTAGCAATAGTAAGAAGTGAAGTTTTGACATATGCAATAGCATGAAAGGATGTCAAAATTATTGTGTGGCATTAAGAACATGTGCAAAAAGTGGTACAGAGCATACATATTCTATAATTTAATTTATATGAACTTGTTGAACAAATTAAAATTTTTTGTAACATTTATTTATTTTTGAGACAGAGAGAGACAGAGCATGAGCAGGGGAGGGTCAGAGAGAGAGGGAGACACAGAATCCGAAACAGGCTCCAGGCTCTGAGCTGTCAGCCCAGAGCCCGATGCAGGGCTCGAACTCATGGACCACGAGATCATGACCTGAGCCGAAGTCGGATGCCCAACCAACTGAGCCACCCAGGCGCCCCTAGAACAGACAAATTAAACTGTATTATAGAAACCACAACTTTCTTTGCCAGA
Organism: Herpailurus yagouaroundi; assembly: GCF_014898765.1. Taxonomy (NCBI): domain Eukaryota; kingdom Metazoa; phylum Chordata; class Mammalia; order Carnivora; family Felidae; genus Herpailurus; species Herpailurus yagouaroundi. The sequence continues at coordinate 56,798,492 of NW_024412391.1, read as the reverse complement.
GGCTTCTATATTTTAATAATAAGGATATATCCATTTTTCTCTTTTCTTTCTTTCTTTCTTTTTTCTTTCTTTCTTTGTTTGTTTTTTTTAATTTATGAAATTTATTGTCAAATTGGTTTCCATACAACACCCAGTGCTCATCCCAAAAGGTGCCCTCCTCAATACCCATCACCCACCCTCCCCTCCCTCCCACCCCCTCATCAACCCTCAGTTTGTTCTCAGTTTTTAAGAGTCTCTTATGTTTTGGCTCTCTCCCACTCTAACCTCTTTTTTTTTTTTTCCTTCCCCTTCCCCATGGATTCCTGTTAAGTTTCTCAGGATCCATGTAAGAGTGAAACCATATGGTATCTGTCTTTCTCTGTATTGCTTATTTCACTTAGCATAACATTCTCCAGTTCCATCCATGTTGCTACAAAGGGCCATATTTCATTCTTTCTCGTTGCCACGTAGTACTCCATTGTGTATATAAACCACAATTTCTTTATCCATTCATCAGTTGATGGACATTTAGGCTCTTTCCATAATTTGGCTATTGTTGTGAGTGCTGCTATAAACATTGGGGTACAAGTGCCCCTATGTATCAGTACAAGGATATAACCATTTTTCAAAACTCACTGATTTATACACTTAAAATCTCTATATTTTATTGCATGTAAATTAAACCTCAATTAAAAAAAAACAATGTAATAAAAAGACCCAGGGTATAATTTTGGATATTTTTTTTCATTTTGTGTTTATTAGGTTTTCACAGTGGCCAATGTACACCCTCAAAATTACAACTTCTCTGTCTCATTTATTGATACTCAAATGTAAAGGAAATAATATTCTTGACACCTGAAAAAGTCATTCCAATCTTAATCAGAATTTTATAAATGTGCTATAATTGATATGGACCTGAGATAGTTTTTATCTTCCACATTTATTTTTGTGCATCTTCTCATTCTGTTGAAGTTATTATAGGGAAGGAAAAATTTACCCTTCTTTCCTTCTAGGTTCTTTGTTTGAACTCTTTAAATTGACATCAGACAGATTAACAGAAGACAAATTTAATTTCTTAAAGTACAGAAGCCTCGTGAAAATATGAGACTCAAAGGCAGACAGGCAATGGAAACATACACCTTCCTTAGCTAATGAAAGTGGTAGGGGTGTGAGACTTCAAAGAGGAAGACAATTCACAGGAAGATGAGAACAGAAAAATGTTTGCTGAACAAATGTTTGTCCTGTCCTGCAGATAGGTCTCTGGTAATAGCTGTCTTCCTGGGATAGGTTCTCTTTCTAAGTTCTTTTAGGCAGTTAAGGGAGAACTGAAAAATTTCTCCTTAGTCTGCCGAGTCTTGATCGTTTTCAAGTCAAAATAATCCACATGTCAAAGTGGCACATTTTGTGGTAGAATATTTTGCTCCCCTTCATCATGTAAAATAAAAACACTGAGGAAAAAAAAAATTGCAAATTTTCTTTCAAATCAGTTAATACCATGTAAGCTTATTATACCATAATAAGCACTAAGGATTTAATCATATTCTAGAATAAGATACATGCATTCTCTTCAACAGGGCTATGTAGCTAATGAGGCAAACAAGCAAACAGAAAATTATAATGGAGAAAGTGATGTGATTATACTAAATAAAAGATAGTCTAATGAGTGAAGGCTTTCAAGATGATGCTACATATTCTAGAGTCACCTACGATGCCATGCTGACTACTATGAAATGTCTTCTGAGGCTTTTGGCAAACTATTGATGGGTTCCAGCTAAAGACCAAGATGATTGGGTGTGTGTTTAGAAAGATTTCCACTGTCAACATGTGGAAATGAAAAGGAATTCACTGACTGACAACCAGAAGCTGACAGAGTGTGTATAAGTCCATGCAGGTCTCCAGGCATAGATAACAGTCACTTGCAACTATGATAGCAAATAGAGTGGGGAGAAAAGCCAGGAGATTTGATAAGTATTTTTGATGTGACTTGTATATATCTTAAACACTTCATTTGAAAGAGAGGATACAGATACTATCAGGGTTTTTTGAGGTTGGGATGACCAAATATTACTTTATAGACTGAGTTTCTCAGAAGGTATGCAGAAATCTCAATTATGTTATATATATATTTTTTACATTTAAATATTAATGTAAATTTACATACCAAAATGAAAGGATTAGGAATTTTGTATAGGAGCAATCCAGATCTTGAAAGGCAAACTTAAGATTTTTTTAGATACAACATTTCAATTTCATTTTAATTTCATATTTTTATTTAATACTAAATTCAAAGCCTTGTTGAACCCTTTATAAATCTTGGGGGGAATATTGTGAATTGTTCAAAATACTGCCTTTGAGGAAGAGTAAATTAATACTGCTTGTCTATACAAGAAACTTTTTAATATGGTCTTAATATTTCAGGAATATATCTCTTTAAATGCAGTCTTAAGTCTACCTAGTTTTATGACCTATAAGATTTTTTCAGAAAGGTCCTATTACATTTTACATTTTTTAAGATTTAAATGTGGTGTTTTAGTTTTTATTTTACTTCAATATTGTCTTTTCTACATATTTTCAAAATTTATGAGCCTTTGGATTCATGATTTATTCTTGAATTGTAACTGATCAGGCTTTATACTTTTTCTAACATTAGAAATATTGTGAGCTAGATATAATGCCTTAATTTTTTGCCCTCAGGTAGGAAATTCAGTGTTTTGTTATAGTAATTTATTTACTACACTTAAAGAAAAAATGTTGAATATCAAGGGACACACTGATGATCTGTTTCTCAGTATGTACATTTTAGCCTGGACAATTTCTCTGTATCAGTACTTTAAAATTCAGATCAAATACTTACTGTTTTATAACATATTTCCCAAACCTATATCCTGAATAATTTATTTTCTCTTTGATTACACATAATTCATATGTGTCTCTGCTAAAATATATATCCACCTATCTATTATTCTATTTGTTAATTCAGCAAACTGCTTGAGCATCAACTATTTGTCAGGCACTAAAGTAGGCATGAGGTATATAATGCCCAGTAAGACACTGCCCCTGCTTTCAGGCAGCTTACCCTCTTATCTATCACATTATTGAAATCTTGTATTGTTTTGAGGAATATTTAGCCAGTGCCTTCTATGCACCATGTTGTTGTAGGCACTTTGCATACATCAGCAAAGAGAACAGTTAAAGGTATTTGTCCTGATTGAGATTACATTCTAGAAGAGATAGTAAATGATAGTAAACATAATAAGTATATAAATTATAATTTAGATGATCATAAGTGCTATAGAATAAAGAAAATATAAAACAGGTTTAGAGGATTTGAATATACCTGGGATGTGGGCAGGAAGTGAGGGCAGGATACAGAATTAAATAGGTGGGGGGGGGCGGGGGCAGGGGGGCGGTTGGCACCTGGGTGGCTCAGTCGGTAAAGCGTCAGATTTCAGCTCAGGTCATGATCTCATGGTTTATGAGTTCTAGCCCTACGTCCAGCTCTGTGCTGACAGCTCAGAGCCTGGAGCCTGCTTCAGATTCTGTTTCCCTCTCTCTGCCCCTCCTCCACTCGTGTTCTGTCTCTCTCTCTCTGTCAAAAATTAAGAAAAATCATTATTATTATTTTTTTTAAATAGGGGGGTTGGGGGCAGCCCTGCTGTGACAAAATTTGAACAAATACTTGAAAGACATATGAGAGTTGGAAAATGGATATCTGAGAGAAGAACGTTTTAGGCAGAAGAATAGGTAGTATAAAGTCCCTACTACAGGAATATGTTGCATGTTAGAGGTATAGCTAGGAAAACCATTTGCCTAGAGGAGAGTAAACAAGGGAACAGTAGAAAAAGAGCCTACCAGCAATGTTTAAAGTTATAGTTCAGTATGTATCTGTTGTCCTTCTAGAATCTTTCAAGATGTCTTGATATCTGTGATTTCTGTGTTTCATGCTGTGGTCAGCAAAGAGTCCATGACTTGTGTGTCTTCCTTTTTTTTTTTTTTTCCCCTTATCCTCAGTACAATGTGCCTAACTTTCCTCTCTAAAAATAGCATTCTTGAACTAATTTCCAAACTTTTCTCTGGTATTTAATGGACCCCAAGGACAAAGAGTCACGTTCAAATAGTGCATACCTTCTGGGTAAATCAGAGAAAACTAGTGGCAAGGAGATTAAATCCACCTGATCCATTTTTAGGGGCACTCTAAAGATGAAATAGGTATTGGGCCTTAAGTTGAGCCTGCTATTTTTGTTGTGTGTGTGTGTGTATGTATATGTATATATAATTTATATATTGGAAACCTATATATCTGGAAACCTAAATAACTTTTGTTGTTGTTGTTGGACTTGAAAGGACTTTTTAAACTGATTATTTGTGAGAATAGAGTAATCATTGGAGGATTTGTATCCTATCAGAGAGCATCACTTTCCACATATCTACCAGAAGACCTACTAGCACTTATGCTCATGAGCCAAACTTCTCCACTTATAACCTATCCCCTCTTATATTTAGCAAAGCAGAAAACACATTGGAGGAAATGAAACTGACCTTAATTCAGGCTCCAAGTCTGGTTCTGATTGCCATCAGTTTATGCCTAAGGGTTGACCCAGGTTTGTTTTTAACCCTGACTTCATGAGATCTACAACTCCCTAACTTCTCCTTCTTCCTTCATGGTATATAATGCTCTTCCTTCCCAAGTTCCTGATATTTCCACCGAGGGTCACTGTATTTATTCAGTGCCAATAACTGAGGAATAAATTCTTACATGTTGGGTAGGATCTTCACTATTGTTTTGCAAATTAGCCAACTGAAACAAAATAGTGATAATGTGTTATTATAGTTAAGGTTAATATGCTGCTGATTACCTCTAGAGGATACAATTGCAGACACATTATGTAAAAGGCCTATTTTGTTGAGCTAACTGATAAATGAGAAAAACATTTATGTGTCTGGTTGTGTTAACATGAGTGTGGAGTTTCCAGCCACATAGAACTGCCTCAGTTTCTTTCTCACTCTCCTATCTGCTCCCTCCCAATGTCAGCTTCATCCTGAGTTCTGGTCCTTGTGTTGTTGCACACCATCCACCATTTATAGTCCACAGGGTAGCCAGCAAGTTGCTTTACCTCTTTTAACCTCACTTAATTTACTTATGTGGTTTGATAGTGTCCACCTGTTCATTGTTACTAGGAGAGATTGCTATATGAGGATTTCTTCTCCATCTGGGATCATGGGTGATTATTTTCCCACATTATTGTATGCCATTTATAAAAGATAAATTTAATTCATTTTCCATAGAAACGGGGTTTATTAGTATTAACCAAAATGTTACTTTTATCATAACAGTACTATTAGGTATAGCCAAGACATTACTTGTGACCTGTCCTGTACTTCTTGGAATTTCTACTTTGTTGTATTGCACGGTTTCACTGATTTATTCTTTGCAAATGAAACACTATAATGGAAAGATACCTGACTGCTAATTGAAGAATACACTCTTCAATTCCCCCCCCCCAATAATAACTGTATATTTTGTAAATCTCATGTTATAGCTATTGAAAAACTGGTTGGACATTTCCCCATTCAAAATTGCCAATGACTCTCACTAAGTGGGTGTTTTGAATATGTGATGCCATTGCTGATCCAATAATTAACAAGCAAAGAATTTACAATCTATGAATTTAAAGTGTTAAAAGTGAGCATACCTGGCAATGACCACCAGGCATGACAGACAAAAATGAATATATATATATATATATATATATACACATATACACACTATATGTACATATGCATATACATACACACACATACATACATACATATTTTCCCCCAATGAGTTAGCATTAGATGTAACTGTCACTTTGGTCTTCCTGTTGTGTGGGAAAATTAGGTATCCTAGGGAAATGCTGGAAGAAAATTTCATGATAAACTCTTTGAGTATCCCTTTCTTTGATCCTTAGGGAAGACCATTTCTCTGGTATAATGCATGTTATGGATGCCTCCCTTTCTAGAGTCTATTCTACACTTTCCCTTTTCCCAACAGCACCCCGGTTTCCCTCCAAGTTTTCAACTTCACCAAGCAGCCGCTACATATCTGGAGGTGGGCTTGATGCTTGAACCCAATCAGTACATCCACATTTCCCAAAACAGCTATTGTGTGACCTGATCCAATTGGGGGAATTCTAGAGACTCTTGATTGTTATTGTGAGGGAGAAAAACTACCTTTTTATCAGCAACAAAAGGAAAGAATATAAGGCACCTATCACCCCTGGAAGAAAGCTTAAAGCAATATAGGGAACAAACTTTAGTAATAAAAAAAATATGGGGAAGGGCAGAGAAGAGATTGAAACAGGAACCAAGTTCCTTATGCTTTCTTGAGCCTCTGGACCAGCCTATCTTGAAGTATAATAGAGCTCTGGAATTGCAACTCAAAACCCCTTTAAATTGCCTTGATATGTTTGAGCACATTGACTGGTACAAAAGACAAAGTCTTATGTATATATGGGCTTATGCATGTGTGTAGGAGATGTTGAGGAACTGGGCAGCTGTACAATTTGTGTACCAAACAAGATCTTTTATGCCTGTACCCCCATGATTTTGTAGGAATTGACTGGAAAAATTAAAGTGATTCATCAGGAACTTAAATACTTCCCATATTGAGAATCAACATAGCATGTTTCTCCTATAAGTTTCCACATAAAGAATAAAAAAGGGCCCTCAGAATATCTTACAGAATTTTCCACATATTATTCTATTCACTCAATCATCATATAATTCTGATGAGCATATACAACATCAGTAATTATAGTCTTTATTGAAATTCTTCTTATAAAAATAAGCAATGGCTTTGTGGTCCACACTTTCAAGCTGATCTTTGCTCCGGATACAGCTGACATGTATTCATTCATATGGTTTTAGTGTTTTATAACAACAGTGGCAACATCTGGTTTAAGGTTTGACCTGGCTCTGATACACTTTCTGTGGAAAGATATAGGAATAATAAGATCTAGACAGTAATTTTAGCATAATAATCACCAATTTTGGAAAGTCTCTGGTGACTTCTCAATAGGTCAATTTCCTCTAACATTTGTTATTATAGCACTATGTACCGCTGTTTCTGAGCATATGTTTTATATAATTGTGGGAATAATTGACTAATGCCTACTTTATTGGCCAATTTCTTATCCTTAAGAAGTAGAGATCATTGTCTAGAAATACTCACTATTGTCTTCCCAAATCCTAGCACAGTGTATGTCATTTAGTAGTAGACATATATAGAATGGAGAGAGGGAAAACTTATTATAAAGTGGAAGATAGTCAGATGATCATTAATGCCAAAAAGCAAAAGTCAAGTGATATCCCCTTACAGAAAACCCTGAGTTCCTTTTGTTTAATGATCATTGTAACAACTAAGAATGTAAGGGAATGCATTTTAATTAGCAATCTAGGTACAATTTGGAGGCAGTGTATGGATTCTGTTAATCCATGAAATATTTTTAAGGCATAATTTCATGTGCATTCTCTTTTTCTGTTTCATGTGTAAATCACTTCAAATATTAGCTCCAGATGGTGCAGTCTCAAAGGTTCCATATTTACACACAGTTCAATATTCTCTTCCAAATAGAATGTGAAAGTAGCATTTCAAGCAAAAACCAGTCCTGAAACTGATCAAAGGTGTGACAGTCCTTAATCTTAAAGACTACCAGGCCCTTGCAGTGTTTTTATCAGGATGAAAAAGGCGCCCAATTCTATGTATGATTCATCCATCTTATGGAGGTGTTCTGGTATTCTCCCTTTCCCATTTTACCCATTTCTCTCTTTCTCCTTTTCTCCTTCCCTCCTAGTAAGAGTCAAAATGAGATAATGGGTTGTTTGAAAAAGTTTTCCCAGGCTTACCCTTTAAGTATTGCACTCCACTGTCAGCCATACACACGTGGAGAGAAATGGGGGAGAGAGGAAAGAAGAATGTGAAGTTAGTTTTGGAATCTTACCATTATTTCTTCTCTCTGTCCTGCCATTTGCAGCAAAGTGGATGCAACTGGAGGGTACTATGTAAAGCGGAATAAGTTAATCAGAGAAAGGCAGATATCATATGTTTTCACTCATATGTGGAACTTGAGAAACTTACCAGAAGACCATGGGGGAAGGGAAGGGGGAAAATAGTTACAAACAGAGAGCGAGGGAGGCAAACCATAAGAGACTCTTAAATACAGAGAACAAACTGTGGGTTGATCGGGGGGTGAGAGGGAGGGGAAAATGGTGATGGGCATTGAGGAGGGCACTTGTTGGGGTGAGCACTGGGTGTTGTATATAAGTGATGAATCACAGGAATCTGCCCCAAAACCAAGAGCACACTGTATACGCTGTATATTAGCCAACTTGACAATAAATTATATTAAAGATAAATAAATAAAAATAAATAAAAATAAAAATACTCTCATGATGAAGACTATCTGTAAGTGTGAGCGGTGCTCAAGAAAATTTTATTGCCACTCGGTGTACTGAACTATATTGGACACAAGAAGTCTGCTTTTTGATTTGGGGCAGTAGACACTGTTTTCTAGAAACTTCTCAAGTGCAGTGCTGCTTCTTAGGCACTTAGGAAGTCCACAGAGTTTACTTTAAGAAAAAAACAATGTGTTGCCTGGTCTTTACACCCTCATGCCAGATTCTCTTGCTGCTACTATCTATCTCTCAATGCAGATTATGGCTGCACTGCATTATTGGAAGCTGAATTCTAAAATGGGCTCTTGGTCCACATTTCACCTTACCTAATAATATGACTCTTATGTGAAGGTTCTCAGCTAGGATTTTTTATTTTTGTTTGAAATGTTGCTTTTACATTTGATTCAAGTGGTTAACACATTTTTATTTATTGGTGTATTTCATAGGCTTTCTCTTTACTATGTTACATATTTTAATTTTGAATTTTATTCTTTGTTGCATCTTCTTTTTTTTGTTTTAATTTAAACTGGAATAAAGATAGACTTCTTTTCTTCAAATAATGGAGGAAACTTATTAACATGAGATAAGACAATCTGATGTACCAAAGCATGAGAACTATAAGAGAGAGGGGTCCTTCAGATGGTCATTTGGTTTCAAAGCAATTCTCAGATTCAGAATTTTGTGACTCTTCACTTCAGGGTTCCAACAACTATGGAATTAAGTGAAAAGGAATTTCCCCCTTACCTGTCATGTCTCTATAATAATCTCTTTATGTGCCATTGTTCCTATTTCTGCTTCTCTTCTCCTTATCTAAATAATACTTTCCTTACTCCTGAAATAGGCATTCTTGTTTTTTTTTTTTTTTTTTTTGAGACAGAGAGAGATGGGGTGGGGGGGTGCCTCTCTCTTCCTTGTTTACTGTCTCTGTGTCTCTCTGTCTCTGTCTCATTCTCTCTCGAAAATGAATAATCATTATGATTTTTTTTTTAATTAGCAGAAGTCAAATCCATAGTAATCACCTATTATTGGTAGGGGTAATATGATGGTTATACTTCCATATGTGCTATTTGAAATTTTATATAGAAATTCAAATATCTATATCTTATTTCTAATTCTAGTAAGGGTTTATAGTTTAAAAAATCATATTCCACTGTATATTTGTCAATATTATGAATGATTCCATATTTATTGATTCCCTCTTACATAAAAGGAGATAGTGGTCTTTTATTTCCTCCCACCTTTCTTCCCTCTTTCCACCTTTTCTTGATATGGTACTCTGAATTAATATTAATATTAATTATAATTTTTAAAAATTATATGTCTTCTCTTTTAAGATTTATTAAAAAGAGAATTAAGACTCTGGAAATAAGGCGGCCTGTCCTGGATGTATCTTCCATACTCCCATATTTGATTGTTCACCACTCTTGAACTAGAGGAATCTTGTCAACTTGACATATTGATCACTGTAGAAACCTCTGGTGTGGGTATGGAGTTTATAGAGCTTTTGCCCTTTATGCAAAAGTCTAAAGATACAGAGGTCTATGAGAAGCTCCAATATTGGTTCCAAATATAGTACTAGAAGAGCGAGGTTCTCAAATACTTGAGGACCACCAAATCCAAATAGCCCTCTGCGTTTCTCATACACATGACCCACGCCTTGGATGTATATTGGCCCTGAATGGAAATGTGTAGGCTTCCGGTAACTTAAGACATGGAGTTGGAACTAAATTTGTGTGCAGCAACTCCCTATTCTTGAGACGAGGATGGTAGAAGAAACATAGGGATTGGGCAGGTTTTCTCCAGATAGGATAGGAGAGGAGTCAAGGAAGACAGGCAGTTGCTGAAGGGCCAAGGATCCATCTCCTTCTATTATTTGAGAGATAACTGCATGAAAGATATTTCAGATCAGCAGAACATGACCTCAGAAGCTAACAATGACATTAAAAGCAACAACATTTAACACTGTAACTAAGAAGCTAAGTAGCCTGAGAGGAAGATCAGCCAACATAGAGAGCTTACTGGAGGAGAGACAGAAGAAAACTTGGACAGACAGTAAGTGATCTTAACCACTAAGGAAAGAAAAAAAAAAAAAAAGAATAATCATCCTGGGTCTAAATACTATAATCATTGAAATAAAAAATAGTAAGCAATGAAATGAACACAAAAGGTCACTAAAGAGAGTAGAGTGAAATTAGTGGTGTGGAAAGGTATGAATAGAAGAAATATCTCAGAGCCTATAAAGTATTGAGACCTTGGTCTCAATGGAAATAATTAATAAGAAAGTATTATACTAAAAGAGAAATCCAAAATAATGTGGTTCCTCTGTTTCTTTACCAATAAGATGAGGATCATAATACTATCTCACAGGACTATTATAAAGAATTAAAAGAGTCAATATTTGTAAAGTGCTTAAAACAATTCTAAGCATAGAGGAAATGCTATGTGTTTTCCAAGTAAATAAATAAAACAGAAATAATGATCAAATCCAAACACTGGTTATTTGAAAGGACCAATAAAATAGAAAAACACCCTTTTTTAAATATTTTTTAAAATGTGTTATTTATTTTTGAGAGAGAGAGAGAGGGAAAGGGAAAAGGAGAAAGAGAGACAGAGTATAAGCAGGGGAAGGGCAGAGAGAGAGGAAGACAGAATCTGAAGTAGGCTTCAGACTCTGAACTGTCAGCACAGAACCCGAGGCAAGGCTCAAACTCATGAACCACTAGATCATAACCTGAGCCAAGGTGGGCCACTTAACTGACTGAGCCACCCAGGCATCCTGAAAAATGCTTCATGACGATGGTTTTAAAGGAGAGAGAAGGAAGGCAAAACTTTTGGAATGTAAAAGCAAGCATCTCTAATACAGAGTAACTCAAAGCAGTTATGCTTGAACATTGTGTGCAAGTCCGTGGCAATTCAAAAATCATGATAAATATATGATTTTCCATTTAAATGCAAATGGTCAATATTGATGTTAACAAGAAGTTAAAAACCTGAATGGATCTATTACCACAGTACAAATTGGTGACGGGCCCCAGGATCAGATGGATTTCCAGTTAAATTCTATTTAACTTCAAAAGACAGGTAATTTCAAAATTATTGTAGTTATTTCAAAACAAAACTGGACAGCTTTCCAATTTTTTTATAAAGGCCATATAATTTAAAGATCAGGACCTGATTGTAAATAGAATAAAACAGAAAATAAAGACAATCTCACCTTTTTGTTTTTGGTTTTTATAACATTTTTATTGAGCCCCCAAAATCAAAATTTTATTTCAAAATGTAATCCACATCAGAAGATTGGATAAGATGTGTTATATCTTTTCATTCTCTATGAGACTTGAAATACAGTGTCTTCTGCAGTTACAGGGCATCTCAATTCATAACTTCAATTTGATCGGATATATTTGATTTCTATCAAGGTATCATAAGATTGATATTTGTGAGAGAAGAATAGCATAGCCAAATTGACAAAACACACCTGAAAATACTCCAATAACCAAGTCAAGGATCAGACAATAAAATTTAATCTATACTAGTTTGAAATGAATCACATTTAAAAAGAAAATCCCATCCTGTTTAATGTTGAACAGTATCCCATTATACAGTTGCATTACCATTTGTACATGCATTCATCCTTTGAAGGACATTGGTATCCAATCCAGCTTCTGATGATTATGTTTGTGAATACAGGTTCTGTAAGCAAATACATTTGCCATTCTGTTGAATATCACGTTTTATTTCTCTAGACTAAATTATCTCGGAGGACAATATTCAAAATAATGGGTCACTGAGTTCTCTTCCATGATAGTCAGGCATAGTTCAAAATCAAGATACTAGAGTTATATAATATTAAGTAACCCTCAGCTAGTGAGGGGTGCAACAATTTGCACCCTTACTTTTTGACTCCTAGTGATAATGGTAATAATAGTAACTATGAAAATGAAATCACTAAAGAGCTAAGTTTTATGCAAACTGTTGTAATTGCTGTATGTTTTACTTCTTAGAAAAAGTTAAAAGATTCTTATATATCATGTAACTTTACCTTTATATATTATAAGGTGACAAGAAATAGGAATTACAGTGTGAGGGGTGAAGCCATTTTTGAGATTAGATAAGAAAGGAAATGTTTGCTTTTGTTAGAGATGAGTAAGTGAGAAGCAGAAGAACAAAGAGAGACAGACTTCTTAGATCTGGGCTTGAACAAAACTAGGTAGGATACTCACTATCTACTCTCAGTGAAAGTGATAGAGGAAGAAAATACACAAGAAAAGGTTTCCCAAAAAGTCAAGGGCTAGACTAAAGAGAAGCAGAAGTGGCAGTATTATCACTGTGAAAGATGAATGTAGTGGCACTTCTAATTTATTTAGTATTCAGGATTTCAACCTTAATTAGGATTCCTTTGTCACATCATTCATCAAATATACTTGAAGAAATGGAAATTAACCTCAAAGTTTCTGTCGCCTCAGGCATGCTTTTAATACTTTTACTCATTTCAGTGTATTGTGAAGTACAGTGAGTTGACTTGGAAATGTTTTAGTCGAAATAAGTAACATCCAAATGAAGAAATCGCACGTTATAAGCAATTCTGGCAAAGATATAAAAAAGCAGCTATTAAATGGTTACTAACTTGCCTTTCTTTCATCCAGGGCTAAGAACAGCAAGTTTTGTTCCAAAAATTCTGTTCTTGCCACCCTTATGATTTGATTTGCAAAGGTCCTTTGAAAAAATTACTTTAAAAAGGATTTTTTGCTTATGATAGTCCACAACATTTGTTTGGCTAACAATGTGACTATATTTTTAAAGGAATTGGTACATCTATGATTGTACTTTACCAAGATGGGTATAGAAGTGGGATTATTAATTCTGCAGGCATATTTAGTATGTACTGAACTATTTCAGTTACTAAAATAATCCTTTTTCAAATTTTTGCTCTAGCAAAGTTTCACCTATCCCTCAAATGTGATGCCTTATTTATTCTTACCTACATGCATTGCCTTCTTTGATAACACCAACCAAATAGAATGGATTACTCTCTCCACTGAATACCTGTTGCCTTTGGCACACACATCTTGTATGAATCATCCATGTGCATAAATGTATGATACATACATACCATGTACGTCTCCGTACAGAATATAAACATTAAAAAGGCAGAAACAGTGTTATATATATTTGAATCTCTCAAAACAAAACTTTACAGGCACTTAATGTGTTAGTCATCAATTGATTCCACAAATAAATGAGTGAATAAATGAATATTATTAAATTCTCAGTCACAGTCTAATTGTTATTTGATACAGTAACACTGTACTTGTTTTCTTGGGTGATTGTAAGATCAAGTGATTTTTGAAAGACTTTTTTCAAGTGATATAGAATGGGGCATTTGTTATTGGTCTCAGTGTGGTTCCACTTAAATTTATATTCTATTAGTAAATAATGCAATGGCCATATTGCCATTAAGCACCAGGCTTAGAAACTAGTTTGAGCCCCTCTTTGATTATTCATCAGCTATAGCGTGACCCTGGTCACTTTCTTAAACTTGTCTAATTTTGTTTTCCTCATCAAAGAAGAGTGAATAATAATGTGATGTATTTCATTGGGCTATTTGTTTACATTAAATGAAGTAAATAAGTAACATGCTTAAATGAATGTCAGACACAAAGCAAGTCTTCAGCAATTATTAGTTGTTACTATTATTGACATTATTTGACATATTTATAAAGACAGCCAATTCTGCTGGGAAGATTGCTCCCTTTTCATCTATATCTTAAAATAGGAGACTGGATTCCTAATGCTTGAATTATAAAGGTTTTTTTTAGGAACAATTATGGACTGGCTTTCCCTAGTGAATTCTTGCATTTTATCCCAAATTATGAATGTAATTGCAAAGGTAAAGAATTACATTATTTTTTTTAAGGAGCTCTATGAGTCTATCTGGTAGTTCCCAAAATAAAGTAAAAGCTCCCTGTATATGAATATTTGGTTGGAAAAGCTTGGCGGTGCTCTTAAACCAACGTTAAGTGTTGGCTTAAGAAACCCTGAGAATATTCTCACTCCTTGGAGAATATTCTCTGCGTCTTATACTTCAGAGCTGTCAGTCAGTATTTTTGATCATTAGCCATCTGTGATTATTTTAATTTTTGTCAGCAGGAGAAGAAACTCTTTTCCACCCAGGAGCTCTGTTATTACAATATAATTTATATGTAAAGAGCTCATTTCATCAGTGAGAAAAACTTTTACACAGCTCTTTTTTTTTTTTTTAGGTTTAAAAGAAACTCATGGATATCTTGTTTTTCTTTTCTTTCCTCAACTGTTTGCCACTGTTTCTCTGTCATATTTCTTGTGTTGTGTCTCCGTACAGAAGGTCTCTAAGTACCTAGTTAACAATTTTAAGAAGAGGAAAAAGTTGAACTGATTTCCATATGTTTTAAATATAGAACATCATATTTATTGTAACTGATACTTTAAAACTTAATACTCATACAGAAAAATATTTTACTTTGCAATGATGTTTAATATTGAAGAGGAAGCTCCTAGCTGAGATTTCCTTATTATCAGTTTATTAAAAAGGCATGATGACATTTTAGCTATAATTATATAATAAGTGCAAGTTTTGAGGGAGGCAAAAAAAATTAAAGTAAAAAAAGTTGGCCTTTTCTATGTATGACCGTGAGTTAGGATTTGGAGTCATGGAATCACATTCATACCTCATCCCACTTCTGCTTCTGATATCAGTTTGACCTTCAACAAGTCAAAAACTCCCCTCAATCACTTTACCTATAATGTGGGATAATAATGTTTAACTGAATATGGTTATTGCAGAGATTAATGAGTTATTGCTCATAAAATGTGATCCATGTATTAAAAATCTCTGCATGAAGAGTAGACTGAATCCCCGGGTCATTATTTCAGAGTGGTATTGTGAAGCGAAGTGAATTATTGATCAACTACACAAAATTTTAGGTCTTGAACTTTATGAAGCAAGTTTCAAATCTCGGGATAGATGCCACTAGAAATGAGTGCCTTCAAGGTCCCATGCCATTTTTTGCAGAACCAAAAAATATCTTGTTTTGTTTCCTGGCAAAAGGGTACATTATATGTTGAGCAGGGTTGACTCCTGAGGAAATTACTGATGATCTGAGAACACTCCTATACACACACACATACACACACACACACACATATATATATATATACACATATTTTTTTTTACTTTTCCATTTAATGTCTCCTTTCCCCTTTCATAACCCTCACTATATTTCTTTAGTTGTCTGTCTCTGCTTTCTTTAAAAACAAGAACTTGGAGGGCTTACTCATGTAACTTAAGTGGAGGAAGCAAACGATCTGTGTTTGCCAGGATGAAAACTGCAGCCACAGCAAGACAACTCTGTATTTCCTCTGTCTGGGCACTTGGATGCCTAGTTTGAAAAAAAATAACTGAAATGTGACATCATGTGTTCATTCATACAATTTTTTAATAAGAGGTTTTGAAACAGTGTCAGAAATAAAAATAAAGATTTCCTTGACACTCATTTGTTTTTATCTAGGAGTGTGAACACACACACACACACACACACACACACACACACACACACACACACA
>NW_024412391.1:56780892-56782465 GCF_014898765.1 Herpailurus yagouaroundi | reverse complement strand
ACACACACACACACACACACACACACACACACACACACACACACACACACTGGAGGTATAGGGAAGGTTACTTTCTGAAATAACTGTTTACCTTGGTAAGGAAATAGCAACTCCTTCTGAGAAATAGCAGGGATGGTAGCTAAGTGCCCAAATAACCCGGTGTCACTAGGTCTGGTCCCATTGAAAACTATCCTAATCTGTATCCAATTGAACATCTGAACTTAATTCCTTTGGCTCTAATCAACCCAGAGCATCTTTGCCATAGAAGCCTTGACATTAGTCATGTTCTCTAGAAATGTCAAGAGTAATGACAAATAATTACCCCATATACCTTCATGAACCTTGCCTTTTAGATGTAGTTTCTTAATTTAAAAAAGCTTCAAAGCATAGAGCTTTCTGGTGCTGACAGAGTGTTTCTGTATACCAGTCAACTTTTGAAAAAAAGGTGGCATGGGTTCAGCATTCTTGTAGAGACAATTTCCCCATTAGCAAAACTAAGAGAATTACCGTTTAGATTCTCTTTCTTCTGTTTTTTTCTTTCTTTTTCTTCTTCTTTTTTTTTTCCAAAAACAAATAAGCTGTAGTTTCCACACTGTAGCTTTTGAAAGATTGAGAGTTTTGCTTACTCTAACATGAGGTTTCATGGCTCTGTCTAGGGCTGCTAAAATTATGTGACTCTCATACATTGTCTAGCCATAGGGACCAGGAAACACTGGGATTCATCATTGTCCCATTGCAACCTGGGCTCATGGCCCCAAAAACATTTCCACCCACAAGTAGTCAGAATCATAACAACTCAGTTAAATCTGCCCTCCTAGTGGAGGTAAGAGACAATCAGGTCAAATATCAAATAAACTATAATTAAGCTTTGGGAAATTTAAAACACAGATGAGTTAATGATTTTATTTCTATGCAAATAACAAATCTTTGCAACAGATCACATGCCTCTCTTACTTCCATATTGCCAAACTTTGATTTGATTGGTTCTATATTTATCCCCATGTGGCAGCTGGAGCACTCACTTTAGAGGGAAACTTTCCTAATTCCAGTCTATCAAGGAAAATCTGCAAGTTAAAAACTCACTTTTATCAGCAGGCATTCAGAGAATGGCAGGTGGCAAATAAAGCTCTTAGTGGATTATTCTAATTGCATTTTCTTTTACCTTCATAACTGAAAAAGTTGTAGGAAAATAGGACAATTTTCTATGGTTTCGACAGTTGTGTTTACTCCATTCTCTAACAAATACTGTTCAAAGTTTTCACAGACTCTAAGAAGGAACCTAGTCTGAAGCCCCAGTGTCAACTTGCACAATGAGTATAGAACAAAGAACTAGGAATGATTGTATGCATCAGATATATAAAAGTATTGACTAATGTTATTATAAATTATTTTTATGCCTTTCCCTAGTTTTATTTGTTTTCACAATTTTCTTCACTGATTCATTACTTCATATTGAAGACAGAAGAGTCAAACACAAAATAATAAAACATAAAATTTAAATAAAAGAATGAAAAATTAAGATGAGGCAAGCTTAGGTCTAATGCAATCAGTAATTGGATTAGCTTGCATCTTC
>NW_024412391.1:56702989-56780792 GCF_014898765.1 Herpailurus yagouaroundi | reverse complement strand
AGGGCTCGAACTCACGAACCGCGAGATCGTGACCTGGCTGAAGTCGGACGCTTAACCGACTGAGCCATCCAGGCGCCCCTGCATCTTCTTTTTAAAACAAAATCTATTCCATTATAAATCAAACCCCACTAAATCTCAATTTTAAACTTTATTCTGGGTTCTGTATTATATGTCTGAAAGGAATTAATTATCACATATTAATTGGTTAAAAGACTGAGTATTTCTGAGAAATAAATTTTAATGTAAGAAAATGGACAGTTGTCTAACAATTTCTTACTTTTTAAACAATTGGAGAGAAGAAACTTGAAGTCTTATCTTGGTGACAAACTTTATAAATGACTACCTATCCAGTAAGTATACTTCCTATTAACTTTTTTAAAGCAAATAAGTGTATATTGTGTAGTCAGAAATACATAAACCTATATTTTTTTCCATTAGCTGGAAGAATCAGAAAAATAAGATCATATGATTTGGGTCAAGGCAAGAAGCAGAAACCCAATGAGAACATATGTTTCTCATTTGATTGGTCCACCTACCTCTCATTATATTATGGATTTATGTTTTTAACCTAGTCTCACAACAGAATATTTTAAATTTATTTATAGTTAAGGCATTCATTTTTTAATTTTATTTTAAATTTCTATTTTTTTAAATTTTTTAATTAAAAAAATTTATTTTAATTTAATTTTTTATTTTTTTTTAAATTCACATCCAAATTAGTTAGCATATAGTGCAACAATGATTTCAGGAGTAGATTCCTTAGTGCCCCTTACCCATTTAGCCCATCCCCCCTCCCACAATCCCTCCAGTAACCCTCATCAGTAATCAAATGCCTATGTTTGCAGATTTCCAAAATGTATCCCATCCTAGTTCTCATAGAAATTACTCCAAAATAATATCACTTTTCTCAACCAGTTTTAAAGCAAAATTGTCTCAGTGATGATAAATGTGGAATGTATTGAGATATAAGAAAAAAGCTTCCACATCTAGCTGAATGAGTTTAAGTTAAGCTTCAAGGAGGTTACATTTTTACTGACTTGGCAGTATATTTGAAGGTTGACAGAATCATGAGGAAAATGTATAGAAATATAAGTGAAAATGATGTGTTCTGAGAACTATAACAAGTTCTTTAATTTTAGATTTCGTTTAAGTTATTCTTTTTGTATTTATTAAGTGTCTTGAAACCTTCCAAAAATGTGTAAGAAAGTTTGTGGGCAAAGGTAAATCTAAACAGGTCAGGTAACAGGAACTAAATTTTAAAAAGGTCTTGTGTAAATTGTGAAGGAATTTAGGTTTACCTATTGTCCTTTCAAACTCTTCCCTCCATCAGGCCCTTCATGTTTAAAAACCAGCAATGATTTTGTATCAGTCAGGTCTCATTCAAGTGATTTAAAATCAGTCTCTATCAACAAAAGTAACCTTGTTAAATAAATATGCAAATGATTGTCCTACTGCATCTGGTTTATTTAACTTAGCATAATGTCTTCCAGGTTCATCCATGTTGTGGCAAATGGCAGGGGATCCTTTTTTTAAAAAGAATAATATCCCGGGGCGCCTGGGTGGCGCAGTTGGTTAAGCGTCCGACTTCAGCCAGGTCACGATCTCGCGGTCCCTGAGTTCGAGCCCCGCGTCAGGCTCTGGGCTGATGGCTCAGAGCCTGTGAGCCTGTTTCTGATTCTGTGTCTCCCTCTCTCTCTGACCCTCCCCCGTTCATGCTCTGTCTCTCTCTGTCCCAAAAATAAAAATAAAACGTTGAAAAAAAATTAAAAAAAAAAAAAGAATAATATCCCATTGTATAGATATACAACACAATTTCTTTATACATTTGTCTGTTTATGGACATTTAGGTTTCTTCCATATTTGGCTATAGTGAATAATGCTGCAATGAACATGGGACTGCACATATTTCTTTAAGACCTAGACATCAATTCCTTTGCATATATACCCAAAGTGGGATTGCTAGGTTGAATAGTAGTTCTGGTTTTAATTTTTTTGCAGAAACTTCTACTGTTTTCCATCATGGCTGTACCAGTATATAGTCCTATAACAATATACAAAGTTTCCTTCATCAAATCCTTACCAAAGTTTGTTATCTTTTTTTTAATTGTTATTTTCTTTTATAGTAGCTATCCTAACAGATATGCTGTGGTATTGCATTGTGGTTTTGATTTGCATTGCCCTCATGATTAGTGATACTGAACACCCTTTTCATATACCTGTTGGCCATATATATATCGTATTTGGAAAAATACCTATTCAAGTCTTCTGTCCAGTTTTTAATCAGGTTATTTTTATTTTTATTTTTATTTTTTGATGTTGAGTTGAAGGAGTTCCTTATATTTTTTGGATTTTAACCCCCTCTCAGAAATATGGTTTATAAATATTTTCTTCCTTCCAGAGGTTTTCCTTTCATTCTGTTGTTTCCTGGGTTCTGCAGAAGCTTGTGAGTTTGATGCACTCCCACTTGTTTATGTTTGCTTTTGTTGCCTATGATATTGGTGTCAAGGAGTTTTCTCCCATTTTCTTCTATGAGTTTTATGGTTTCTGGCTTTAAATTTAGGTCTTTAATACATTTTGAGTTAATTTTGTCTATGGTGAAAAATAAGTGTTCATCTTCATACTTTTACATGTGGATGTCAAGTTCTCCTACAATATCATTTATTAAAGAGTCTCTCCTTTTCCCATTGTGTATTCTTGGTACCCTTGTCAATGGTTACTTGACCATGTATGTGTAGGTTTGTTTCTGGGCTTTGTTTTCTGTTTCATTGCTCTTTGTTTCTGTTTTTATGCCAGCACCATACTGTTTTGTTTAATATAGCTTCATGGGGCGCCTGGGTGGCGCAGTCGGTTAAGCGGCCGACTTCAGCCAGGTCATGATCTCGCGGTCCGTGAGTTCGAGCCCTGCATCAGGCTCTGGGCGGATGGCTGAGAGCCTGGAGCCTGTTTCCCATTCTGTGTCTCCCTCTCTCTCTGCCCCTCCCCCGTTCATGCTCTGTCTCTCTCTGTCCCAAAAAAAAAATAAAAATAAACGTTAAAAAAAATATATATATATAGCTTCATAATGCTATTTGAAATCAGGAGGTATGACGTCTGCAGCTTTATTCTTCCCTCAAAATTGTTTTGGCTATTTGGGGTAATTTATGTTTATTAGTTTTAGCACTATTTTTTTTTATACTCCTGTGACAATGCCATTGGAAGTTTAATAGAGACTGCATTGAATCTGTAGATTGCTTTGAGTACAGAGATAATTTTACTTTACGTTTACAATACCTTTTTATTTGCTTTTCTCGCTAATTTCTCTGGCTAGGACTTACAATACTATGTGAAATAGCAGTAGGAAGAGTGGCATCCTCATCTTATTTCAAATGTTAGAAAGAAAACTTGTCAGTTTTTAACCGTTGAATGTGATGTTAGCTGTGAGCTTGTCATATATGACCTTTATTGTGTTGAGGTACTTTCCTTCTGTACCCAATTTGTTAACAGGTTTTATTATGAAAGCGCGTTGTATTTTGTTAAATAATTAATTTTGTTAACTAAAACTATTCTGCAGTTATTGGGATAACCAGGTGATTTTTATCCATAATTCTGTTACTGTGGTATTTAACATTGATTTGCATATATTGAACCATTCTTGAATCCCTAAGCTAAATCCCCCTTGGTCATGATGTATGATCCTTTTCATATGCTGTTGAATTAGGTTTGCTAATATTTTGTTTATATAATTATAGATTTAACATATTGTTTAATAATGTAACTAATGACTAATCATACATAAACCTCATGTAAAATATACCTGAATTCCCAAAAGTTTGCGAGATCAGAAGGGGGAAAGAGTAGAGCATACAAAACGTCGTTGATCATGCAGTGACTCAAAAGACACAGTAATGACAGACAAAATACACAGAGAAAAAATCAGAACAACATTTCTAGGATCAGCATGTTCCAGTAACGGAGAAACCATGAGCAAAAC
The DNA here is from genome assembly GCF_014898765.1 of Herpailurus yagouaroundi. Classification (NCBI taxonomy): domain Eukaryota; kingdom Metazoa; phylum Chordata; class Mammalia; order Carnivora; family Felidae; genus Herpailurus; species Herpailurus yagouaroundi. The sequence continues at coordinate 56,776,822 of NW_024412391.1, read as the reverse complement.
CAAGGACACTGATGAAAGATTTCTAAGGTTGTGAGCAGTTGTCAGTTCCCATGTGTGGAAAATGGGACTCAATATACTGCTCTGGAGGAGAGAGGTCAGAGCCAGCCTCAGTTTTTGAGCCAAAGCAGAGAGGTGGGTAACTTCTTCATGAAGTTAGGACTAATAAAGATAAGACTAATGTTCTCTTAGAGTTATAGCCCAGAATAGTAGAACGATGCAATCTCACTCCTTGTAGAAGGCTTTACTGTGTAGCATGGAAATCTCATGCTGTGGAAGGCTATATTCTTAGAGGTAGGGAAAAACTGAAAATGGACCACTCTTGACTGGGTCATAAAATTTATTCACAATTATTTCCGTGACAAAAGAATATTAAATCTCTGTGGAGTAATATAACATCATTCAATGCCTCTGTATGTATTTTGACAAACAGTACCCAGCAATAAATAAATTATTAGGCATGCCAGGATCCAGGCCAAAATGTCAAAATATCATGAGGAAAAAAAAAGATAATAGAAACAGATCCAAGAACATTTTATATGTTGGAGTCGTCAATCACCAACTTCAAATGAACTATGATATCAGTATTCAAAAATAGATGAAATTATGTAAAACACAGTACAATTTAATCAAATTCACCAGAGTTACATCAAAGAAGAGGAATGTATTAAAATGTTCAAATAGAAACTTTGAAAAATTACAACAGTAACCAAGTAAAATAACAGGCTATACAGAAAAGAGAATTAGTGATCTGGACGATACAGCAGTATAAAATAATTATTGAAACAAGAAAAAAAAAGGTAGAAAAGATATGAGAACATGACAGAAATGCAAGTGACACATATGGCAGGCATTGAAACCAGTAACACACCTAAACACAATTGGAATAACAATTTAAAGAAAGGGAGATAGAGAAAGAGAGAGAAGAGAGAGAGAGAAATGGAAAAAGAGAGGAAGAAGTATTATTTGAAGAGATAATATCTGAGAAAGTTTTTACTCATAAAGGACATTGAGGAAAATATTCAAAATCTCTATAAACCTCAAGCCCATACACACACAAAAATCAAAGAAAACTCCATAAAAACACATCATAGATAAGCTAATAAAATTGTAGACAAATAGAAAACTAAGAATAACCAGATTTAAAACAAACAAACATCATCTTCGAGTGAACAATTATAACACTGATTTACCAAAAGAAATGAAAGTCTGTAGACAATGGAATGATGCAATTAAAATGCTTAATGAAAATAAGAGTCAAATTACTTTTCCATGCCCAGTGAAAGTATCCTGCAAACATGAAGATAAAATAAAGATGTTTTAGGCAAACAGAAATGAGAACATTCGTCACCAATGGACTCACTTCAAAAAAGTTCTAGAGGAAACTTTATAGACAGAAGAAACATGTCTCAAGATGAAAGTGAAGTAATGCATTACACCAAGAAAAATCCATAATTATGTCTTTAAATGTAAACAAATATTGACTGGTAAATAAAATAATAACATTGTCTGTGTCCATCAAGAGACATGTAAAATAATGCTTGTGGCTACGTTATTATAACTCATACTATAGAGTTTAGTACTGCAAAACAAAAAGAAAACTGGCATATCTTTTACAATTTCAGACAGAGTACAATTTTTGGATAAAAATATCAGGATGATAACTGCAAATAACAATAGAATGATTTTCTACCTATGATGTTTAAAAATTACAAGCATTCTGAAATTACCACATCTAAAGTTATACATTTATACTTATTTATGAAACATTTAAAAGAAAATAATAGAAAATTAATAGATAATGAAATATAACTCAAATTCAGTATATCAACTAAATAAGCAATTTTCACATAAAGATCTGATTAATACAAATATGAAGCTTTATATAATAGATGCACACTAAAACTTGCATTCCAATAAAATAACACATTTTAATTAATACATGGACAATATACAAAAATTGATCACCTAAAAAGTTACAAAAGAAGTATCAAAATAATTAAAATATTTTACACAAAATAAAATTAATATTAATAAGAAATTCAACACAATTAAATTCAAGCATAACATTCAAAAGCTAGTAAAATACAATAAAACAAAATAAAAGTAAAATTTTTTGAAAACTTGAAAATGAAGTCACAAGTTATTCATTTGTGAATAAGTTAATCCCAAGGGTTGTTACAGATTTTAGAGACACAAAGAAGTACCATATATAAGCCTTATAGAATGACCCCAAATTGGTCCTCAGAAGCAAATACATAACCTTGGAGACATGGAAAAAGTACAAAGCTAGATAGCATTTTTCAGCTCAAAAATTAAGGGAGTTGGAAGTTTAAAAGATAAAGAATAACTTGAACAATTTTTTTTTTTTAGAGGGAAAATCTATTCATTTCAAAGGCTTTTCTTTTTTTTTCTTTTTCTTTTTTTTTTTATATATGAAATTTATTGTCAAATTGGTTTCCATACAACACCCAGTGCTCATCCCAAAAGGTGCCCTCCTTAATACCCATCACCCACCCTCTCCTCCCTCCCACCCCCCATCAACCCTCAGTTTGCTCTCAGTTCTCAATAGTCTCTTATGCTTTGGCTCTCTCCCACTCTAACCTCTTTTTTTTTTTTTTTTCCTTCCCCTCCCCCATGGGTTCCTGTTAAGTTTCTCAGGATCCACATAATTTTTTTTTTTCAACATTTATTTATTTTTGGGACAGAGAGAGACAGAGCATGAACGGGGGAGGGGCAGAGAGAGAGGGAGACACAGAATCGGAAACAGGCTCCAGGCTCTGAGCCGTCAGCCCAGAGCCTGACGCGGGACTCGACTCCCAGACCGCGAGATCGTGACCTGGCTGAAGTCGGACGCTCAACCGACTGCGCCACCCAGGCGCCCCCCTCAGGATCCACATAAGAGTGAAACCACATGGTATCTGTCTTTCTCTGCATGGCTTATTTCACTTAGCATCACACTCTCCAGTTCCATCCACGTTGCTACAAAAGGCCATATTTCATTCTTTCTCATTGCCACGTAGTATTCCATAGTGTATATAAACCACAATTTCTTTATCCATTCATCAGTTGATGGACATTTAGGCTCTTTCCATAATTTGGCTATTGTTGAGAGTGCTGCTATGAACATTGGGGTACAAGTGCCCCTATGCATCAGTACTCCTGTGTCCCTTGGATAAATTCCTAGCAGTGCTATTGCTGGGTCATAGGGTAGGTCTATTTTTAATTTTCTGAGGAACCTCCACACTGCTTTCCAGAGTGGCTGCACCAATTTGCATTCCCACCAACAGTGCAAGAGGGTTCCCGTTTCTCCACATCCTCTCCAGCATCTATAGTCTCCTGATTTGTTCATTTTGGCCACTCTGACTGGCGTGAGGTGATATCTGAGTGTGGTTTTGATTTGTATTTCCCTGATAAGGAGCGACGCTGAACATCTTTTCATGTGCCTGTTGGCCATCCGGATGTCTTCTTTAGAGAAGTGTCTATTCATGTTTTCTGCCCATTTCTTCACTGGGTTATTTGCTTTTCGGGTGTGGAGTTTGGTGAGCTCTTTATAGATTTTGGATACTAGCCCTTTGTCCGATATGTCATTTGCAAATATCTTTTCCCATTCCGTTGGTTGCCTTTTAGTTGTGTTGGTTGTTTCCTGTGCTGTGCAGAAGCTTTTTATCTTCATAAGGTCCCAGTAATTCACTTTTGCTTTTAATTCCCTTGCCTTTGGGGATGTGTCGAGTAAGAGATTGCTACGGCTGAGGTCAGAGAGGTCTTTTCCTGCTTTCTCCTCTAGGGTTTTGATGGTTTCCTGTCTCACATTCAGGTCCTTGATCCATTTTGAGTTTATTTTTGTGAATGGTGTGAGAAAGTGGTCTAGTTTCAACCTTCTGCATGTTGCTGTCCAGTTCTCCCAGCACCATTTGTTAAAGAGACTGTCTTTTTTCCATTGGATGTTCTTTCCTGCTTTGTCAAAGATGAGTTGGCCATACGTTTGTGGGTCTAGTTCTGGGGTTTCTATTCTATTCCATTGGTCTATGTGTCTGTTTTTGTGCCAATACCATGCTGTCTTGATGATGACAGCTTTGTAGTAGAGGCTAAAGTCTGGGATTGTGATGCCTCCTGCTTTGGTCTTCTTCTTCAAAATTACTTTGGCTATTCGGGGCCTTTTGTGGTTCCATATGAATTTTAGGATTGCTTGTTCTAGTTTCGAGAAGAATGCTGGTGCAATTTTGATTGGGATTGCATTGAATGTGTAGATAGCTTTGGGTAGTATTGACATTTTGACAATATTTATTCTTCCAATCCATGAGCAGGGAATGTCTTTCCATTTCTTTAAATCTTCTTCAATTACCTTCATAAGCTTTCTATAGTTTTCAGCATACAGATCCTTTACATCTTTGGTTAGATTTATTCCTAGGTATTTTATACTTCTTGGTGCAATTGTGAATGGGATCAGTTTCCTTATTTGTCTTTCTGTTGCTTCATTGTTAGTGTATAAGAATGCAACTGATTTCTGTACATTGATTTTGTATCCTGCAACTTTGCTGAATTCATGTATCAGTTCTAGCAGACTTTTGGTGGAGTCTGTCGGATTTTCCATGTATAATATCATGTCATCTGCAAAAAGCGAAAGCTTGACTTCATCTTTGCCAATTTGGATGCCTTTGATTTCCTTTTGTTGTCTGATTTCTGATGCTAGAACTTCCAGCACTATGTTAAACAACAGCGGTGAGAGTGGGCATCCCTGTCGTGTTCCTGATCTCAGGGAAAAAGCTCTCAGTTTTTCCCCGTTGAGGATGATGTTAGCTGTGGGCTTTTCATAAATGGCTTTTATGATCTTTAAGTATGTTCCTTCTATCCCGACTTTCTCAAGGGTTTTTATTAAGAAAGGGTGCTGGATTTTGTCAAAGGCCTTTTCTGCATCGATTGACAGGATCATATGGTTTTTCTCTTTTTTTTTGTTAATGTGATGTATCACGTTGATTGATTTGCGAATGTTGAACCAGCCCTGCATCCCAGGAATGAATCCCACTTGATCATGGTGAACAATTCTTTTTATATGCCGTTGAATTCGATTTGCTAGTATCTTATTGAGAATTTTGGCATCCATATTCATCAGGGATATTGGCCTTTAGTTCTCTTTTTTTACTGGGTCTCTGTCTGGTTTAGGAATCAAAGTAATACTGGCTTCATAGAATGAGTCTGGAAGTTTTCCTTCCCTTTCTATTTCTTGGAATAGCTTGAGAAGGATAGGTATTATCTCTGCTTTAAACGTCTGGTAGAACTCCCCTGGGAAGCCATCTGGTCCTGGACTCTTATTTGTTGGGAGATTTTTGATAACTGATTCAATTTCTTCGCTGGTGATGGGTCTGTTCAAGCTTTCTATTTCCTCCTGATTGAGTTTTGGAAGAGTGTGGGTGTTCAGGAATTTGTCCATTTCTTCCAGGTTGTCCAATTTGTTGCCATATAATTTTTCATAGTATTCCCTGATAATTGTTTGTATCCCTGAGGGATTGGTTGTAATAATTCCATTTTCATTCATGATTTTATCTATTTGGGTCATCTCCCGTTTCTTTTTGAGAAGCCTGGCTAGAGGTTTGTCAATTTTGTTTATTTTTTCAAGAAACCAACTCTTGGTTTCGTTGATCTGCTCTCCAGTTTTTTTAGATTCTATATTGTTTATTTCTGCTCTGATCTTTATTATTTCTCTTCTTCTGCTGGGTTTAGGCTGCCTTTGCTGTTCTGCTTCTATTTCCTTTAGGTGTGCTGTTAGATTTTGTATTTGGGATTTTTCTTGTTTCTTGAGATAGGCCTGGATTGCAATGTATTTTCCTCTCAGGGCTGCCTTCGCTGCGTCCCAAAGCGTTTGGATTGTTGTATTTTCATTTTCGTTTGTTTCCATATATTTTTTAACTTCTTCTCTAATTGCCTGGTTGACCCACTCATTCGTTAGTAGGGTGTTCTTTAACCTCCATGCTTTTGGAGGTTTTCCAGATTTTTTCTGTGGTTGATTTCAAGCTTCATAGCATTGTGGTCTGAAAGTATGCATGGTATGATTTCAATTCTTGTCAACTTATGAAGGGCTGTTTTGTGACCCAGTATATGATCTATCTTGGAGAATGTTCCATGTGCACTCGAGAAGAAAGTATATTCTGTTGCTTGGGATGCAGAGTTCTAAATATATCTGTCAAGTCCATCTGATCCAATGTCTCATTCAGGGCCCTTGTTTCTTTATTGACCGTGTGTCTAGATGATCTATCCATTTCTGTAAGTGGGGTGTTAAAGTCCCCTGCAATTACCACATTCTTATCAATAAGGTTGCTTATGTTTATGAGTAATTGTTTTATATATTTGGGCGCTCCGGTATTCGGCGCATAGACATTTATAATTGTTAGCTCTTCCTGATGGATAGACCCTGTCACTATTATATAATGTCCTTCTTCATCTCTTGTTACAGCCTTTAATTGAAAGTCTAGTTTGTCTGATAGAAGTATGGCTACTCCAGCTTTCTTTTGGCTTCCAGTAGCATGATAAATAGTTCTCCATCCCCTCACTCTCAATCTAAAGGTGTCCTCAGGTCTAAAATGAGTCTCTTGTAGACAGCAAATAGATGGGTCTTGTTTTTTTATCCATTCTGATACCCTTTGTCTTTTGGTTGGCGCATTTAATCCATTTACATTCAGTGTTATTCTAGAAAGATATGGGTTTAGAGTCATTGTGATGTCTGTATGTTTTATGCTTGTAGTGATGTCTCTGGTACTTTGTCTCACAGGGTCCCCCTTAGGATCTCTTGTAGGGCTGGTTTAGTGGTGACAAATTCCTTCAGTTTTTGTTTGTTTGGGAAGACCTTTATCTCTCCTTCTATTCTAAATGACAGGCTTGCTGGATAAAGGATTCTCGGCTGCATATTTTTTCTGTCTAGCACACTGAAAATCTCGTGCCAACTCTTTCTGGCCTGCCAAGTTTCAAAAGAGAGATCAGTCACGAGTCTTATAGGTCTCCCTTTATATGTGAGGGCACGTTTACCCCTTGCTGCTTTCAGAATTTTCTCTTTATCCTTGTATTTTGCCAGTTTCACTATGATATGTCGTGCAGAAGATCGATTCAAGTGACGTCTGAAGGGAGTTCTCTGTGCCTCTTGGATTTCAATGCCTTTTTCCTTCCCCAGTTCAGGGAAGTTCTCAGCTATGATTTCTTCAAGTACCCCTTCAGCACCTTTCCCTCTGTCTTCCTCCTCTGGGATACCAATGATGCGTATATTATTTCTTTTTAGTGTATCACTTAGTTCTCTAATTTTCCCCTCATACTCCTGGATTTTTTTATCTCTCTTTTTCTCAGCTTCCTCTTTTTCCATAACTTTATCTTCTAGTTCACCTATTCTCTCCTCTGCCTCTTCAATCCGAGCTGTGGTGGTTTCCATTTTGTTATGCATTTCATTTAAAGCGTTTTTCAGCTCCTCGTGACTGTTCCTTAGTCCCTTGATCTCTGTAGCAAGAGATTCTCTGCTGTCAGCTATACTGTTTTCAAGCCCAGCGATTAATTTTATGACTATTATTCTAAATTCACTTTCTGTTATATTATTTAAATCCTTTTTGATCAGCTCATTAGCTGTTGTTATTTCCTGGAGATTCTTCTGAGGGGAATTCTTCTGCTTGGTCATTTTGGATAGTCCCTGGCGTGGTGAGGACCTGCAGGGCACTTCCCCTGTGCTGTGGTGTATAACTGGAGTTGGTGGGCGGAGCCGCAGTCAGACCTGATGTCTGCCCCCAGCCCACCGCTGGGGCCACAGTCAGACTGGTGCATGCCTTCTCTTCCCCTCTCCTAGGGGCGGGATTCACTGTGGGGTGGGGTGGCCTGTCTGGGCTACTTGCACACTGCCAGGGTTGTGATGCTGGGGATCTGGCATCTTAGCTGGGGTGGGTAGGCTAGGTGCACAGGGGCAGGAGGGGCAGGCTTAGCTTGCTTCTCCTTAGGTGATCCACTTCAGGAGGGGCCCTGTGGCAGCAGGAGGGAGTCAGATCCGCTGCCGGAGGTTTGGCTCCGCAGAAGCGCAGAGTTGGGTGTTTGCCCGGAGTGAGCAAGTTCCCTGGCAGGAACTGGTTCTCTTTGGGATTTTGGCTGGGGAATGGGCGGGGAAGATGGCGCTGGCGAGCGCCTTTGATCCCCACCAAACTGAGCTCTGTCGTCCGGGGGCTCAGCAGCTTTCCTTCCCTTTGTCCTCCAGCCTTCCCACTTTTCTGAGCAGAGCTGTTAACTTATGACCTCCCAGCCGCTAAGTCGCGCTTGCTGTCGGAACACAGTCCGTCAGGCCCTCCGCTTTTTGCAAGCCAGATCGGGGGCTCTGCTTGGCCGGTGAGCCGCCCCTCAACCCCGGCTCCCTCCCGCCAGTCCGTGGAGCGTGCACCGCCTCGCCGCCCTTCCTACCGTCTTCCGTGGGCCTCTCGTCTGCGCTTGGCTCCGGCGACTCCGTTCTTGTAATCCTCTGGCGGTTTTCTGGGTTATTTAGGCAGGTGTAGGTGGAATCTAAGTGATCAGCAGGACGCGCGGTGAGCCCAGCGTCCTCCTACGCCGCCATCTTCCCTCGCATCTAACTTGAACAATTTTAAAGAATGGAATTAAGATGGAGAAACTTACACTGTAAGATAAATACATTGTAAGGCAGAATGATTAAGACATTATGGTAGGGACATAAGAGAATTAGAGCAGAAACTATTTATTCAGTATACACTAAGAGAATGAATGAGTAAAGAAAAATCATCCAAATAAATTCCAAAATCAATCATCCATTCAACAAAAATCGGTAGACATTTATGAATAAAAAATGACAAAAGAAACATGAGAAAAACTATGGAAACAAAATGGAAGGGAATTTCCTTCACGTAATAACAAACATGCATATAAAGTACTGATGAAAAGTTATATACACTAGCTCCAATAGGAAGTATATTAGAAACTGTTTGTGTGGCTTGTCGGCCTGGATCCATCTAAGGGACAGAAGTCACGTACAGAAATGCCTAAGGGATCACCATTATGTTGTTAAAGTAACAAGAGGAGAAAGCACCTGGCTTTGTTAGGATCATAGAAAGAATGGAATACAATTTTTTTGTTTTAATGTGGAAATTTGAGGAACAGTAGAGCAGGGCTGGGTTTCAAACTTCTGAGAAAAGGGTGCTGCTCAGCCCCTACCTTTTTGTATTTTTGTTTTTTCAGAACTCAGAGAAGGGACTCTGTGTGAGTTGGACAGAGTCTTCTGAAAAGGCATTTGGAATTGTTGGAAAACAAAATTGGGATCAACCGCTGCCATTGGTAAGGATAAGCCGCTGCCCGGTGATGAAGCTCTGATCCAGAAATAAACAAAAATTAAAATTAAAAAAAGCAAAATAAGAATGGCAAACAAACACAAAGGAGCATTTCTTTTTCCAGTGCTAGTTTCCAGTCTCTTCCAGGTTTGGCCAAGTGGAGAGTCAGGTGCCAAAGGCCTTAGCATCCCAGCGGAGTGTAGATGGGTAAATTGGAAGCTGGCATTTAATAGTGTTATAACTGGAGTGTTTGCCAAATATATAACTGTCTACATACAAAGTCCAAGAATAGTAACATTTTTTTAAAACTACTGTAGTCAGAATGATGTAAGTATAATGTACAAAAATCAAAAGCACTTCATGATAAGAGATATCTAACTAGGATATCTAAAATAATGAATCAGATTTTTTAATAAATGAGTCGGAACCTAATCTTAAGAGCAATATACATAATATATAATAATTGCATATAGTAGGTAACAATAATATTGTATAACAACTATATATACATCAATAGAGATAATATCTTTGTATTAAATGCTCTAATAGTTAAGAACTATATATAATTCATCATAAAACACCATTAAAGGATATTAAGAAGGTCTAATAAAAAGTATTAACATGGTTGGGAAGTCTCAAAATTATAAAACTGTCAATTTTCTGTAAATTGATCTAAAATTGTCATGTTATTACAGCTAAATTCTCAATAGATTGTTTTACAAGAAGCTTTAAAAAGCAGGCTAAAAATTTTATGAGACAAAGAAAAAATTACGATTTAAAAAAATGAAAACAAGATGGGAAAACTTGCTTTACCAAATACCAAAACACGTTTTAAAGCAGAGTGATTTAGGTGCACCTGGGTGGTTCAGTCGGTTAAGCGTCTGACCTCAGCTCAGGTCATGATCTCATGGTTCGTGGGGTCAAGACCCGCATCAGGTTCTGTGCTGACAGCTCTGAGCCTGGAGCCTGCCTCGGATTCTGTGTCTCCCTCCCTCCCTCTCTGCTCCCCTACTTGCACTCTCTCTCTCTCAAATAAGTAAAGACTAAAATAAAAAAATTAATAAAATAAAAAAAATAAACAAAGCAGAGTGATTTAGATATTATGTTGGCATATGTGTAGACAAATAGCAAATAGAACAGAATGGAAAATCTAAAATCACATCTACGTGGGGTGCCTGGGTGGCTCAGTCGGTTGAGTGTCCGGCTTCAGCTCAGGTCAAGATCTCACAGCTCATGAATTCGAGCCCTCTGTCAGGCTCTATGCTGGTGGCTTGGTTCCTTGAGCCTGCTTCAGATTCTCCCTCTCTCGCTGTCCCTAACTGACTCACATTCTTTCTCTGTCTCTCTCAAAAATAAACATAAAGAATGAACAAAAATGAAATCATATTCATGCATATTTAGGAACTTGATATATGTCAGAGGCGATATTACAAATGAGGAAGGAAGATACTTATTTTATTTTTTTTAATTTTTTTTTAACATTTATTTATTTTTGAGACAGAGAGAGACAGAGCATGAACGGGAGAAGGTCAGAGAGAGAGGGAGACACAGAATCCAAAACACGCTCCAGGTTCTGAGCTGTCAGCACAGAGCCCGACGCAGGGCTCGAACTCACAAACCGTGAGATCATGACCTGAGCTGAAGTCGGACGCTTAACCGACTGAGCCACCCAGGCGCCCTGGGAGAGACTTATTTTAAATACTGTTAGGGTAACGGGCTGTTCATATAGGGAAAACTGAAATTGGATCACTATTTTAGAGCATACACAATACCTAATTGTGGGAAGAAATAACAAATTTGTAAACTTTTAGAAGAAAATATCAAATAATATTATTTTTTTAATGTTTATTTTTGACAGAGCGTGCGCGTGCGCATGCGCGCATGAGCGGGGTGGGGGGGGGAGGCAGATGGAGAGGGAGACACAGGATTGGAGGCAGGCTCCAGGCTGTGAGCTGTCAGCACAGAGCCCAACACGGGGCTCAAACTCACAACTCACAGACCTCAAGATCATGACCTAAGCTGAAGTTGGACACTCAACTGACTGAGCCACCCAGGAGCCCCTCAAATAATATTTTCAATGGTATCAGATCAAATAAAAACACAATGACACATTTGATTATATTAAAATGGCAATTTATTACCACAAATTATCATTTAAAAGAAGGTTAAAAGACAATCCACTGAAGTTTAGAGAATCTGCACACAAATAAAAAATGGCCAAACGACTAGTGTCTTGAACATAAAAGAACCACAAGTGAAAAAAAAATAATAATCTAAGAGATACATAAATTAAATAGATTAATAATAAATATACACAGTAGGAAATACAAATATCTAATAAACATGTAAAAAGATATTCATTAATTCCACGCCCATGAAATCTACTTTTCTTTGAAAAAATGACAATATTATATTTTGTTGAGAATGCAGAGTAATGAAGACTCTTATAGCCTTCTGGTGAAACAGTAAATTGCTACATCAGTCTTTGAAATTAATTTGCCAATATCAAATAAAATTCAAGATACACATACGCCCAGAATTTCCATTTTTAGGTATATAAACTAGATAAAATCTTGCAAATGTGAACAAGGTAACATGTAAAAAAACACTCCTTACCATACTGTTTCTTAGCAAAAATATATAAATAACCTAAATAAACGCGTCAATAGGAAGATGGATAAATACAGTATAGCTATAAAATGAAAAAAAGTGAGTCTAGATATATCAGAATTGTTAAAATATATTTTCATATATGTTTTCCTTATCAGTCATCTATTAAATATTTTAGGGACCACTAATTGTGTCCTTTGACCAGAGAGAGGTGATAAACATGAAAAACTAAGTATGTGTTGATTTAGACTCCTAGGAGATGTGCTTAATTGGTTAGCAAGTCTGATATTAAAGCAGTTACAATGAACAAAATTTTTCTTTCTGTCACTAATTTGCTGCAGAATGTTGTACAATTCACCTTTTCCCATTTTCAAGAAATTTGGTTCATATACATAATTCCTAATTTTCCTTTCTATCCGAAAGGATCTAATATTCGTCTATATTCGTCATTCTTAAACATGATGCTTGTGTTAAAAGGGGCAGGTAGGAATGCAAATTTCTATTAAAAATAACTGTATTTTGCTTTAAACAAGCATCTCATCAAAGAGAATTTATTGACCGTGGCTCTATACTCAGTGTGGCTTCTCTTGCCTCTACAAAGCACAAAATTTGATTTAGTATTTTTCAGTTACCTACAGTAATACAGTAGGAGACCTATATTCTGGGTTTCCATATGATCAAGACTGCTTTTCTGCCAATTCAGAGAGGAAACTGATGTGAATATTGAAATCTGATAAAAAAAAAATAAGAGCATTATCAGAAGACTTTCAGAAGGAAAACAGAAAAAATATGCTATTTTCCATGTGATTCACTTGTTTTCACTCTACACTGTTTTGTAAAATACAGATTTCCAAGGGGCTCTAGGTTCACTGTTTTTAAGCAACCCTTACAAAACCATGAATGTTTTTTGGAAGCTGGCAAAGTAAAGTATGGCACTCAACTGGAAGTATCAACTAAGCCAGTGGGAGAGCAGATGAACACTAAATGTTAATGAATGACTGATACATGTGTCCAGGCTCTTCTGTTTATATTAATTGATAAAGTTAATTCAAAGTAGATATAATATGATAATGAATTTCAAAAAGAACACTGTCCAGATTTCTATCTTGGAAATACTACTTTTATTTATTGCTTTAAAATAAATACTATTTTCAATAGACAGTTAAGCATCTTTGAGAAAAGACAGAGACAGTTGCTTCATACAAACCTAAAGGGAGTTTGGAATAATTTTCTTGCTCTGTAGGAAGATGTTCCTCAGGGAAAGCACATTTAATAGAGGAAATGTGTTGATTTCAGTAATCACAGATGTTTATTCCAGTCTATTTATATTTGACTCTACATTTTTTACAACGTATAAATAAATTTCATAAAAATTTGGTGCTAATGAGAGTATGTGATGCTGGTAATCCTGACTACAGTTAGGGAAATTGCATGTGGCTCTCCTCCAGGTTTGTTCACACATCTCTACCCACATGCACTCCATATCAAATCTATAACACCCCTGCTATTCAATTACTTGGCATCTATTGTGCAAGGACTGCCAACCTTACTAAATTATATAGTACTTTGGGAAGGAAGACAAATTTCTATCAAGGAATAGCTTGAGATCCCTGTGCTTATAACCTATTACTGAGTTGTTTTGTTTCTTTTAAAGGTAAAATGTGTCAGTGGCCAGCCATGGTTACAGTCTAAAGTCGATTTTGCATCAGATTTCATTTCCTGGAACCTAAAAGAAATTAGTTAGAATTGTATACATCCATTTGAAACCTAAAAATTTCATAAGTAGCCAGCCAACATTAAAAATTTTTTTTAAATGGAAACTCTGATGTAAATGTGTGTGTATATAGTCATATGTAATCATGGCAAACACACGCAAACACATACAGTCTCTTAAAGGCTACTGGAATAAAAGAACATAAAGAAAAATTATTATTTACTGAGGACACATTTAGCAAGACTCTAGGGTATCATTATTCTAAGCTCTCTGTAACGATAAGAATTACCTAAGACCTAAGTTTAAGCCCAAAATTGTGATCCTTACCTAAGACCTATTGAATCAGACTCTAGGAGTAGATACTTAGAGATCCGTAATTTAGCATTTGGTAGCTTGTTATAGTTGTTTAGAAGAGGTGGAACCTGGGAGGTGATATAAATCTGTGTCATTTATAATTGGAAATTGAAAAGCCAACATTTTCCTACTCTCACAGAATTTGTTTAAAAAAGTACCATCGATATACAACTTACATACCATAAAATTTGTGCTTTTAAAATCTGCAGTTGGTTTTATTATACTCAGAGTTGTTCAACCATCACTACTATTTGACTTTGTGTGTGTGTGTGTGTGTGTGTGTGTAGTAAGAACACTTAACATAAAATATTTTTTAACATAATTTAAAATTTGAAGTTTCTTTTATATATACATTTTTTTCTTAAGGTTTATTTCTTTGAGAGACAAAGAGACAGCATTAAAAAGAAGCAAAGAGAGAGAGGGAAAGAAAATCCCAAGTAGGGTCCACACTGCCAGTACAGAGCCCAATGCAGGCCTTGAACTCACAAAACCCTGAGATGATGACCTGAGCCAAAACCAAGAGTCATACATTTAACTGACTGAGCCACCCAGGAGCCCCTAGATTTGCAATTTCTTAATGAATGATGATGCTCAGAATTACTTGTGCTTACTGGCTATTTATATATCTATTTTAGAGATTTAAATCCTTTGCCTATTTTTTCTTCTGCCATTTTTTTTTAAATTTTATTTTTTTTATTTTTTAAAATTTACATCCAAATTAGTTAGCTTATAGTGCAACAATGATTTCAGGAGAAGATTCCTTAGTGCCCCTTACCCATTTAGCCCATCCCCCCTCCCACAACCCCTCACTTAACCCTCAGTTTGTTTGTTCTCCATATTTATGAGTCTCTTCTGCTTTGTCCCCTCTGTTTTTAAATTGAGTTATTTATATTCTTATCATTAAGTGGTAAGCGTTCTGTATATATTCTGTCTATAAGTCTTCTATCAGATATAGAACTGGCAAATATTTTCTTTAGTTCTATAGAATGTCTTTTCTAATTTTTTTAATCTTTATTTATTTTTGAGAGAGTGAGAGAGAGACAGAGTGAGAGCAGGGGAGGAAGACACAGAATCCAAAGCAGGCTCCAGGCTCTGAGCTGTCAGCACAGAGCCCGACGCGGGTCTTGAACCCATGAACTGTGCGATTGTGACCTGAGCTGAAGTCAGACACTCAACCAACTGAGCCACCCAGGCGTCCCAGAATGTCTTTTCACTTTATGGATGATATCCTTTCAAGTGCAATAATTTTTTTATTTTGATAACGATCAAATTACTACTCTTCTGACTCTACTTTTATGGTCTTTTCTAAGAAAACATTGCCTAATCTAAGTTGATAATGATTTACTCCAATATTTTCTTCTAAGAGTTTTGTAGTTTTAAATACTCTAATGTTACATCCCTGATTTATGTTGAGTTAATTTTTTTTTATGGTGTGCAGTAGGGTCCAACTATATTCTGATGTATGAGATTGCCCAGTTGTTCGAGTACTATTTGTTCAAAAGACTATTCTTTCCTCCATTGAATTATCTTGGAATCACTGTCAAAAATCATTTAACCATAAATGGAAGTGTTTATTTCTAGGCTTTCACCTCTTCTCCACTGATCTCTCTGTCTATTCTTATGCTTATGCCACCATTCTGATTACAAGGCTATAGTCAGTTTTGAAATAGGAAAGTAGGAGTCCTCCAATTTTGTTCTTCTTGTTCAGTATTGTTTGGTTATCCCAGGTGCCTTGCATTGTTATACGAATTTTATAATCAGTTTGTTTATTTTATAATATAAGCATCTAGAATTTTGATAGGGATTACATTGCATGTATACATTAATTTGAATAGTATTGCCACTGTAGCAATATTCAGTGACTCAGTCAGTGAATCTGACTGACCCTCTAGCCTCCATTTCATTTCCCTCTTTTGACCATTAAGTGATATTTCTGTCTTTCCATCTCACCCAAGATTATCTTTTTTTTTTTTTTAAGCATTTCTTTACAGGCTCTTCATGAAAGATATGAAACACCATTTGGACAAAGTGTCTTAGTGTACAATATACATAATCCGTATAAGGGAGAGCAAAACTAATTGTTTTTGTGCCATTCTTTAGCTACTGACTAGTAAATCATTTTATATCTTTTATTTTCAATTTTTATATATGTGATATGAGACTAATAGTACTTCACAAACTAATGAGATATATATTCTAATGAGAGATATATATCACTAATGTGATATGAGACTAATAGTACTTCACAAACTAATGAGATTTGATAAGTATTTATCAAAACCAATTTTCTACATACAAAACCTCTTATTAAAGGTGGACTATATGAGAACTTTGATTTAAAAAGAGGATTTTTAAAGGCCATATGATTAATATAATTGACGGTGAATAATTAAATTCTTTCCTTTCAGACCAAGCAAAAGGCAACAATGTCTGCTATTATCACTTACATGTAGAATTATACTGGGGATGCTACCCCTGTGAAGTAAGGCAGGAAAACAGTACAAATGGTAAAATAGTTGGAAAAATAAATATAATTTGCATCTTGGCATATGACATATTTACATAAAGTCTAAAAATGTCAACAGGCAAAGTGTTTATATTGGGCGTATTTATCTTAATTGCTGGCTACAAATTTAGTTTAAAAAAGATCAGTTGTATGTCTATCTACTAGCCACAAAGTGTTACATTTAAAAAATAACATTTGAAATACTATTTCAGAATATAATACATATGGAAAATTAATAAATTGCACATAAAATGTATGGATAAACATAAAGACTGAGTAAATTAAAAAAGACCCACATAAGTGACATAATATACTGTTTTTATAGATTTAAAAATGCAATATTCAAACATTTTTGAACTTGAATGAATTTAAAGTCTGTGTGAAATTAAAGTTACCAAGAACACCAAGCTGCTTTTGAAGAAAACCAAAGGTTAAGGTACTGTTCTAGTTGATACCTTGACTTTCATCAGTATAAAATTACATTAAGTGTTAGGGCTGATATTGTCATTTTAAGGAAACATGCATCTTCTTGGATAAACTGATGATATGTAGTCACTTAAAATAAAATGAATATTGATGATTTCTTCTCACTTGAATTGTAGTAATGATTCTACAAATCACAGAGAAAAATTCGACAAAGTGGACTTTTAAAAATTACAATCTGTTTTTAACAGTGATGAATGAATCAACTCTTCTAATTATATTTTTTGGGGTAAAAGACTTTGTGGACTTTTTATCATGATGGAACGAATATCTGGAAACACATGAATATTTTTTCCAGAGTTCTGTCAGCTACTGTTCAGTATATCAAGCTAAGAATACCCTACCTTGTTATTCATAAATGCTCAGGAATAGGTCAGCAGCCTTTGGTGTCAGATCAGCCTCAGAATCTAATTTTGATATTTTTACTTTAATGAGACGTAGAGTTAAATCTCTACTCACCATTTAAAAAAATATACTCTTTTCCAATTTTTTTTGAGTATTTTTTTTTCTTAGCCCACTGTGTGTTCTCTAATTACTCAAGAAAATGTAATTTGGTGAGTCCCCAAGGGAAAGTAAAATCAAATTTATTTTAGAAGAGGAAAAAAAAATTGCCTTAAAGGACATTTCTTAAGGACCTGTCTTCAAATCATTTTTCATCATGTGCCATAACAGAAATTGTTCATTTTATAGTAAAAACTATTCACTCCCAAATTTCCCTTTATCTTGTATTCTCAGCAAGACAATAAGTTAACAATATTTGTATTTTTTCTGTATTTATTTGTTTTGTTTCTCTTAATGGAGTCCTCCCTTAGCCGACTGGACAAAGGGCATCTCCAGTGGCCTTTTCCAATATACCATATACTAATTTCCATCTACATCTTGCTGATTGCTTCCTATTGGCTGATCAGGATAATGTGTTCAGTGTTAAGTGTAGATTTCAGCAGTTACAGAAGGAAAAAATTATAAAAAGATGCTGTTATGCCATATTTACATAAAGGAGATTATATAAAAACAGTCCTGATAGAAATGTATATCTAAAGTGTACATGAGATCTTTACAGTTTCAGAGACCTCATAAATAATTGCTACAATCTAGAAAATCAACTGTATCTGACAAATTAAAATTCACTGAATTTGCCTGATTTAGTGGTATTGCATTTTGCACTTTCTTTACCAAGGAACCTAGAATGCTGTTTATTATGGTGAAAACACTGTTGAAACTTCACTTGCTTTGAAATATAATCCCTAAAACTGACCTGACTTAAATGATAAAGGTAATCACTGAGTTGATAAGCTTTTGAAAATACCTGAGAAAGAAACACAGTGATTCTAGGCTTTAAAGCAGTAAACAGCATAACATTATTTAGTTGGATTTCATGCAATTACTTGTGTATCATCAGAATCTC
Source organism: Herpailurus yagouaroundi (assembly GCF_014898765.1). Taxonomy (NCBI): domain Eukaryota; kingdom Metazoa; phylum Chordata; class Mammalia; order Carnivora; family Felidae; genus Herpailurus; species Herpailurus yagouaroundi. Next base: position 56,758,460 of record NW_024412391.1, on the reverse strand, counting down.
AGTATGGAAGACAAACTCTGTCTTCCTCTTTCCTCCTTCTTTCTCTTTCTCTTCTTTCTTTCTCTAACTTTCCCTCCATCCCTTCTTTTCTTTCCCTAATCCTCACTCCAAAGAAGTTAAGAATATAATTGTTGTGATGTGACAAGAATAGACATGAAGGCTTGATTCCAGCTTAGAAAATGTTTTCCATTTGCAGCCCATGAAAGACTACCTAAACAACACTGTCTAAAGAGAACATTGGTGATTTCATGTGATTCCAGTTTGGCTTTAATTTTAATAATCAATTTTATTTGTTATATGAAAAAATACTAAAACCAACATGTTTTAAGAAATCATTTTTCAAAAGTCATTGTCATCAGAATGTCCCCAAACAGGTATTTGTTTATTAGTAAATTAGTAAGTAATTTAAAGAGAATTTCTAGTTCCTATATAGAGTAACTGATATTTGGGATGGAATAGGAAGGCTAAAATATCATTCATTTGAATCCACTGACAGTCATTGTGAGCTTCAAGATAGTGAGGGTTCCCTTTTATATACATACTAAATTTCCTGCTTAACTTTGAGTGTATTTCACTCTATGTGAGGACATACCTATAACACTTTTTACTAGTGGGGTTCTTACACTGAAAAATTCATTTCTTACACTGAAAAATTTATTTTGCGGTAAAATTAAATTTTGCCTATGCAGTGTTCAACAGTAACACAATTGTGTTGTTTTGTAATGGTCTTTATTTGGCGATAGTTTAAGTCAAATATCAAGTAACTTCATTCCCTTCCATTCTTCTGTACAGTAACTTTCCTAATTATTTAGAAAACACAGCACAAGCCCATGATAATTAATATATTTTTAAGAAACAAACTCTTATTTTCTAGCACTATTTATATATGTCTAATAATTTGATAATAACATAGTTCATCCATTTTTAAAACTAAAAAAACGTTGCCTAGTCTTTCTCTAGTTTGAAGGTAGCAAACTTTATGTATATTCACATAATGTTTTTACAGATCAGTTTGGGTCTGTATATTCTTTCCATTTGATGCTTGCTTACTGTTGATTTTATTGTGATTTACTTACAGATATTCACATACAATACACTTCACTATTCTCAATTATCTGTACACCTCTAGTGACCTAATCTTACCACTTTATTCTGAAATTAAAGAAACTAAAAGCAGAAAGGTTAAATGAACTGTCCACGGCTGCACGTATATCGACAACGGCAGAAAACTACTAGTGTCTTCCTTCCCCACCAATGTGTACAATGTATATCGGAGGAGTGGAGAGAGGTGCACAGGTGAGGAGATGAGGGGAGGGGACAGGAGGACCTTCTCCGAATGTTGCTGTATCACCATAGTCTTCCCATTGCCCTTGGCTGATTTACTTCCATTGGTTCCATCTCTTTTTACTCTCCTCCAAAAGAATAAACCAAGCCAAAATTTATGCTAGGACAATATTAGTTACACTATTTATACTTTGGGAAAAAGAGGAACCCAAACTTGAAGTGGCATTTATAAGAACTCTTGACTAATAGAATAATGTTTTTAAGATTCTTGCCACTGTTTAAGTAACCTATTTGAGGAAAAGAAAATGAAAAGAGGGTTTGTAGTTAGTATAAAAGGAAAAGCAGATAATTAAATATAGAGTTGTTTTATTCAACAGCAAGAGCCCATCAGAGAGTCTTCATTGTGTCATTCACGTGTTAGCCACTAGCCTAGAAGATACCACACTGGACAGAAGTGAAATGGTGGAACAGTCTAAGGCAGAATGCAAACCTAAGAAAGGAAGAGCATATTTGTTTCTGTTTAGCTCTGTTCATCCAGGCTCTGAAAAGATTTTTGATTCCTTTGTCTTCACTATGAGAGACAGGAAAAAAGCTACTGTTGGAAAAGCCTTATTCAATTAGCCATACTCTTCTTTTGTGTTTTGTGATACATACAGCTTCTCCTATGTATTTTAATAGCCAGTGTTCACTTTTGATAATAAGTAACATGTAAACACAGTGTTCTTTTTCATTTTTATCTTCTTAATAATCAGTTGAGAATTTGTAATTTAAAAATATTGACATTTGTTGGGGCCCCAGGGTGGCTCAGTTGGTTGTGTCCAGCTCTTGATTTTTGGCTCAGGTCATGATCTCCCCGTTTGTGAGCCCCACATCAAACTCTGAGCTGTAAGCGCGGAGCCTGCTTGGGATTTTCTCTCTACTGCCTCTCTCTGCCACTGCCCTGTTTGCACATGCGCTCTCTCTCTCTCTCTCTCTCTCTCTCTCTCTCTCTCTCAAAATAAGTAAATAAACTCATAAAAATTTTGTTTTAAATTTAAAATATTGACACTTGTTTTACTGAGATGTGCCTTTGTTTTGGTTGAATTTTTGTCTTTTGGCTTGGCCAACATGAATTAATTACAACATTCTCTCTTTGGTGTGTTCATTTCTCAATTTCAAAATATCTGAAATACAAGCTTTATTTTATAAAGCGTCTTTAAATCATTCGGGATTGAGAAAATTCACCGTCCTTCTAATCTCTCATATCCTTCTTCCATTTAATTGATGACATTGTACCTTGTTTTGAAGATGTGAGAGGAAATCCATTCCATGAAGGAAAAAAATGCAATCTTATTTATTCTCACAATAGTGTAAAATGGTGGGCAGAACTGGACTAAATTATTAGAATGTTTTCTGTCTCAAAGCATATCTATTCTTATTCTTCCTTTAGTATTAAAAATGTTGTAAAGTAACCAGTGTCAGCCTTCCTGTAGAAATAAAGTACACTGAAACACATCTTCATTAACAAATTTCATGGGGTGCCTGCGTGGCTCAGTTGGTTGAGCGTCTGACTTCAGCTCAGGTCAGGATCTCACAGTTTGTGAGTTCGAGCCCTGCATTGGGCTCTGTGCTGACAGCTCAGAGCCTGGAGCCTGTTTCAGATTCTGTGTCTCCCTCTCTCTGCCCCTTCCCCCCTCATGCTCTGTCTCCTTCTGTCTCTCAAAAATGAATAAATGTTAAAAAAAATTTAAAAAAACACAAAAATTTCATTACAGCTATAACATAATATAAATTATATATAAACATGTTTATATATAAACTTGTAAACATATATATATACATATATATATGTATATATATATATTTGTTAAGTATATAAAGTTGCAGTTCCAAAAGCTCTTGACCTATAATACCTGGCAGCTAACAGCACCATATTCTAGCTAAATTCTTCTGACATTCATATTCTCAACTTCAATATATTCCTTTCATATTTTAATGAAAATTATAGTTACATTATCTATAACACAAGACCCTAAGCCATTTTAAATTTTAGCGATTATTCTTCAATTGTTCTTTCTCATCTATTTCAGATTATTTAGAAGAAAAACAATGGAGTCATTTTGGAACGCAGTTAGTGAAAAAGAGTAAGAGACAATGTATACCCCTTTCTCAGGTAGCTTTAAAATGTCTGCAAAGTGAATAGATATATGTCTTTACTACCTTACAAGGGTTTTGTAAAAATCAACTGGAATAATTCCAGTAAAATAACCGTGAGGACTATACAGATATAAAATATTGGAAATATTGACAGAATTTTTTTATGAAGCAAACCGCTCCTTCTATGTGGGTTAAACATAACATTAAGGGAGTACCAAAAATATAAAACATATGATCTTCACCCTTAAATTTAAGAATAACAATTGAATGTGACTTGATCTGCATCAAGTCTCTAAGTCTGTTAAGAGCTGTGATATGGCCCTGAAATCGTAAACCTATGTTTCCTTTTATATAAAATCAATTGGACTTGTAGTTTCAACCTAGAGATGACAGATACAAGTTCAATATCATTAGCTGTAATTGATTTTGTTTTTAGTTGACTGGCTTATAGAAAAAAAAAAGGCATTCCTACTCCCTTATTGACTAAAGTGTATACATTAGTAAAGCCAAAAAACCTGCCAAATCCCAATTAAAAGTTGGCTTTTTTCTGGGGATAAATATGAATCAAAGATGACATTTCCAAGTTCTTGATGTTCCAAGTGGCCCTTGATATCTCTTTCACTGTACCTCATTTTCTGTTTTTCAAAAATACATGTAAATGACTCACACAATCTTTACCTCGAATTGTGAAAGAAATTTAAAAAGTATAAATATATTACCCTATCTTTATGTTCTTGTATACTAAAACATACAGTATAACTGTATGTTATAACACACTTTTGGCCTAATAATTATTGAATTTTATATAATGAACAACTAAAAATTATTTTATTATAAATAAAAAGTACTCTTCAGATTTTAAAATAATGCTATGTGGATTTCAAATAATTAAAACTTTTATGTGTGAGTCATGGTTACATAAAATCATTGTCCAACTTTGTACATAACTAGGAAAAAAAAAAAGGATCATGTATTTCTGGCTTGGAAAAGGACAGACCCTAAACTGTTTATTAATTCTAGCCCATAAGATCTGGACATCCAAAGGAGACATACAGAAAAGTTTAGGTCTCAGGTTAGGAAACCTGGATTCCTTGGATGCAAGATATCCCAAAGGTAGTTGGTTGGAAACAGATAAGAAACTTGCTCTAAGATCCTAACTGAAGATACTAGCAAGCAAAAGAGTAGGGCAAAAAATATTTTGAAAGCCTACAGAGCCATTATTGCCCTTCAAGGTAAGGCCATTTAAAGCTACTTAACTATTGGCTACAAGTGCTAATGTAACACTGCTGAACCCTCCCCTATTTCCAAACTGTCTTGAATCACTATGAAAGATTAGGATGGGAAAACCGTTTTTTAATACAGCACCTAAAAATATAAACACACGGATGGTAATAAAAAGCCTCTCTGAGCTTTGATGCACCTCAGGAGGTGTGTGAAATCTGGGGATACAATGTTTAAGTTTGTTAACAAATTTTAAATTAGCTTTAGACATCAAGGTTGGCTACCTTTTTAGCCTGCCGTGATCCATTTAGCTGTACAGTTTGTCATGCTTATGAGATGCGGCCACAGATATTTTTGTTTTTTGTAGTAGTATGAATCACACTTCTTCCTATACAATGCACATACACATCGCCACAAAATTACTAAATTGTTATCAGAAAAGAGAAGATTCTTATTTTAAAGCAGCAGTTTGCAAACTTTGTAAAGAGGCAGATGGTAAATGTTTTAACCTTTTTGGGCCCCATTTGGTGCTTTGGTCTCTATTCGTCTCCTATTCATCCTCCTCCTCCTCCCCTTCTTCCTCTTCTTTTCTTTTCCCCTCCTCTTCTTTTTGTTTGTTTGTTTGTTTGTTTATTTATTACTTGAAGGAGGTAAAAACCATTCACTGCCAACCTCTGCTTTAAAGCTTAGGTAAAATCTCAGACTTTCTGCCTGATTGTCTTCTGTTGACCGTTGTTTCTAACACCCTATATCCAATGGTAAAATGTACTCATTCGTATAGCCCCTAGGCAGACTCTCACTTGTGAGTATTTCACTTTTCTTTTCCTCTTGCATACGCAGCAAGGATAAATATTAGTCTACACATGCAGCTGTATCATAAATAAGGCATTTTAGCAATGTGCGTAGTATTATCTGGGACATGAAAATTGTTTAGAACAACTTGTACAATGACACAGGACATGAGCAAAGGCTTTGGCTCTGTTAAAGAGAAGGAAAACTTGTAAGGTCAAGTTCAGAAACATAGAAGACCCATTAGAAGTGCAGTCTTTTATAGGGAGCCAGTGAATCCTAGACTGAGCATGGATTCAGTTCCATGTGGAGCCCTGTACTGTTTATTCTTTGTTTTTATAATGAATGCATGAAAACAACCTTATCAATGCAAGGGTCATCAGGTTGTTTACTGCCAGGCCTCTGGTGCCAGCCATTTAGAGGAGTTATGTGATAAAGCTAATTACTTTGCATTTTGAGGAATTTGTGAACATTGGAGCTTATGGTATAGTTCCCCTTCCAATAGATGAAAGTCTTTGATTCCATGGGAAGTTAAGCTGGGGTGCTATCCCTCCACATGGGTGAAAGGGAACCCCATTCTCTAGAAGCCCTCTCAGTCTTTGTACAGAAGACATGGACTGAGTGTCTGGGAATTTCATTGCCCGAAAATTCTGCTCTTTTCATGATAAGAAATTTTGTTTTTAAGTTTTGAAATTGGATTTCAAGCATTCTTAGATACTGGCAAAAATATCATCCAGTTCTTGCTGAGGGTTTTTTTGTTTTGTTTTGTTTTGTTTTGTTTGTTTGTTTTTGTTTTTGTTTTTGTTTTTAGTGTTATCCTAAAAACACTGCACCTATTCTGCAGTGTTGAAAATCAGGCATGCTTGGGGCCCCTGGGTAGCTCAGTCAGTTAATAATCCAAGTCTTGATTTCGGCTCAGGTCATGATCTCATGGTTCATGAGATCGAGCCCTGCATCAGGCTTGGTGCCATCAGCACAGAGCCTTCTTGCAATTCTTTATTCCCTTCTCTCTCTGCCCCTCTCCTGCTCTCTTGCTCTCTCGCTCTCTCTCTCAAAGGAAATTAAAAAGAAACATTAAAAAAAATCAATCATGCTTTCTGGTGGTCAGTTGTCACTATTTGGTGCTGGACTGTTTATTGCCACAGTCTACCATTTTGGCAGCAGTGTGGCCTGTCTGATTTGTGGTCTCCTAACCTAGGGTTCACCCTCTTTGGTTTGTCCCTCCATTTAAGGTCTTGCCAACTGCCTGCCATCTAAGACAAAGTGGGATGTGATCTCCTCTAACCATGGATTCCAGTCTCTGAAAACATTCTCTTGGCTCCTTCTCCAAACCATATTTTCTCATTACACTCCCTCTGGATCCCCATACTCATGCTAAGTATGATCTTTTCAGGCAGTTTATGCTTTTACAGAGTTATAATGTATCTCCTTGTGAAACAGGCTCTGCAAAAATTCCACAAGGCAAAGAAATATGAAGGACAGAGCTATCCAGAGAGAACTCATCAAAAATTTCAGTGAGATACCATTCATGGAGGCAAGTACTAGGAAAGTCTGACTTGAGAGCTTCATCCACCCACAAGCGACTTACCTTTCTTCTCTAAAGAAAATATAGCAATAAGGAAATATGTTATGTAATAAAGGTGTAAAGGTAGAGATAGGAATTAGGTAATAAACATGGTTATGGATAGCTATAGTCTGTTTTGTTCCCCGGGCATTTTTAGCTTGAATTAGTTTTATAGCTTGCCCTGGGAATGTAGATGTAGAGAAACAGGAGGTTTTAGTTTCTCAAAGTTGCCTTATAAGCAGATGACCAACATGTACCTAGTTTGTGACATCCATTAGAACTGCCATTCTACATATGGGTGGGTAAACAACACAGACACAAAAGCACACATAGTCTTTTATTTACTTTTTTTACTCACGAAGCTGTTTCAGCTAAGAAATGTATTGTTCAAAAAGACATAATTTTTGTGGAGAGTGATACCAAGTTAAGTACTAGATTATGAAGAAGTATGTATAAAACCTCAGAGCAAGGAAAGAGGGAGGAAACGAGAAAAAGGAAGGAAGGAGAAAGTAAGAAAATATCTGAGACACAAACAGCTATACTAATAGACTTAATTGTTTTTCTAAATATGAGGGATAATTTTACATAATTTCTTTAAAAAAGTAAAAACTTTAGGGGCGCCTGGGTGGCGCAGTCGGTTAAGCGTACGACTTCAGCCAGGTCACCATCTCCCGGTCCGTGAGTTCGAGCCCCGCGTCAGGCTCTGGGCTGATGGCTCAGAGCCTGGAGCCTGTTTCCGATTCTGTGTCTCCCTCTCTCTCTGCCCCTCCCCCGTTCATGCTCTGTCTCTCTCTGTCCCAAAAATAAATAAAAAACGTTGAAAAAAAAAAAAAAAGTAAAAACTTTAAATGGAGGGCAATACACCTAAGAAAAGAACTTGTGTTTCCAAAACGCAGATAATCAAGGAAGCAAAACATAAAAATAAATTACAATATTCATCTTTCCACTCAATTTAAAACAGGTTAGATATTGTAATAAAAGAGATATACTATATGATTTCAGGATAGGGAGACCATTGGGCAGAAACATCACTAAAACAAAAAGGAACTGATCATAAGTTAAAATAAGAATCATTTTCATGTTTTTGCCATTTCTTCCGTTTCAGTGTCAATACTTTTTAATAGCTAAAAATAATAAAAATGAACCCACCCACAAATATAAAAAATCTAAAACTTCCTTGTTGTTTTATTTTTTATGAGCTCAATTCCGTTCTTGGATGAGTTTTAGATATTCCCTCTAAAGTCAGTAGGGGTGATGAATGCCCAGCCAAAGACTTACTTGGCCTCCTGATTCTAGGGGGAAACAGATGTCCATGTTAGTCTTCAAGAAAAATGATTACATTTATAGAAAATATTGTAAAACTTCCATAAATATTGTGGCCAAACGTACTGGGGGACAAAGTAGGCATATAAATTATGTATAGTGTGTCCACTATAGAAGCAGACTATATCCATTTACCAAAAGTGAGGAAAAATATAATAGCAGAAAAGAAAAAAAACCTGAGTCATAAGTTAGTGGCATATGTGTACAAGCCTTATTAGAAGCCAAGAAAATGAAATCAGTTAATATTAAAATAGTAACAGAAAATATTTTTGTACAATTGAAAATTATTTTGGTTTATTTTAAAACTACTCTTTCTAAACATGCATTATTCTATACCACAGTTCCCACTAGAATAAAAATTCTACAGTTTAGTGGTTGGAGACAAAAAAAAATGAGATATTTGAAAGAGCTATCATAATCTTTTTCATAAATTAATTTTTTTCCAAAATCTATTTACCATATAATGAAACATATCCTTCATCTGCCCATTTCTCCTTGTGCTGTCTGGTCAGAAATAGAGAAAACTGATGACTACATACTGATTCGCCTTTAATTAAGTAAGGTTTATGTACAAATGCCTAATTTTAAGTAAAAATACTTCAACTTAGTACTTAAGTTTTCATGTCTTTGTTTTTACATGCTAAAATATATTTTAATAGTAAAATGATTAATACACAAAGGGCAGATTCATTTAACTTTAAATTTTCTAGGTATAGAAATTTATAGAGCAGAAAATGTATTGAGGATTTGTCTGTTATGATGCCAAATTAAGAAAATTATTAAATTTACAAAAGATGTAAACGGAACAATAGCAAAAAAGAAAATAGAGAACAAATATACAGAAAGGTCTTCAATCTTAGTACGGATCAAATGTAAAGGAAAAGGTTACCCTTTTATGCCTATCATATGTGTCATAATCCTTCCCTTTGTATCAGTCTCAACTGGTTTGTATGCAATGAGAAAAAACACTCCCATAATTTGTTAATAGAAAGTATAATCTCTTCTTTGAATTCAGTTTAATATTATTTATCAAGAGACAAAAAGTGCTTATTACTATTCATCCAGTAACTCTTTTTCTATTACTTACTCTAAAGGAACTATCCTAGGGTGCCTGGGTGGCTCAATTCGTGATCTCACAGTGTGTGTTTGGGCCCCGGGGCAGGCCCTGAAGCCGGCTTCGGGTTATGTGTCTCCCTCTCTATCTCTGCCCCTCCCTTGCTTGTGTGCTCCCTCTCTCTCTCTCTCTCTCTCTCTCTCTCTCTCTCTCTCTCTCAAAAATAAATAAACATTAAAAAAAAAAATAAAGGAACTACCATGAACAAACAAACACTACGACACCACAAAGCAAAATACTCTGCAAAATAACGAGTTTCTTCTCCTGGCATGTGACATCCAGCCAGCTACACACATGTCCTACAATGCAACGGGTAATAGGGAACCTATATCTGCTAATGTTCCTTTTTTCCATGAATTCCCTTCAGTAAGTGCTATTTCAGAAAATCTGGTTAATGTGTTCTCCAGTCATTTGCATCTTGACAGTTGATACAGCAAGCAGAGCATCTAGATGATTGCTAAACAGGGTCTTTTTAAAATGAACAAAAGACACAATTTCTAGAATCGTGGAAAAAGGAATTCAGCAAATCCTCTCTCCAAAAGGTAACAATAAAATAACATATCACAAACAACTATTTCAAGACTCTGGATATTTATCTAAAGTAAAGAACAGATTGAGAAGCATTTATTTAAGAACATCTACTGAACTTATAATAAAAGTAGGATTCTGTGCATGTTAACCTGGGGCTCTTCCCATTCCCCTCCCCATTCATCCTTGCTAGCTCTGTCAGGTACACCAATGTGCCTCTTACCAGAGCAGGGCAAATCATGAAAACTAGAGAATCATTGCTAGAAGGAGTTGAAAAGAATTCGAGCATAACACAAAGAAACACTATATACCCAGATATTGTCAGGAATAGTAGTGATCTCAGGGGCATATAAACAGAGAAGTCCAATATCATAGCCGGATGACATTGAAAATCTGAGTGGAGCAAACAGTAAATTGGTAGGCTAGACAGAAATGCAGCAAGATTGTCTGGGAAACAAGAGCAACAAAGTGGGACTTGATAACCTCCAACATATCTCTGATGATCTTAAAGGCTCTATGGTACACCCAACAGAGAAAGGAGAAGACTCTAGCTCCCCATACATCCCTAGCTGTATGTGAGGCCCTCTTTATATGAAACGGGAGAGCCCAGTGTAAAGTGACAGTTGGGGAAGGTTTGTAAATTGCTTGAATTATGACTGTGTTCCTCAATTTACATACAGAACCATGAAGAAAAGAGTGGATGCCTTAATAGCTGCAGTATTTGAACATAATGGCTGGCCAAGTATCATTTATATATTCATCACTGAGCTGTGAAAACAGAGGGAAAACCCCTTGGAGTCCAGGATTCAAAATGAAAGTGAGAATAACACAATATATCAGAGACTTCAGATTCTGTCTACCATGACCTCAGATGCTGCACTCCACAAGAGATACTGACTCCACAGTGTTAGTCCAGGCAATTTGCTATAAAATAAACAAACAAAAAAAGAAGCAATATCCAACCTCTATGAATAATCAGAATTCCAAGTTTTTACAAGATATTACATAAGTGTCTAATTTTCAACAGCATATTATAAAACCTATTACTCATACTAAGGGGAAAAAAGCAAATACAGAAACAAACTCTGAGTGGGCCCAGATGTTGGAATTGGCAGACAAGGGCTTCAACATCATTTTTATGAATAGTCCAAGTGCTAAAGGAAATAATTTTTAAAGAATGAAATCAAAGCATGACAATATATCATCAATTAGGAAATATCAATAAAGAAACAGAAATTATAAAATAGAGATAAATGGAAAATCTGGAGTTGAAAAGGTAACAGAAACATAATTCACTAGAGGGACTTAAATATATTTAAAATAGCAGGAATATTTGTCAATTTTGAAGATATTTCAGTAGAGGTTATCTAATGAAGAGAAAAAAAAAAACGGACCCACAGAAACCTGTGAGGCACCATTATCATACTACCATATTAAAAATCAGAGTCCCAGAAAGAAATGAAAATAAAAGGGGGCATAAAAGTATTTGAAGGTATAATGGCTGAAAATTTGCCAAATTTTATGGAAAACATTAATCTGTACATTCAAGAAGCTCAGTAAATTTTAAGTAGGAGAAACAGGAAAATATCCACACCTAAATATATCAAAGTCAAATTATGGAAAGAAAAGACAGAAAAAAACTTGGAAAGCAGTATAAAAAGCTGGTTGAACTTGCCTTCCGCCATGCAAGCCCCAACACAACGGTAGCATGAAAGTTCCCATTAGTTCACAACCATTTCTAATGAGTTGTGTGTAGTACAATTGCAGTGCTGGGACACAGACTCTTCCATTTCATGCCTCTTTTTTCTTTCCTCTTTGGAAGTCTGGAAGTCCAGAATGCATTCTGTTAAATGTGGGAATACAAGCCTGGAGGCACTGCTCACTCTCCTTGCTACTATTGGGCTAGCCAACCACTGAAGTGACTTTATTCAGCACCAGTGACAATGCACTTCTGGATTTAAATGAGATAATAGTTGGAATAATGTTGTTCATTCTAAATTTGGGAAGGATATCAAATACACTCCAAATGCCAGGCTCTGGGGTGGGGTGGAGGGTGCTGGGGGAGAGTGTAACAGGGATGGAACAACTCTAGGGTCTTTGCCAAGGAGATAGTTCAGAGTATAGGCCAGATGTTACGGATGTTTAAAAAAAAAATAAAGGCTTCTTCCTTTATAGGAAGGGAAAGCCTAACACTACTTGAGGTGGGATTGTTGTACGATACTGAATTGACATTAGAGTCCTTCAGAAAGAACATCATCCAGGATTCTGTAAATTCTTCAGTGGGTTTTCCACAGGTGTTCGGCTCTTTGGGTAATTTTCATGTTGCTGGTGCTGCCATTCATCGTTAACCAACCCAATGTGTCCTGTAATATCACCCTGCTCATGGTGCCTCTGGGTCTCCAGATGTACTCTACTGAGTAACCGTACCAAGTATCTATTAATGAAAATAACAGATTATGAGACTCTAGGACTTGTGGTTAAATAATCACACAGGACTTCCTCTTTCTAGGCTTTCTGAATCTCTAGAGTCTCTAGTCATTGGGAGAGATTTGAGAATAATGCTGTAGATCCTGATTAGTATTTTCTTGATACCTGCCCTCGAGTTGTGCTGCCAGCCATGATCGACCCCATACAGTCTTACTCTCTCCAGCAGGGAGAACAGCCACCAGACCAACATCCCTCCCAGGCTGCTTTTCCTACAAGGACAAACCACCTTCCCCTGTCTGCCTTGGACGAACAGAGGCACACCCTGGAGGTGGTCGCCTGACCACTTCTTACTTTCTGGTGTGTCCTGCTTCACTGTTAGGGATTAGCCTCATAACGCTTTTGGCCTGGGTTCCTTTCCTAACACAGAGGCATAGGAGACATAGAAGTCGACCCTTGATCAGTATCATCAACTACTAGGTAACAATAAATTTGACTGAACCCCAGTAATCTGACCTCCCAGAGAAGAAGCTGGCCTCCTGTAAAACTCCAAAATAACCAGCTTCAGCCTAGTGTTTAAGGCAGTTGATTCTGGTAGAAGTCTGAGGTGACAGGACAATCTACAGGTCTCTCATGTCACATAAATTATAACTTCAAGGCTTGGATGCCTGTCCTCTGGTATTCCCACAGTGAAGAATGATGTGGTGGTAGAAAAGACTGGGGTCCAAACTTGTGCCATGTAACGTTGGCTTGGCATGGAGCCTGCTTAAATTTCTCTCTCTCCACCTGCGTCTCCACTCTCCTGCATGCGCGTGTTCTCTCTCTCTCTCTCAAAAAATGAACAAGCTCAAAAACACTAAATAGCAATTATTTTAATACCACAGAGTAAGGGAATCAGGAAAGTTTTAAATTTTTCTCCACCCTCTGAATCCCTACTAAGAATAGTTAATATTTGAGCCCTGTATGATTGAAAGAATATAATTCAATAATAAAATTCCCTTTGGATGGCCAGAATATAACTATGCAAAAATATTACAAGAAAAAACTGCATAGAAAATATTTAATGGATTTAATGTATAAAATTGTTAACAGTAATCACCTCTGGGTGGTCACAACATGGGATTTTTTTCCTTCATTGCATTTTTTCTAAATTTTGTCAAGTAAGCATACCATATTATTAATAAATGGTTTTGGACCTGAAAAATTATATTTTCCATTTTTTTATTATGACCACATCCACATATACTATTCTCTGTAATCATAATCAGTATAGAAAGTTTGACGAGTAATAAAAGCTATGAAGTCACGTCACAAATTTTTATCTATGTATATTATTTTAATGCCTCTGTAGCCATTTTAATGGGGTATATAGAGAGTTTGTTGTTGTTTGGGGTATTTATTTACTTTGTGCTTGCTTTTGGCAGAAATCTCACATCATAGTATGTTTGGATTACCGTTTCATTTAACAACCTGTATTTACCCTGTATTTAAATCTCTTGTGTTTAGGGTTCTCCGGAAGGCATAGTTCTACTGTGAGGGGGAACAACAAAAACAAAAAACCCAACAATTTTATACAGAGGGATAGGAGAAGAGAAAGAGAGAGGGAGGGAGGGAAGGAGGGAGGAAGGGAGGGAGGGAGAGAGAGAGAGACAGAGTGAAAATGTGTACAGTTACAAAACAAAACAAAAGCCCAAATATCTGCAGCTCTATTGGGCAGATTTGTGTTCTGATGGCTGGGGAATTCCCAGAGTTCATCAGAAGCAATGTTACGAACATGGCACTGGCACTCACTACTAGGTTAAGTGGTAGGATCATTTTGTCCTTATTTTTCTGAATAGTTACGTTTTACTTTTTTTTTTTTTTCAAATTTTTTTTTCAACGTTTATTTATTTTTGGGACAGAGAGACAGTGCATGAACGGGGGCGGGGCAGAGAGAGAGGGAGACACAGAATCGGAAACAGGCTCCAGGCTCTGAGCCATCAGCCCAGAGCCTGACGCTGGGCTCGAACTCACGGACCGCGAGATCGTGACCTGGCTGAAGTCGGATGCTTAACCGACTGTGCCACCCAGGCGCCCCAGTTACATTTTACTTTTAAGCCACGAGCAAATATTTAGTGTGTGCTTTGGATTTAGCATGTACATGGAACCCGGTATAGCCCCTTTCATAATAGGGTTCAGTGAGTACTTAGACAGTTGGTAAACACACCATTTTACAGTAAATACTCTGAAGAGGTACATATCAGCCATGCTGTGATAAAGGTATACATGAAATACTACAGAAATATAATTAATACCTTCAGATCATACTGGGATATATACTTCCCAGATAAGGTTCTACCCAAACCACACCTGAAGGATAAGGCAGAGTTTGCCTGGGAAGGAAGGGGAGGAAGAAGACCAACACAAGGAAATAGCATGCAAAAAGGACCGCTGCTTTAATGCCCAGAACTCCTATTCCCAAATCTGCTTCCAAGAGCCAACTTTCATGTTTACCAAATTCCATATCTTCAGGACCACTGACTGCTACCAGATGACTGTTAAGTTAGACATAAAAATGTCACCTATATTTCTTCACCATCCCCTTATCCAAATCCAGTGAGGTAAAAAAATTTAACTGAATATTACGGATGGTGAAACTAAAATTAGAACAGATAAGTCATAAGGTACTTATTTTATAAAAGCCACCTGTTGAAATTGTCTCAAGACCTTAAAGGTATATTCTTAAAATATTGATATTATTTACTGATACTCATTTTCAAAATTAATTAAAATAATATTTATAATCATTTGCAAAGTATATCTCTTATATTCCATTTGATGCGTTTAGAATCACATGAAGAAAATACTCTTGAATTAGAAAAATTACTAAATTTAAAGATTATAGCAAAGGGGAACATACAATAGTGAGAGAGAAATGAGAATTTCAAAATAAATATATGTATCCTTAAACAAATTTGGAAAAATAGTCAACATGCTATAAATACATAAGGTACTGTTGCACAAAAGTACATTATCATGTTAATGACGTTGTGCTGAAACCAAATGCACATATGAGCTTCAGATATTTTAATATCTATGTATGTACATATACACACACATATATATATATGGTAATTTCCCTGCAAGTTTATAATTATATAAAAATAAAATATAAATTTATGTAGATCTATATAAAGATATATATATATATATAGTGTGTGTGTGTGTGTGAGTGTGTGTGTGTCTATAGGAGAGAGAAAATTGTGACTTCTATGTGTTAATTCTGCTTCAAGAAAAAAAAATCTAGTTTTTGTTTTTCCAATTTATCATTGTCATATATTTAACACCAATATACAAAAATTGATTTTTGTAAAAATGTTCCTGTTTTCTTATGGTACCTGAAAGGAACTTTAATTATTTAATTTATTTATTATGATTTAAGCACGTAACAAGAAAGTTAATTCAAATGACTTATTGCCCCTTTCCCTTTACAATTATGCAAAACCATTAGTGAACTTTTTAATATGAGGGCTGCGAAGTAGTATAGAAGAGTCACCCCTTGTCTCCTAGAAATTTTTAAACATATTCTAAACTTTGCTTGGAGAAACTTATATGGTGGAGGGGAGCCCAAGAGCAGCCCTAAAGTATTGGGGAAGTGGATTAATGTGCCACAGAGATGGTTTCCAAATGTATTTGATATTATGTCCTCTATGTTAAACCTGATGTGGATTTTGGCATTTTCTGCAGCACACTTTGGGGAAAGATCCTGTGAGAAGGATCAGGCTATTCTATTTTAACATATATCATCTCGAAAAAACATTCTTAGAATCAATATATCAAATTAACTCATTTTAATTCCTCCTCCTCAAACTTCCCCTTGAGCAGTGATAAATGGGCCCAGTTTTCTCAGGACATTCGTATTGTCCCAACACAATTATTAATAGCACCCTTTTCACTCTTCAATCTGCCACAGTATGAATGGTCTCCCTGCTTATAGCCTACTGAGGAAGAAGAATCAGGGAAAGGCTCTAGAACTATAATGACAAAAAGTTTCCTGTTTCATCATCATCATAGTCATCTAAACACCAGGGGCTGGCCACTCCAAAGGGATAGGCAGAGATGTGCAGATATGTCTTCTAATGGTTCCAGTGGAGGTCACACCAGTCTCAGATGCCAGCTTATGTCCAGTTTCTCCTGTCTTAGAGATGCTTATAGATTTAGATCATGTTCACCAATTTTCTAAGGAGAAAAATAAAAAAAATTGCACAGAACCCAATTTTATTCTGAATTTGCATAGGGCTGTCTCAGACATGAAGAGAACTTTGGTTTTACTACCTGTACATTATGCATAAGTTAAAAACAGTATGTGGATTTATTTACCTAGTGCCCAATCACAGGGATAAGAATTTGACTTTTGATGGTAGTAATTCACTAATCCACTGCAGACATTATATCTGTGCTAATTATAATTTGAAATAGTATTTGAAAGCAATTAACAATTAACTTACCAATAAATTTAATTTTCTTTTTTATCTTTTTTAAATAAGTTTATGTATTTTGAGAGAGAGGGAGAAGGGCAGAAAGAGAGAGAAAGAAGAATCCCAAGCAGGATCCACACGGTCACTACAGAGCACACTGCAGGGCTTGATCTCACAAACTGTGAGATCATGACCAGAGCCGAAATCAAGAGTTGGAGCCACCCAGGAGCCCCAATATTTTTTTTCTGATGCCATAAGGGTACATCCCACATTTTCACTTTGGATCTCTATATGCTTCATTACCATATTACATATCTCTGGGGATACATGTATTCCAGGTTTGCAAGACTTATTTTTTAAATTTTTTTTTTCAACGTTTATTTATTTTTGGGACAGAGAGAGACAGAGCATGAACAGGGGAGGGGCAGAGAGAGAGGGAGACACAGAATCGGAAACAGGCTCCAGGCTCCGAGCCATCAGCCCAGAGCCCGACGCGGGGCTCGAACTCACGGACCGCGAGATCGTGACCTGGCTGAAGTCGGACGCTTAACCGACTGCGCCACCCAGGCGCCCCAAGACTTATTTTTTAAATGTCTAAACATTGATATATATGACTATAGTTATATTTTAATCCTGGTTCTCAGGTCAGGTTTTTCCTCTTAATCAAAATGCATCTTACTTAGTTTTCTCCTGGGAGGAAATAAGGCTTCTCTCCAGAAGCGTCACTGCTACTTTAGTAGAAGCCAAGACATTAACATGAAACGTTTTCCCCCCAGGATATGAAAATAGCTAGGAAATGAAGGTAAACAGATGCACATCTGGTCACCTTATGCTTTTTTAACAGTTGAACCAGTTTGTTCAAGATCTGTTCCATTTTCATGGTCAAATTGAAGGACATTTCCCATATGGTTTGACCCTTGATTCTTACTACCTGCATGTAAAAAATTGAGGGGCTCATAGCATGTTGATTCTTTTTTCTTTTCTTTCAACTGCCTTCTGTTGTACCTGCTCAGGCATAGGTGGGAGAACTTTGGGGCATTGTTTAAGGAAATTGCCAAGACCATTAGATAGTTTGTAGGGAATTCGGTGTCAGCCAAGTCTCTGAAAACATAAATAAATTATAAAAGCCAATTTTTGTGTTTTCTCTTGGCATAATATAGCTTGCTTGGGTGGGAATCAGTAACAGAAATAAAACTAGGAGGAGGTGCTTCACTGAGTAAATGCGGACGGAATTAGCCCAGAAAAGATGTGGTAACACATGAAGCATTAAACAATATGTAAATTGCCTTTGTGAATTAATTTCCCTAACTTTAAAGCCTAGAACATGGGGAAGTTTTAGTTGGGTTGGTGGGAAGAAAAAGAGTTTTGGGCACATTTAGTTCAGGGCCTTTCTTTACTTCCTTTTTTGTTGTTGTTGTTGTTGTTGTTTGATTTTCATAGCTGATGTTCTCAAAAGAGTCCTTGCTTGTTATAAGAAATAGGTTCCCTAATGCTGGTTATGCCTAACATGACTTCACATATTCTCCACGTCATAGACACTAACAACGAGAAAGGTATTTAACCTTTTTTCTCATTAAAAAAAAAAGTGAGCATGGTAAGAAAATCTTAAGCAAGAAATACATATCAAAATATTAAAATCCTTGGAATCTATACAGTAAACTTCTAGGAATATGATTGGCTACATACAGAGAACTTTAAATAAATATGAAATAAAGAGATCTACATTCGGTTGACATATACTCTGAATATTATTCTTAGTGCATACATTTTAGATAGTCCTATTTAAGGATTAAAAAAATAAGCATATATTTTACCTTAATATTAAAAACTATCAGTATATTTACTGAGACATAATTAAATCCTGCACTATAAATAATAATATTTTTAAACTTCTGTATTGTGTTTCCTAATAGACACCAGAATATGTATTTTACAGAAATGCCCTATCAAAAAATAGGCAGGAAAAAAGTTCATTGCTGAATTAAGGAAAGAGTTTTGCTCTCAAATGGTTAATAATTTGTTAATTATTTTATTAAGTAATTAAAAATAATTCCATTTTAAATTATGAGTAATTGTACTGTGAAGAATTAAAAATAAGTCATAATGTGTTTTAGGAAAAAGAAGAAACATAGCTGTTTAAATAAAGAGTTTCATTTTCTTTGGATTCTGTCATTCTTGAATAATACATTTCACAAATAGGAAAAGCCTTCATTTCTTTGAGGATACAAGTAGTAACCTAGACTATCTTAAGAAACTTAAACCCCATCAGGTTTCAGGATCAAATTCGTTCAAAGCAAAAAGAACTTCATCTTCCTTATTCTACCCATGAGTAGTTTTTGAACAAATGTTATATGACAGCTAGTGGTTTAAACACAGAAAAACAGAGAGACAGATAGACAAAAGAAAGAAAGAGAAAGAAAGATAGAAAGAAAGAAAGAAAGAAAGAATAACAGAAAAAGGAAAGGAAGGATAGGGTAATTGCTTTCTAAAGAGAAATAGAATGTAAAAACATTTTGAAAAATTGAAAGTTCCTATACACATATGAGTTGTGCCTTTTAATAATAAATCCTCTAATTTGCGGAGTCTGTAAAATCTATTAGAGGAAGTAAATGTGCACAAATAAACACCTTAACCAGCTAGTACATAAAAAGTGCCACTAGAGTTACAAAATGTTAGTAGAAATTGAAGAGGAGAAATGCAAAGGGAAAATACTGGTGAAGAGAAAGAAAATTGTAAGAACAGAAACACTTGAGAACATTTCCTATAAACTAGAAAAAAATAGAGTATATGCAAGAGACAAAAAAGTCTGAGATATAAGTGAGGAAACAAGATAATATAACAGATTATTTTGAGAGGAGTTTTCAATGAAAATAGGAAAGTAACCATGTCAGAGGAACTTGGGAGGAAATTGGCTCCAGCTTCGTCTGCTGTGGTGTTTGGGAATTAGAAGGGCACTGGGACTGTAGGAGAGTAAATTCACTCGTTGGTTAGGATGTGAAAGTGGAAAGCATCAATAGAAGCGATAGAGAGTAACTAAGTAACCTCAGGATGGTAGCTGTGTTTTCAAAGAAATTTATAAATTAAAAAATAAAAAAAAATTAGTTTTGATGGAAAGATACCCAGTTAATAGATGTGCAAATCAAATGTGTCAGTTCTGCATATTTTCACGTTAATTCGACAATCCTGAATATGTCTAATGAATTTCATATTACCAGCAGCAATGACATTGACTTCAACATATGTTAAAAATGGAAAAGACCACAAGTCACCCCATTCATATTACTGGAATCATTTTAAGATATGATTTTGAAAAAGATTTTTATTTTAACACGTGTATATTAAGTCATACTAGTTTGCATTAATTTGCATCATATTTGCAATTGGCAACTGATAATACTTCTTTCATTTCATAAATATTTGATAATAAAGGTATTATTTCTTAGAAAATTCTGCAGATTGTTAGGAAATGATGAAATATAGTACACTTCTATTGTATCTCAAACAAGACATGTTAGATATTGTAAATTTAACCTTGCGTAATGTACCAGTTTTTCTTTCATGCAGCCCCAGAAACAACACCTCACAAGTCATGCCTAGCACTCATTTAAATACGACCTCAGAGTCCCGCTGCATGTTACAAATATCTGGGAGCTGTGTGATTAGTTAACATCTTGTGCATAACCCTTAAAATTATAGCACGTTCTCAGGAGATAATTAGCTTACTCTGTTTCCATAATAAAATGAACTATGTTTTAGCAATGACTCTCAGGAATAGTAGCAGGAGAATGCCTTTAAATCAGATAAACTCAAGAATCACAAAAGATAAAAATGGAAAAACTTAATTTAATAGAGTATTTTCTTTCCTGATACACAATGGGCTCTAAGGCAATAGAGAAGCAAGTTATGGGATATAAAACCACTCACTGTCACCAATCTGTACTTGACTTCACTAAAATATCTTTTACTCCAGGATGAGAAAGCTAAGATGCACATGAGAGCTTAAATTCTTTCTGTAGAGCTCAGTAACTGTGAGGCTTCTGATTCAAATCAGAATGAAGTGTGATTTCCAGAGAAAACATGCTTCAGAATGCACTCCATTGCTACATCTTGAGAGCAAGATAGAGATAGTATTGTGATAAGAATTGGAACAATACTTGAAAGGGTACAGAAGATCATTGACTGTTCACCTGCCATTCTTCTTACCAACATCTTAGGTTGTTAAAAAAAAAAAAAAAAGACAAAAAAACAAACTCATGATCCAGAAGATGTGCACAAGAGTAATAATAACACAAAACAAAAGCAAAAAGTAGGGATCTCTAGGTCATATACAAGTAGATTAGAAGTGTATGAGGCTGAGATAAAATATTTGGGCATATCGGGGCGCCTGGGTGGCGCAGTCGGTTAAGCGTCCGACTTCAGCCAGGTCACGATCTCGCGGTCCGTGAGTTCGAGCCCCGCGTCGGGCTCTGGGCTGATGGCTCAGAGCCTGGAGCCTGTTTCCGATTCTGTGTCTCCCTCTCTCTCTGCCCCTCCCCTGTTCATGCTCTGTCTGTCTCTGTCCCAAAAATAAATAAATGTTGAAAAAAAAATTTTTTTTTTAAATATTTGGGCATATCTGTTTGAGTCTTGTGAATCAAGAAAAATTTATGACTTTTTTCCTAATCCCAGGGTAAATCCTCTAAAGAAAGAGAGAGGTTGGTATAAAATTTATGGATTAAAGGCTCAGAACCTTAGTTCCTAGTTCATTTTCTCATTTTTAAGTAAGTAACAAGAATTCATCATAGTGTCTTTTAGCATTAGAAGAGTGAATAAAATTTACACTTAATGGCATAACACACTTAATAGTGTGAAATTTATCCACAACAAACAAGCCAGTAGTTAACCCCAACCTAAGAGCTCAAGTTACATCCAAAATCAAATTTCCACACAGTCTAGCTGCAAAAGCCTCACTCAGGGGACAAAATTCTCAGGATACTGAGCACTTAATTGCCAATGAAAAAAACCCTCTTTATTTATTGGCCTGCCTCATCCTTCCAAAATGTATTTTGATGTACTTTATTATTAAAGTATATCTAATATCTAGTTTTAGAAAGAAAATAACTATTAGTGGTAAACAACTTGAGGAGGAAGAAAATAGAACAGTGTCCCCAAACTCAGACCAAGGAAGGTTGTCAACTTGCAGTAGTACAAAATAATTTTAAGCTTTATAAAAATGAAAGGAAAAAAAAAATTAAAAAAAAGAAAGGAAAAACTGATACTTTCCATCTAAGAAAAAAATATACTCCATTTAATTATTGTCTAACCCCGAGAGAAGTGTGTCATGGCAGAATTTTGAAAATGTTAAGTGCGATAGTAGAAAATGCACTTAATAGTGATTTTAAAATATACAAGATCCTCTACGAATTGATAAAAGACAAAAATAAATAATTAAAGATATGATAATTCTAAAACTAGCCAAACTAGTACATTTATAAGCATTGATCTCTGGTGATGAGGTTTCTTAGGAAAGAAAGTATTTGAGAATTTTAAGCAGTGACTATCATCTCTTTTGGCCAAAATTGGTGAAAAATTCTGGTTTTGTGATAATATTTTTAATCATCTATATCATCTGAGAAAAATAAGGACAGTTGAGTACTTTCTCGTTGATGCAGTTTATTTAAGATGATATTTTACTTTGGGACTATTACCTAAATTATGCACATTAAAATGTCTTTTTGTTGTTAAGCTATAGTGACGGTATATCGAACCTTTGATTTTGATTTATTTGCTTATAAGTGTGCTTTCTCGGAAAAATTTTAAAGAATAATTGACTATCTCATGTTGGTTCGCTCAGCTCAATTTTGTTTTTGGATTGTCATCATTGTAGAAATCCCATTTTTGGGGAAAAACTATGTTAGCATGTTCCTCTTGACCCTCAATGTATCACCCAGATTTAAGTAAACAGAAATGACTCAAATAACACATATTTTATCTGATTTATTGAAAGGCATTTTGTATACTCTGAATTTCAGAATCTGAGACATAAATAATGTATATTTTTTTAAACTAAGCAATTTGATTTGTATTCTTTTTTTTTTAATTAGCAGACTACCACTTTTCCAAAAAGCAGAATCTTGCATGACCTTTTTTCTCAAAAAGTCACTTTAATTCTGTTTAAGTTCTGTTGTAATTAGTTCTCTGCTAAAATTTCTGAATTCAGTTTTATATGGTATAAAAACCGTCTCTTTTATGATAATAATAAGGGCTTAAAAGAATGACTGAAAATTGATATTAACATGGTTGCTATAAAAATCAATTTTGGACTTAAGTAAATAATAATTCTCTTAGAGACAAAGTTCAATGTCATATAGCCAAATACGAGAACTGTAGAGGCCAATTATGGGCAATCAGCTTGAACAATGGAACCCTGAGTAAGGTAGGAGGGCCCACAATGAACCCCAATTCCCTGGATGAATAATAACAAACCCATTAGGTGACCCCCCTCAAAATATCCTAAACCTGAGCTGATCGATGGGTGACTTACACCCAGAAACAGGTCCCAAAGGAGGTAAATTCCATATGTTTCTAAACCTCCTCACCTTCCTCTTCAACTGCAGCCTCCCACCATTGCCTCCTGGCAGACAGTGTCTCCCTTATTGTCCTGCCCACCTCTCCCTTGCGGTGTGTTCAATAAACTTCTATCTCCTTTGTGTGCCTTGGATGAATTCTTCCACCACCTATGCTGCTAGCCTCCACCAGGTTGGATAGCCCAATTTAGCCCAATTTGATCAGGAGACCCCACAAGAAATTGTTGAATAAGTTTGTTGAGTATATTTAATCTGTACACTAGAATTTGTTTTCCCCTAAAAGTGATATTTGTAGCTTTAATTAAAGTGTTGTTTATCTTTTCTTTATATAAAAGTTCTCCAATATGTTCATTGGCTTCCTAAGGCTCATTCTGGAATATGATTAGAGCCGGATGCAAAGATATTTGCTTCCTGGGTGCTATGGATATGCATGTAAATAATTTCATAAGTATTGTTTAACCAGTATAGAGAAGGGACTACGGTACTTGCTCTATCAGAAGATAATTCCTGACCATGATAATTCTTAGGACAGTAATGTATAGCAATTCTAAATGAATGTACAAAGATGCAGATTAATACTGAGGTTCTACAACTGGGCTCTCATGTATTTCCTAAGTCCATGTCAAGATCAGTTGAATAAATATGGCCTATTGTCAATTTCTTGAAAACCCATCTTATTGTGTGACACAGGCAACAATAGAGAATGATGGTTGAAAGTAAAATTGTATTCTTCATGTAGGAAACTTGATTGAAATTCTAAGAAATTTAGATCAAGTTGGCACTGAGTTTTGAAATATTAAAAATTGCTGTTTTTGTATGTTAAAATACTGAGAACTACTGTTTTGACACATGGGCTAAGTCTTTGGTTTCCATGTTATGGACCTCTAAGAAACATGAAAGTAATAAAGTGATTTTGAGAACATTATATTTCAACTTAGTGAATGCTGAGATTACTGTCGCCCATAATGACTGATGTCAAAATTTCTTTTTCATCAAAATACTCTCCTTTCTGTTGATGATTAGCCTCACTTTTGAACAGTATAAAACTTGTTTCCTAGAATTTAGGAGAAATGGAAAATGTTAAATACTCCAGAATCATTATCAGTAACAAATTGTATATTCTGTTCAAGAGAAACTTTTAAACTCCTTATCTGTTCATGATCTATACAGGAAAGTAAGGCAGATACAATCTTATAACTAGGACACTAAATAATTTCTAGTTCAAAACAAACACTTTTTTTTAGTATGAAAGGAGTCATACTAAATAATTTCACAGGATAACAGACAAAAAAACAGGACTTTGCCAGGCAAACCATAAAAATGGGCCATTATACTTGCACTCATTTTTAGATTAGTGAGATGTAGTCCAGCACAGAATGGCTAATTATAAAATAATTATCCATTATTAATTATTCAGAAAAATCCATTATCAGTAAATTAACATTAATTAAATGAAGTTGATGATTTTCTATGACTATGCATATTTTCCAGATTATTCTAGTATATGTGCTGCCGAAGCGAGCACCCAGATTATTCTAAAAGGCTTCCTTGATAAACCTCTCTCTAAAGAAAATCCTATGTAGTGTTTTGACATGATCATGTCAAATCCTAGCATTTCTGACACCTGGACTATAAGTATCATTCAGAAGGTGTGCTTAACAATGTATAATAGTTTATAAACTGTGAAAACAAATAACGGCAATTTCTTTTGGTACGAAGTCTGAAATGGTCAATAGGATGGGGATGTCCAACTTGCTTGATTTTTTTTTCCTCAACGTGAAATAGGTAATAACTATGGATGAGGTACAGCAGAATTTCAAAACAATAATTTTTTTTACCATGTATTACTCCTTATGCTTTCTCCACTTAAGAAGTTAGAGAATGAGACATGCATGTTGCCAAAGTGTTTCAGAATATCAGTAGTCTAAACCTCCAGGAGGTATTCGCAACAATGAGTAGTGACTTAGAGATCAGCCTAGATCAAAACTAGTCAAAGTGGATGGAGAAGATGAAGTCATATGGAAAAGGTAGGAAGGGAGGGAGGGAGGGAGGGAGGAAGGAAGGAAGGAAAGAAGGAAGGAAGGGAGGAAGGAAAGGAGGGAGGGAGGAAGGAAGGAATCTGTGAATGAATGTGGACTTGGATTTTATTCATGATGAGGTAGGGATATAATACATAAAAGTGCAAATAGAAATAGACATGATTTGCACTCCACTTTCCTAAGGAAAAGCCCAGAAAATTACTAAGACACCAGAGCAGCAAAGTTGTCTGGTACGTACAGGCAGATAGCCCTGAACAGCCTCATGTAGTTTGCCCACACCCCAGACATTGGCATGAGAGCAGTCAAGTCATGTCTATGCCTTGGAGAATATCACAGGAGCCTTCATGATGTAGGATCAAGAGTCTTGATGCAGCCTCACGCAGGAACTTGTTTTACTCAGAGGATAAGATGTAGGTGCAAACCCTGAGTTAGACCTAAAACAGTAAAACGGTTGATGTCATTAGGACCTATGTGTAAAGCCCTAACTGGAACTAAGAATTTGATCAGGGCCAGCAGTCATAGATTATAGACCCCAGCCAGATATTCCACCCTAGTAGTTTGACATTGTTACTTTCTACCTATTTCAGAATAATCCTTTGAGAGATGTGGAGGCCTTCTAAGTTTATTGAAGTTGGATTTTGGGTATATGGCAAAATGAAGAGTTGTACTGAAAATTAGCGTCAGTTATAGAAAAAACATTGTCATATTTTTATCATATAAGGTTCATCTCTACTAAGAAATGAAAACTAAAAGAGCCCATAAAAAGAGAATGATGGTGACATGCAGCTCAACTATCAGTCATATTTTACAATCAAGTTGGGTAGAAGAAAACAACCTACTGGTACAGAAAACCCAAACCTTACATACTGCCTTAAATATGGGCAACAGCAGGGGAGCCTGGGTGGCTTAGGTGGTTAAGCGTCTGACTTTGGCTCAGGTCATGATCTCACAGTTTGTGAGTTGAAGCCCCGCATTGGGCTCTGTGCTGACAGCTCAGAGCCTGGAGCCTGCTTTGGATTCTGTGTCTCCCTCTCTCTCTGCCCATCCCCCACCTGTGATCTGTTTCTCTCTGTCTCTTAAAAATAAATAAACATTAAAAAAATATTTAAAAAATTAAATATGGGCAACAGCAGTGCCCACTATCACCTGAGTATATAAAAATTAAAAATTTGGAATTTTTTATTTTTTGACCTTAATACTGAAAAAGACTAAAAAATCAACTATTCAAAATCCCAAATTTACGGGTAAGGAACATGAAGCTGAGAAATAAGGAAAATGATGACTTTCATTAAAGTAAACGTCAACAGTATTTTTTACGTAAAGTGACTGACTCACTGACTCACTAATGAAGCTGTATTCAGCAACATTGATACCCATTGTTTGAAGTGAAAAGAGATTGTCTCTAGTGAGTCTTTAATAAGTAAGAAATACCACTAATTACACCCATACTAGTTGACAGAGGGCTCGGATTTAATCTGGCTCCTGCCATTTACTATCTGCCTGCCTCAGAATCTTAACTCTTGTTGTTAAAACGGTGTAGCTCAAGAATAGTTTGTGCATATCTAATTACTTTCGTTCTGAGAAGACTAGTAAAAGAATTCCCTAACTTTTTTATTATATGTGTATAGACATTCAACATATCTAATACAGGACTTTATAATATTGCTTTAAAACTTACTTGATACTCAACAGTTTTTATTGATCAGTTAAGTTTATTGATCATTACCTTCCTTCAAGCCTGATCCATGATTTGATGTGTCAGGCCTATGTACTGCCATTCCATGTTAAAATATAAGTATGTTGAAATATGTATGGAGTGCTCTAAAAAATAGAAACAGCAATACATGAAAGAAAAAAAATGGAAGCAATCTTAATAGTTGGCCTCTTCCCTAGCTTTAGGAATTTTTAAGTTCAAGTTTGGTATATAGATCTATTAAAATGTTTCGCTCATAAGGTTTACAGTGTACTTCTATATTGTTACCTCATAAATGATTAAAAAAAATAAAAAATCATATTCATCAACAGACATATTCTCATGACAGTAATTTTTTGGCAATATAATCCATGTGTTTGATCTGTACCTTTGCTAAAAAATGAATGCTTGCTAATTTTCTCCTTGTTATGGCTAATCAGATTGTTTTTTCTAAGCAAGATACAAAAAGTTCAGGTACTTGAGAACTCATTCTCAGAACTCATGCTTTTGAGAATATGGTCTTAATTTCCTATTTTTAAGATAATTTTAAAATGACATGACCAATATTTATGTTTGTATTTTATTTATTTGCTTGAATTCCATTCCATAGAAAGCTATATGGGAAATATTAGTGAACTTCAAATAGATAAATATCCTTAGATAACAGTGAAAATTGCATGGACTTAGTTTACCCACAAAAACAGACAAAACATCTATAAAGAAATACTCTTGTTTTGATATTGTCCTCCTTTCATCAAAGAAACTTGAGTTCACAATTAATTAGAAAAAAGATGCAAGTCTATCATTTCAAGTGAAGGCCCAGTGTTTACTCAGTTTAGTGAAATTGAGGAGTCTTCCTTCCCACCTCCATTAGCAAAATAAGTTTGGATTTCAGTCCTTCAGTCTAAGGCACTCCAATAGTTAACAATGGGTCAGTGCATGGGCTAGTTTATCATTTTCTCTGTAGACTTAGGAAAGATTTTTGGCAGAGTTTGCTTGTCTGCAAAAGATTTCTGCTTAGTGTTTGGGTATTTTTTGTTTATTTTTTAAATAAATTTATTATAACTAAAATGTAATATGCAGGGAAAAACCAATATGGCTTCCATGTTTATTTTACTCTTGATTTCAAATTAATTCCCTCTACACAAAAACTCAGAAAAACTTTCAATTATGACATGTATAATAGTCCCTGATAAAAGAGGCAAGGGTTTTGCTAACTGCTAAAATAAGGACCATATCTGGAAAGGAGGGAGTAAGAATTAAAAGGACAGGGCCCCTGGGCAGGAGAGGGAGAGTGATGGCAAGATGGTGGCATTCTTCCCAGCTCCAAGTTTGACTGAAGAAGCCTCAATTCCTTGTATTGTTCATGGACTAACAAGCACTATGCTGCTACATGACACCCTTCTTTCCTGTCATCCATGCTGCATGATTTGTATTTTATCATAGGAATTTCAAGTATATCTTTCCCTGGAGTTGCAAGTTCTTACATAATTTCTATCCCACGGGGCAAAGAGAGCATCCCATTCTGGATATCTCTGCTTATTTCAAGAATCTGTGCTGAAATATTTTCATGTTTCATTTCATAGTGAAGGGATTACTAGTGTGGTTCACCCATCAGAACATGAAACATAAGGAAGATTACTGTTTTCAAAAGGGGAATCACAGATCTTCCCTGAGGTCCAAGAAATGTGTCAGGTTTCCAGGCCATATAAATAAATTATTCACTTTTCTCCCCATAAACCTCCAACTTTCCCAATCAAAAATTTTTTTGCAAGTAAGTTATCAAACTTCAAAACAGTGTTTACTTCCTAAACCAGCTATTACACATTATTTGGAAGCATTTCCATATGCTTTGCATCATTAAGCCATTTTCACAACCCCCAAGATAAATGTATCATTTTTCCATCTCTAAGTGGCCATAAGAAGAAAAATAGATTGACAAAGTCTATTATAACCCGGAACGGTACCAGACAGAAGTAGAAAGAGAGACACTGCCTCTTCTCGTTACAAAAATAAATCAAATTTATTAAGATAATATGGGAAAAGTACATACTCATAAGTAATATATTCATATGCAAACATAATGCAAATGATTTACCAGTAAACATTGTCTAGTTCTATCACTCATTGTTTCATATTTCTTTCCTGTGATTCTTGTCTGGGAAATGAATTTCAAGACATTATGTCTTTGAATGTATTATTCTACCTTTTAATCATCTTCAATGAAGAAAGGAGAAGGAGAATTTGCCCTTTAGTCAGTTTTTGTCTTGAATATGTGTCACATCTTTACTCAGAGACTTCTGCTGGAGAAAGGACTAGGTGGCCCTTTGTGATCAGAGTCCCTTGGTACATGCCTGAATCAAAGCAGAGCTGATATGGAGGAAATCTCCATATATGATATTCTTAGGTAGGGATGAAAATGCATCAGCTTGTTTTCAATTACATCCTGATATATTTGTGGTTAAGCCCATTTGGAGAAGCACCACTGACCTTTATTTTCTAGATCTATAAAGTCCGTCTAATGGCTTTTCATCACTCAATCTTTAGCCTGCATTGAGGAAGTTGCTTAACTTTTGTCTTTTGTTTTTTAACATGCATTAGAGAGTCATCTTCCACCTTTTTTACTCTTAGCACTTGGAAATAATGTTCTTGTCTTCCTGACTAGGTCTTTTTTTTTTTTTTTTAACTTCAGTTTCTTAAAAAAAAAAGTAGACTTTTGGAAGGAGTGGGACACTTAACAAAGTCTGTCCACATAATTCTAAACATTCAGATGCATATTATAGTCATATCTTGGGGTCGAGTATGTATAGCAAAGATATCTGGGAAATTAACTTTAAAATTTCCATTGGAGAATGGGTTGTTCAATTATTTAGATTAATATAAAAAATCACGTATGTCATTTTTTTGCCTTTCCCCATGTCCACATAATCAAATAAATTTACACAAATTATTTTTTGCTTTCCTCAAAGCATTGAACAAAACAGCTCCAAAGATTTTATTCAGCATGTAACAATAACAACAATAGTGAAAACTTGGCATTTACAGAGCATTTTCCATGTTCTGGACTGTGTTTTCCTAAACTAACCCTTTCATTTCATTTTATCAGTGGCTAAATGAATTAGTTTCTATTCTTTTCCCATTTATCCAAAGAGTAAACAGTTTATAGCTATAAAATAATTTGTTTGAGATCACACTGGTATAGTGACAGTAGTGATTTAAAGATTTTTAAAAAATGAACCGGAATACAATTTCTGAGCAGTTAATTTTGTAGAATAAAGTGGAAACAATTTAATATATATTCCTATCAAAATATTACAGAGAAAGAAACCAAACATTATGCAAACAGAGACATCCATTGACAACAATAGAAGTGCGTGGGTATTTGGTACAAATACTTTAGGAAACATGTATCATTACTTTTTAAAGTTAAACATTCACTAAATATGATTCAGCAAATCCACTAATAAATGTACTTTAGATAAATTCTTGCTTTTGTGCATTAGTATATGTAAAATGTTCATAGCAGTACTAGTCATAACCAAGAAATCGTAAAATCTCTCAAATTTCCACCCAACAGAAGAAAAAAATAACCTGATGCGCATTCCCATAGAGACATGTTACAAAGCAGTAGAAATGAATAAACTATATCTGCATGCACTTACAAAGCTGAACCTTACATACATGAAATTGATGGAAAATAATAAGTCCAAGAAGGCTAATGAATTATGCTATCATTTTAAATATCCCCCAAAGAGTTATGTGTCAGTTAAATAAATGACACGCTACATAAATGAAAAATATAAATACTAAGCTCAAAATAATGCTTACCTCTTAACTGGAAGCAGGGTGATGGGATATGAAAAAACAGCATAGGGAGATGCATTCCTATTTCTAACTCTATAGCTCCTAAAACAAATTTTAAATTATATTTTTGATTCGTGATCTTGTGTCTATTCTATCAATCAAATATGATGTCAGTGGTGAGGTAAGTGTGGACCAGGATGCAAAAATTCTACAATTTATATGGGGAAAATGTCAAAAAACTTTGGGGGTGAAAAAGAGAAAGACTAAAGAATGAGGGACTTGTCCTTCTGTGTATTAAAATCTATCATAATGCTTCGGAAATAAAATTTTAAAATATGCGTAAAGAAATACCAAATGGATGAGAGAACAGGAACACGATAGACTAGAAAGATGGATGTACATATGGGAATTTAATATATGACAAGGTTTACAGATAAATCTAGTAATTTATGCATGTAAATGATGATGAAAAATTGTCCACCCATAAAAAATGTTATGTAAAATGATGACACCTCTAATATTTTTGAAAAATTCTGAATTAAACCTATAAATATTAAAATGAAAACTGTATAGTATTAGAATAAAATAAAACAAAGTAATATTTTCATAACCTTCAGGTGGGGAAGTTCTAAGAAAGCCAGACATTGAGTAGCTATTAAAGAAAATAAAAGTTTTAATTACATAAACATTTTTAATTAATTAATTGATTGATTAATTAATTAAGTGTGAATGGGACAGGAGCAGAGAGAGAGAGGGTGAGAGAGAGCCCAATGTGGGGCTTGAGATAATGACCTGAACCAAAATCAGGAGTCCGCGGTTCAACTAAGTTACCCAGGCACCCCTTACACAAACCTTTTAAAAAAATACTTCCCTTAAAAGAGAAGCAGACATGCAGTAGAGTTAAACAAATAATTTTGCTTTAGACATTAACAAAAGTGAATCTTCCCACTAAAACATTTAAAAATCATGGCTATTCAAACTTAGAAATTTTATTTCCGTCAAGTCAAGGATATTGATCTCATTAATTAAGAGGAATTTTAATCCATAAATTTGAGCATTTTTAATATTGAGAGGGAGCATTTCAGACTGTGAGAATGTGCCATTTTTATTGATTAGAATGAAGTTAGCTGAATTGCCATAGGTTTAATTAAATGAAGTCTTTGAGTAGATTTAAAAAGTCATAATGTACAAAACGTCCCATTTTCCCATAATGTACAAAACTGGGCACCAACCAGTTGTTTTAAATCACACCCATTATGGAGAATGGCCGCTGAAGAATGGGTCAGTCATAAAAGTGACCATTTTGTAGCAAATGATCATCAGCAAAATTAGGGCTGAGTATGAGAAAATAGGAAGGCCATCTCAGATCAGAGCTACAATAATGAGTTTTCTACTAAAAATTACTGCATGATTTTGGAGGGGCAGCATAAGAACAAATAAAGTCGGCAATGACACCATCAGTTCAAGCTGTGCTCTTTCTTACAAGGAATACCCAAATTTCTAACACCTTCATTTTCACAAGTCAGCTGTTTAAGAATTAGGATCGAAGACTTTTACTTACAATGATTTTGCTGCTGTAAATTAATGATCAAAGTGATTTACTATTCAGTTGTTCAACTGCTGCTTTATTTCTGTTGATCTTTGTTTTTCTGCTTAATTTCTATAAATTACTGTACAGTTTCCCATAAGGTATAATTAAGCAGAATTGCTTAAGTTTTAATTATTGTGTATTATAGATGTTGAAAGCAACATTAGCACTTGGCTTTTAAAAATGTGATCGTATATTTATAAGAGAGCATTTATAAACACATTTACATATAGTTAAGATGAAAAAGGTATTTGAATTGTAGTCATTAGCATTTCTTCAAACATATGGCAGAGCAGCGGAGGCCATGGGCCATGCCTTCATTAACTGAACACTGTTTCATCAGTGTCTCAGCTTCCTGCTGTGCCACCCTGTGGCGTCCCCTTCTGTCCCCGAGGTTTCAGTGACAAGGGACAATATGTCCCCAAGGTGAAAATCTGGAAAATATAGCAGATTAGCCCTTAGAGAAGTTCTTATGATTATTTAATCATACTTAGAGAAGAAACACACAGTACCATTAAGCCAGTTTCAACATTTTCCTGTCAGTCTCCATTTCTCAGCTGCAGTGGTTGGGGTGATCACAATGAACAGTGAAAAAAGTAAGGTAAAATGCAGCACATTTTTGCTGCCATTATAAGGCTGACCTGTTTCACATTTGCCAGTATAATGGTCAAAACTGATACAGGTATTTATGGGTATCATGGGTTAATTATAATTTGTTGTATACGATGTTTTCAGATGATAGATCAAGACAAAGCCTTCCTTAATGATGTGACAAACAACAATTCCACATTGTTCCCTATAAAATACTAGCAAATTGATAAAACCCTTGTCTTATGAATGTCATGGCCACAGCCATGTTTTATTTGTACATTTCTCTGGTACATAAAAAGTACTAAATCTGACATACAAAGGCATCTGTCTAAAGGTATTAGCCCCCGTTTTGTTACATCCGCTAAATAGTTCCCATTATACAACATTAGTACCAACAATATCTCTGATTATATGTTATATACACACACATATACATAACGTGCTTATTACTGTTTAATTTGTGGGTAATAATTTAATAAACTCCTAACACCTGAAAAAGATATATCTTAAACATAAATATCATCAGTCATATTTTTATAATATTAAGCAATCGTCACTAGTTTTCAATAGTTGAGAACATGAAATGTTGTAAAATTATCCTATTTCTCCTTTAATGGATGACTGTGGATATTCTACTTGGGAAATTCTTGGGGAAATTGAAATAATGACAATGCATGAAATAATTCAGAAGTATCTCAATGAGTGGAACAATGAAAAATGAAGAAAGAAAGAAAAGAAACATTGATCTTGTGAATGAAGAAAGGAATTACCAGTCACAATTTAATCTTAAATTCAGGAAACTTTCCAAGATTATTTTAATTAACAGTCCCATCAAAAATACTGCTAATGTCATTAATCGATTCTAATTGAATGGAAGATATGTGCAGATCTTCAGGAGAGTAGCAGTTCCTTACAAGAAATGGTCACATTATAAAAGGAATTAATTGTCTTGCTATTTTCACCTTTCACTTTCTCCTAAGCTTGTCCATATATTACCAAACATGGCTTTTAAAATTTTCCTTCACATCTAGGGGCGCCTGGATGGCTCAGTCGGTTGAGCGTCCGATTTCAGCTCAGGTCATGATCTGGAGGTTGTGGGTTCTAGCCCTGCGTCGGACTCTGTGCTGACAGCTCAGAGCCTGGAGCCTGCTTTGCATTCTGTCTCTCTCCCTCCCTCTCTCTCTGTCTCTCTGCCTCTCCCCTCCTCACACCCTGTCTCTGTCTCTGTCTCTCTGTCTCTCCTCAAAAATAAATAAACATTGAAAAAAATTTAAAACAATAAAATTTTCCTTCAGATCTGGAGAATGTCTTTCCCCTATAACCATTATGGTCACTGTATTCATTGTTTAAGGTAGCATACTATACTGCGGAGAAAAGACATATAAAGAAGATAAAATACAATCCGTTTCTTCAAGATGATACTGTTCTATAAACACTAACCCAAATATGCAAGTGTGTCGATAGAATTCAGATCATAACTTTAGCGTCTAGTGCCATGGTTAAAGTACAGACGCTGAAGCCAAACTACCTCAACTTGAAACTCACCTCCACCACAAACCAGGTCTGAGACTTTGATCAAGTTATTTAAGGGTTCTGTAGCTCAGTGTCCTCACAGAAACATAATTAGTTCCTAGGTCACTGCTTTATTCAGAGCATTAAATGAATTAATTTACATAGAGTATCCATAAGAATACCCAGAACATAGAAATTACTTTCATATTATTTTACAGCTCATTCTCCCATTAGTAACAACAGCAAAACGTCCCTATATCCTTCCTCCCTCTAGCCTCCTCTCTATGCACCCTGCCTTGTCCCAATGTCTTCCTTCTTTTTAAAACCAAAGGTGTGACAGAAGCCACTTAGTGGCTGCAGGCAGCATGAGGGAGAGGGGATGCAGACTAAAAAGTATAATACTGGATGCAGAACATAGAACAAATTCGAGAACATAGGGCCAGGTAAAATCAGTGTTGATTAATCAGATGAGAACTTTACACAAGTCAAGCTTTGAGTTCTCTTTTGTTGCCATAATAGGCGGTGCCCTGTGTAAGAGCACACGTCGCTAAGGTTGTTCCATCTGCATTTGCTGAACAAAGGTGAAGACGAAGGAAATATAAGCAACCGATGGGCTTATGCTCTTGTTAACTTCTTGTGTCCAAAGAATATGTCCAGTTGCACTCTTAATGTTTGCCAGAATATGTTTAACTAAAACGTTAATTGAATGGGATATGTATCTCTTTATGATGAATCAGTAAGGTATGGTATTAAATCATGGAAATACATTTGCTTTGGGGAATTCCCTTTTGGACCCTTTTATTTTTCATCATCTCATAGCATATCACAAGTCCCCAGAAATATGCCATGCTAATATTGCCAACTGAGTTCTTCCAAGCAGAGATGACATCAGCCATCTGTCACACAGTACTAATGCGGGGAAGCAAAGCCAACTATAGAGAAAATAAATACCTTTCCTATCGATTAGCTAAATATTTATGTTGAGCACGAAATGATTAAAATCTCACTATTCAAGCTAATTGCATGAAGTGAATATTTGGCACCAAGGGAATGACATACCAACAGTGTGCGTACCTTATTACTTTCCTAAAACCAAATTTCATCTTGAACATGTGTAGTGCAAGAGGGGCTTGCGCTAGACGTTGCAAGGTGTTGCAATACACTACTCGAGTGATCTTTCAGCCCGCAGGTGTGTCTCCTGCTGCCTGGGTAGATTCAATCTATACCCTGTGCTGCTCTAGTTTCCAGATGGCTGCTCTCTTGTTCTATTTTAAGTTACTCGGTCTCTTTAAGTCTGGTACTTTGGAGCTGGTCATTGCAGGGTCAAATAATTTGTGTTCGCTAACACTGACCTCATGCCGCAACATTTATTTTTCTAGAAGGGCTTATTTAAAGATGGGCTAAATAGCTACCTGGCTTGATTACAATAGATGATTCCATTATTTTCTAAATCGGGTATTTCTATTCAAAGACATAAGAAGTTTTTCCAAATTCAGCCCCTGCTATTGTGGTTGCACTGAGTCATTCAGTGTCAACAGAGCTTTTCTAGAATACATAAAAGAATTATATACAATGTTATATATATATATATATATATATATATATATGTATGTATGTATGTCAGGGGACGGTATTTGTTCTATATTACATCTCAGTCTATGCAGAAATTAGCTATTTCATAATAGTGTTGCTGTATATTTTCCTTCTGTGAAAGAAGTGTAATTCCAAGTTTTATAATTTGATCAAGCAGTAAAAGGTGCTTTGAGCCCTCATCCAGATGACTTAAAGGTCACAGTATAGAATGCTTCTGTAAACTCAAGTGTTTCCATTTAGTTTGGCTTGAAATAGCATCCTTTTCTAAAATAAATGAAACATGATGATACAAAAATATTTTGGGAAAGTCTGAAGCTTTATATAGTAACCAAAGTCAAAGGGTTATGTGACTAATCTAAAAGATCAATTACACTTGAGTTGCTCTGGAGTGCTATTTTGTGTGGTTTCCAGGGGAGTCCAAAATACAATTGAATTGAATAAACACTTATTTCATCTTCCGTTTCTTTCTAAATATTAAATTCTTCAGATGTATAAATAATGTGAGCAAATGGATCACCTTCTTAGGTATTTGTCCTGGCCACTAGAAATTTCAGAAAGAGAATTAATAAAGACCTACCTAGAGGTATTTGAAAAATCAATTTAACAAAACATGCCATTTTGCCTAGCAAGACACTACTAATTTTGATAATAAGGGCATTATCTTATCAGAGACCGTATTTGCAGACTATTTGATTTTGATTTTATTATATTATTCGACAGTGTGTTATAATGAAATAATGTATATTTTAATATTTATTTATATTTCTTCATTTTTAAAGTATATAACCTTATAATGTGAAATACCTGTGCATTGTGAAAATTCCTACCAGCAAATTAATTCCCACAATCATCACCTTACATGTTTACCTTTTTTTTTGTGTTAACGAGAGCAGCTAAGTTCTACTCTCTTAGCCCACTTCGGTTATATGGTACAGTATTATCAACAATAGTCACCTGTTATACATTATATCTTCAGACCTTATTCATCTTATAACTCAAAACTTGTATTCTCTTTTACCAACCTTACCCTATTTTCCCCACCCCTTAAGCCCCGGCAGCCACCATTCAACACTCTGTCTCTGTGAGTTTGACTTCTTTTTTTTTCAATTCATTGGGAAATTCAACCCTTTTACCGCTTATGCAAATCTGTGGTCTTTTTTTTTTAAGTCTTTAATTCCAGTTAGCATATAGTGTTATACTAGTTTCAGGTGTACAATATAGTGATTTGACACTTCCATACATCCAACACGGTGCTCCTTAATCCCCATAACCTATTCCACGCATCGCCCCACCCATCTCCCCTCGGTTAACCATCAGTTCTCTAAAATTAAGAGTCTGTTTCTTGGTTTGTCTCTCTTT
Organism: Herpailurus yagouaroundi; assembly: GCF_014898765.1. NCBI lineage: Eukaryota > Metazoa > Chordata > Mammalia > Carnivora > Felidae > Herpailurus > Herpailurus yagouaroundi. The sequence continues at coordinate 56,720,875 of NW_024412391.1, read as the reverse complement.
TTTCCCTTTGCTCCTTTGTTTTGTTCCTTAAATTGCACATATGAATGAAATCATACGATAGTTGTCTTTGACTGACTTACTTCTCTTAGCATAATATACTCCAGCTCCATCCATGCTGTTGCAAATGGCAGGATTTGCAACCACTTCTTTATCCATTCATCAGTTGATTGACATTTGAACTGCTTCTATAATTTGGTTTCTGTAAATAATGTTGCTATAAACATAAGATGCATATATCCCTTTGAATAGTGTTTTTGTATTCTTTGGTTAAATAGACAGTAGTCCGATTGCTGGATCATAGCGTAGTCTATTTTTAACTTTAAAAAATTTTTTAAATATAGTTATTAATTTTTGAAATACAGAGAGAAACAGAGCACAAACAGGGGTGGGGTGGTGAGAGAGGGGGACACAGAATCTGAAGCAGGCTCCAGGCTCTGAGCTGTCAGCACAGAGCCCGATTCGGGGCTCAAACTCACCAACCGTGAGATCATGACCTGAGCAGAAGCCAGACGCTCAACCGAATGAGCCACCCAGGGGCCCCTATTTTTAACTTTTTAAGGAAACCCCATACTGTCTTCCACTGTCACTCCACCAGTTTGCATTCCCACCAACAGTGCAAGATAGTTCCCCTTTTTCTGCATCCTCACCAAATAGTGCAAGATAGTTCCCCTTTTTCTGCATCCTCACCAACATTTGTTTTTTGCGTTGTTGTTTTGAACCATTCCAACAGGTGTGAGGTGATATCTCATTGTAGTTTTGACTTGCATTTCCCTGATGAAAAGATGGTCAACATCACTCATCATGTGTGTTTTGGCCCTCTGGATGTCTTCTCTAGAGAAATGTCTGTTCATATCTCCTGCCCATTTCTAAATTGAATTATTCACTTTTTGGGTGTTGAGTTGTTGTGTAAGCTTGTTATATATATTAAAGTTTATTTATTTATTTGAGAGAGAGAAAAAGCTAAGGGAAAGAGAGAATCTTAAGCGGGCTCCACCCTCAGCACAGAGTCTGATATGGGGTTTGATCCCACGACCCTGAGATCATGACCTGAGCCAAAATCAAGAGTCAGATGTACAACCTACTGAGCCACCCAGATGCTCCAAGTTCTTTATAGATTTTGGGTACTAGCCCTTTATCAGATATGTCATTTGCCAATATGTTCTCCATTCCATAGTTTGCCTGTTAGTTTGGTTGATTGTTTCCTTCACTGTCTTTTTTATTTTGATGAAGTCCCAATAGTTTACTTTTGCTTTTGTTTCCCTTGCTTCAGGACACGTATCTAGAAAAAAACAAAAAACAAAAACAAAACGCTACAGCTGATGTCAAAGAGGTTACTGCCTGTGTTTTCTTCTACCATTTTTATGGTTTCAGGTCTCACACTTATGTCTTTAATCCATTTTTGTGTATGGTATTAGAAAGTGATCCAGTTTCTTTCTTTTACATGTTGCTGTCCAGTTTTCCCAAAACTATTTGTTGAAGAGAGTGTCCTTTTCCTATTAGATATTCTTTTCTGCTTTGCCAAAGATTAGTTGACCTTAGAGTTGTGGGTCCATTTTTCGGTTTTCTATTCTGTTCCATTGACTATCTGTATCTGTTTTTGTGCTAATACCATACTGCTATGATGACTACACCTTTGTAAAATAACTTGAAGTCTGGAATTGTGGTGCCTCCAGCTTTGCTCTTCTTTTTTGAGATTGCTTTGACTCGTTGGGGTCATTTGTGGTTGTATATAAATTTTAGAATTGTTTGTTCCAGTTATCAAAATGCTGTTGGTAATTTGATAGGGATTGTATTAAATGTGTAGATTGCTTTGAGTAGTATACACATTTTAACAATATTTGTTCTTCCAATCCATGAGCATAGAATGTCTTTCCATTTTTTCATGTTGTCTTGAATTTCTTTCATCAGTGTTTTATAGTTTTCAGAATTCAGGTATTTCACCTCTTTGGTTAGGTTTATTCCTAGGTATCTTATTGTTTTTGATGCAAATTTAAGTGGTATTGTTTTCTTAATTTATCCTTCTGCTGTTTCATTATTGGTATGCAGAAATGCAACAAATTTCTGTGAGTTGATTTTGTATCCTGCAACTTTACCGATTTCGCTTATCATTTCTAGCAGGTTTTTGGTGGAGTCTTCTACATTTTCTATATAAAGTATCATGTCATCTGAAAATAGTGAAATTTTTACTTCTTCCTTACTGATTTTGATTCCTTTTATTTCTTTTTGTTGTCTGATTACTGTGGCTGGGACTTCCAGTACTATATTGAATAAATGTAGTGAGAGTGGATACCTTGTCTTGTTTCTAATTTTAGGGGAAAATCTTTCAGTTTTGCCCATTGAGGATGAGGTTAGCAGTGGGTTTTTCATGTATGGCCTTTATAATGTTGAAGTATGTTCCCTCAAAACCTACTTTGTTGAGGGTTTTTATCATGAAAGGATGTTGCATTTTGCCAAATGCTTTCTCTGCATCTATTGAAATGATCATATGATTCTTATCTTTTCTGTTTATTGATGTGAAGTATCATGTTGATTGATTTGTGAATATTGAACCACTCTTGCATCCTGGGAATAAATATGACTTGACTGTGGTGAATAGGTCTTTTAATGTAGTGTTGAAGTCCATTTGCTAGTATTATGTTGAGGATTTTTGCATTTGTATTCATCAGAGATATTGGCCTGTACTTCTCTTTTTTAATGGTGTCTTTGTTTTAGTATCAAGATAATGCAGGCCTCATAGAATGAACGTGGAGTTTTCCTTCCATTTCTACTTTTGTGGAATAGTTTGAGAAGAATAGGTATTAACTCTTCTTTAAATGTTAATAGAATTCCCTTGTGAAGCCATCTGTTCCTGGACATTTCTTTTTGAGAGATATTTGATTACTGATTTAATGTCTTTGTTGGTTATTGGTCTGTTCAAATTTTCTTTTTCTTCCTGTTTCAGTTTTGGTAGTTTCCATGTTTCTGTGAATTTATCCATTTCTTCTAGGTTGTCTAATTTGTTGGCCTATAATATTTTCATAATATTCTCTTAAAATTATTTGTTTTTCTGTGGTGTTGATTGTTACTGCTCCTCTCACACTTGTGATTTTATTTATTTGGGTCCTTTCTTTTTTTCTTGATAAGTCTGGCTAAAAGTTTATCAGTTTTATTGATTCTTTTCAAAGAACCAGCTACTGGTTTCATTGATCTGTTTTATTGTTTTTGTTTGTTTGTTTCTTTCTTTCTATATCATTTATTTCTGCTCTCATTTGTACTTTATTTTATTTTATTTTAATTTTTTAAGTTTTTTAATTTACATCCAAGTTAGTTAGGAATATAGTGCAACAATGATTTCAGGGACAGATTCCTTAATGCCCCTTACCCATTTATCCCATCATCCCTGCCACAACCCCTCCAGTAACCGTCTGTTTGTTCCCCATATTTAAGAGTCTCTTATGTTTTCCCCCTCCCTGTTTTTATATTATTTTTGCTTCCCTTCCCTGTGATAATCTGTTATGTGTTATAAATGCTCATACGAGTGAAGTCATATGTTATTTGTCTTTCTCTGACTGACTAATTTCACTTAGCATAATACCCTCTAGTTTCATACATGTACTTAAAAATAGCAAGATTTCATTTTTTTTGACTGCTGAGTAATACTTCATTGTATGTATATACCACATCTTCTTTATCCATTCATCCATCAGTAGACATTTGGTCTCTTTCCATACTTTGGCTATTGCTGATAGTGCTGCTATAAACATGGGGGTGCATGTGTCCCTTCGAAACAGCATACCTGTATCCTTTGAATAAATACCTAGTAGTGAAATTGCTGGGTCGTAGGGTAGTTCTATTTTTAATTGTTTGAGGAACCTCCATACTGTTTTCCAGAGTGGCTGCACCAGTTTGCATTCCCACCAACAGTGCAAAAGAGATCCTCTTTCTCTGCATCCTCGCCAACTTCTGTTGTTGCCTGAGTTGTTCATGTTAGCCATTCTGACAGGTGTGAGGTGGTATCTCCTTGTGGTTTTGATTTGTATTTCCCTGATGATGGGTGATGTTGAGCATTTTTTCATGTGTCACTTGGCCATCTGGATGTCTTCTTTGGAGAAGTGTCTATTCATGTCTTTTGCCCATTTCTTCACTGGATTATTTGTTTTTCGGGTGTTAAGTTTGATAAGTTCTTTATACATTGTGGATACTAACTCTTGACCTGATATGTTGTTTGCAAATATCTTCTCCCATTCCATCGGTTGCCTTTTAGTATTGCTGATCGTTTCCTTCACTGTGCAGAAGTTTTCTTTTGATGAGGTCCCAATAGGTCCATTTTTGCTTTTGTTTCCCTTGCCTCCAGAGACGTGTTGAGTAAGAAGTTGCTGCGGCCAAGGTCAAAGAGGTTTTGCCTACTTTCTCCTCGAGGATTTTGGGACTTCCTGTCTTACATTGAGGTCTTTCATCCATTTTGAGTTTATTTTTGGTTGTGGTGTAATACAGTGTCCAGGTTCATTTTTCTGCATGTCGCTGTCCAGTTTTCCCAGCACCACTTGCTGTAGAGACTGTCTTTATTCCATTGGATATTCTTTCCTGCTTTGTCAAAGATTAGTTGGCCATACATTTATGGGTCTATTTCTGGGTTCTCTATTCTGTCCCATTGATCTGAGTGTCTGTTTTTGTGCCAGTACCATACTGTCTTGATGATTATAGCTTTGTAATACAGCTTGAAGCCTGGTATTGTGATGCCTCCAGCTTTGGTTTTCTTTTTCAAGATTGCTTTGGCTATTCAGGGTCTTTTCTGGTTCCATACAAATTTTAGGATTGTTTGTTCTAGCTCTGTGAAGAATGCTGGTGTTATTTTGATAGGGACTGCTTTAAATATATAGATTGCTTTGGGTAGTATTGACATTTTAACAATATTTGTTCTTCCTATTCAGGAGCATGGAATATTTTTCCTTTTTTGTGTGTGTCTTCTTCAATTTATTTCTACAGTTTTCGGTGTATGGATTTTTCACCTCTTTGCTGAGATTTATTCCTAGGTATTTTATGGTTTTTGGTGCAGTTGCAAATGGGATAGATACCTTGATTTCTCTTTCTGTTGCTTCATTGTTCGTGTGTAGGAATGCCACCAATTTTTTTTTTTTTGCATTGATTTTGTCCTGCAACTTTGCTGAATTTATAAATCAGTTCTAGCAGATTTTTGGTGGAATCTTTTGAGTTTTCTGTATAGAATATCATGTCATCTGCAAAGATTGAAAGTTTGACCTCCTCCTGGCTGATTTGGATGCCTTTTATTTCTTTGTGTTGTCTGATTCCTGAGGCTAAGACTTCTAATCGTATGTTGAATAACAGTGGTGAGAGTGGACATCCCTGTCTTGTTCCTGACCTTCAGGGGAAAGCTCTCAGGTTTTCCCCATTAAGTTGATATTAGCGTTGGGTCTTTCATATATGGCTTTTATGATCTCGAGGTATGATCCTTCTATCCCTACTTTCTTGAGGGTCTTTATCAAGAAAGGATGCTGTATTTTGTCAAATGCTTTCTCTGCATCTGTTGAGAGGATCATGTGGTTCTTGTCCTTTCTTTTATTGATGTGATGAATCACAATGATTGTTTTGCAGATATTGAGCCAGCCCTGCATCCCAGATATAAATCCCACTTGGTCATGGTGAATAATTTTTTTAATGTATTGTTGGATCCGGTTGGCTAATATCTTGTTGAGGATTTTTGCATCCATGTTCATCAAGGAAATAGGTCTCTAGTTCTTTTTTGTGGGTCTTTGTCTGGTCTTGGAATAAAGGAAATGCTGGCTTCATAGAAAGAGCTTGGAAGTTTTCCTTCCATTTCTATTTTTTGGAACACCTTCAAGAGAATAGGTGTTAATTCTTCCTTAAATGTTTGGTAGAATTCCCCTGGAAAGCCATCTGGCCCTGGAATCTTGTTTTTGGGGAGATTTATGATCACTAATTTAATTTCTTTACTGGTTATGGGTCTGATCAAATTTTCTATTTCTTCCTGTTTCAGTTTTGGTAGTGTACATGTTTCTAGGAATTTGTCCATTTCTTCTACATTGTCCATTTTATTGGCATATAATTTCTCATAATATTCTCTTATTATTGTTTGTATTTCTGCTTTATTGGTTGTGCTCTCTCCTCTTTCGTTTGTTTTTTTTTTGTTGTTGTTTTTTTCTTCCTTGTGTCCTTTCCTTTTTCTTTTTGATCAAACTGGCTACTGGCTTATCAATTTTGTTAATTCGTTCAAAGAACCAGCTTCTGGTTTTATCAATCTGTTCTACTGTGTTTTTTTCTTTTCTTTTCTTTCTTTCTTTCTTTCTTTTTTTTTTGTTTTTGTTTTTGTTTTTGTTTTTGTTTCAATAGCATTGATTTCTGCTCTAATCTTTATTATTTCCTGTCTTCTGCTGGTTTGGGGTTTTATTTGTTATTCTTTTTCCAGCTCTTTAAGGTGTAAGGTTAGGTTGTGTATTTGAGACATTCCTTCTTTAGGAAGTCCTGGATTGCTATATACTCTCCTCTTATGACCACCTTTGCTGCATCCCAGAGGATGGCTGTGGTGTTATCATTTTCATTGGCTTCCAGGTACTTTTTAATTTCCTCTTTAACTTCTTGGTTAGCCCATTCATTCTTTAGTAGGATGTTCTTTAGTCTCCAAGTAGTTGTTACCTTTCCAAACTTTTTCTTGTGGTTGATTTTGAGTTTCATTTTGTTGTGGTCTGAAAATATGCACGGTATGATCTCCATCTCTTTGTACTTGTTGAGGGCTGATTTGTGTCCCAGTATGTGGTCTATTCTGGAGAATGTTCCATGTGCACTGGAGAAGGATGTATATTCTGCTGCTTTAGGATGAAATGTTCTGAACATATCTGTTAAGTCCATCTGGTTCAGTGTGTTAATTAAAGCCATTGTTTTCTTGTTGATTTTCTGGTTACATGATATGTCCATTGCTGTAAATGGGGTGTTGAAGTCCTCTACGATTATGGTCTTATTATCAATGAGTTTCTTTATGTTTGTTATTGATTGATTTATATATTTGGGTGCTTTCAAATTTAGAGTATATATGTGTACGATTTTTAGGTCTTCTTGGTGGATAGACCCCTTAATTATGACATAATGACGTTCTTCATCTCTTGTAACAGTCTTTATTTTAAAATCTAGATTGTCTGATATAAGTATGGCTACTCTGGCTTTCTTTTATCGACAATTAGCATGATAGATGGTTCTCCATTCCCTTACTTTCAATTTGAAGGGTCTTTAGGTCTAAAGTGGGTCTCTTGTAAACAGCATATAGATGGATCTTATTTTCTTATCCATTCTTTTACTGTCTGTTGATTGGAGCATTTAGTCTATTGACATTTAGAGTGATGGTTCAGACATTTTGCTGGTATCTGTGTTGGTTAAGTCCCTGGCTGTCGTTTCTTCCTGCTCTTTCCTTTGGGGGGAAATCCTTCATTTTGTCATTTTGAAGGAAGACAATGATTTAATGAGATAAAAAAATTAAAAATAAAATAATTAAATACAAAAAAATTAAAATTAAAAATTAAAAAGAACACACACACACACACAGAAATCAAATAAATGATGCTAGATCCTAGGTGTGTTTTACCCTGGGCATTGAAAGAGGCTTGATAGATTAGAGAAAAAAGGGGGAGGGGGGAGGAAAACGTTTGAAAATTAAAAAAAAAATACACTGAAATAGAATAAAATTAAATGATGAAAGTAAAATAGAATTTGAAAAATTTACCAAAAAATAAAAAATATATAATTGAAAAAAATTAAAGATATTTTTAATAAAAATTGAAAATAAAAATAGATTTTTTTTCTCTTTCTGCTGAGTTCTGTGGTTCAGGTTGTATAGATTGTTGTGTTAATCCTCAGACAAGTTTTCTAGGTGTGCAGGGTGGTTTAGTGTTGATATGGCTGTATTTCATGGATGTGAGATGCCAAAAAAAACTTCCATGCTCTTCTGCCATCTTGGCTCCTCCCTTTGCTCTCATCGTTATTATTTCCTTCCTTCTCCTGGTGTTAGGTTTTGTTGGTTGTTTTTTTCCAAGCTCCTTTCAGTGTGAACGTAAGTTGTTTATATGAGATTTTCCTTGCTTCTTGAGGTACACCTGTATTGCTATAAACTTCTCTCTTAGTACTGCTTTTGCAGAATACCAAATCTTTTGGACCCTGTGTTTTCATTTTCATTTATTTCCATGTACTTTTTAATTTCTTCCTTTATTTCCTGGTTGACACATTCATTGTTTAGTGGCCAGTTCTTTAGCCTCCATGTGTTTGTGGTCTTTTTAGATTTTCTATTATGGTTGACTTTTAGTTTCATAGTGTAGTGGTCAGAAAAGATGCATGGTATCTTCAATATTCTTGAATTTGTTGAGGCTTGTTTTATGGGCTAATGGGTGATATAATCTGGAAAGTGTTCTGTGGGCTCTTGAAAAGAATGTGTATTCTGATGTTTTAGAATGTAACATTCTAAATATATCTGTGAAGTCCATCTGTTCCAGTATGTTATTCAAAGCCATTGTTTTCTTGTTGATTTTCTGTCTAACTGATCCGTCCATTGATGTTAGTGGGATATTAAAGCCCCTTAATATTATCATATTATTATCTTTTGGTTCCTTTATGTTTGTTATTGTTTTATATATTTGAGTGCTCCCATTTGGGTACATAAATATTTACTATTGTTATATCTTCTTGTTAGATTGTCCCTTTATTATTATATAGTGTTCTTCTTTATATCCTGTTATGGTATTTTTTTAAAGTCTATTTTGTTGAATATAAGTTTTGCTACTCCAGGTTTCTTTGATATCCATTTGCATGATAGATGTTTCTCTGTCCCCTCACTTTCAATCTATAGGTGTCTTTAAGTCTACAGTTAGTCTTTTGTAGGCAGTGTACAGATGGGCCTTTCTCTTTTAACTATTCTGTTACCCTATGTCTTTTGATGGGAGCCTTTACCCCATTTACATTCAAAGTTAATTATTGATAGATATATATTTATGACTATTTTATTATTTGTTTTATGATTGTTTCTGGAGATTTTCTCTAATAATTCCTATCTTTCTCTTCCATGTTTTGATAATTTTCTTTAGTAATATATTTGTATTTCTTTCTCTTTATTTTTTCATATTTATTAGTGGTTTTTGATATATGGTTGCCATGAGGTTTGTGTATAACCTCTTGTGTGTATGGCAGTCTATATTAAGTTGATGGTCACTTACATTTGAACCTTTTCTTTTGCCTTCTCCTCGTCATGTTTTAGGTCTATGTAATCATATTTTATACCCTTTTTGTATGTGAATTCCTTGAGTGATTTTTAACAAATATATTCATTTTTACTGCGTTTGTTTTCCCTACCTTTATACTGTCACTTTTGGTCTCTCCTTTCCAGTCAAAGAGACCCCTTTAATATTTCTTGCAGTACTGGTTTAGTGCTCATTAACTCCTTTAGTTTTTGTTTGTCTGGGAAACTCTATCTCGCCTTATGTTCTGAATGATAACCTTCCTTGATAGAATATTCTGGGTCGCAGATTCTTCCCAGTTGAAGAATGGAACCACTTTGAATATATCATGTCACTACCTTCTGGCTTTTAAAGTTTCTGTTGAAAAATCTCCTGCTAGCCTTATGGTTTTTCCATTCTACATTACTGACTTCTTTTGTCTTGCTGATTTTAAAATTTATTTTATTGCTCTATTTTACCAATTTAAATGCAATATGTATTGGTGTGGGTCTGCTTTTGTTTATTTTGATGGGAATTTTCTGTGCCTCCTGGATTTGGATATTTGCTTCCTTCCCTAGATTAGGGAAGTTTTCATCTATTATATTTTCAAATAAATTTTCTACCCCCTTTTCTCTCTTTTCTTCTTTTGGGACTCCTATAATAAGAATGTTACTATGTTTGATGGAGTTATTCAGTTCCCTAAGTATACTTTCATGTTGCATAATCCTTTCTTTTTTTTTCCATCTTAATTACTTTCTATTACTCTGTGTTCTAGGTCACTAATTTTTTCCTCTGTTTCTTCTATCCTGCTGTTCATTCCACCAATCATGTTTCTCATTTTCTTTATTGAGCCCTTTATCTCTGCTATGTTATTCCTTATCTCTGTGTTAAGGGTCTCACACGTCGTGCATTCTTCTCTCAAATCCAGTGATTATCCATATTATCATTGCTTTAAATTCTCTATCAGGTATGTTATTTGTATCTGTTTCACCTAGGTCTCTGGCCACAGCCTTGTCCTGTTCTTTCATTTGGGATAAGTTTCTCTATCTCTTCATTTTGTCTGCCTCTCTGTGTCTGTTTCTGTGTGTTAAGAAAGTCATCTATGTCTTCTGCTCTTGAAAGCAGTGACTTTATGAAGAAGAGGTCCTGGAGTGCCCTGCAGTGTGGTGTTCTCTGTGCACCAGAACCTGGCACTTCAGGAGAGTATTCTATGTGTGTTGCTTATGCCATGATGTTGCATGTGAGTCAGTTTTCCTTTCAGTGCAGTTATCTCACTCACTCTTTGCCTGTCGTGGGCTGTGCTTGCTCTCTGTGGTGTTAGTGGGATCGAGGCAGGCCAGATATGAGGGGGTAGGCCTGCTGGGGGACTTTGTTGCAGGGCAGCAGTGTCAACAAAATTTGCAGCAAGCCACTAATCCTGTGCTAGATCCCCCAAAATGCTGCAATGGGTAGGGGCAGTGTGCCGAGGTGGCTGGAGGTGTGAGGTTGGATTTGCCTGGCCCAGCATGCGTCTGGGTGCATCATGGTGACTGGGCACAGTACGTGGTGGCAGTCATGCACCTGGCAGCTAGGTTATGTGCAGGTGCAACTAAATTTGTCTCAGTCCAGGGCTGAGGCTGGCAGGCTTGGAGTGGGTGAATCCTCAAGAGAACTCGTGGGTGTAGTGCACTGCTAGTAGGTTAGGTGACAAGTGTCTATGCGACACTGCCTTCCCCAGGTGTTTGTGCTGGTGAGGAGGAAAATGATGCCTACCGGCTCCCTCATTGTTGCAGAAGTCCCCCAACATGCTCTGAAACCAGTATGAATGGTACTGACTCCTGCTAGCCCCAGGTTTTGTGTAAAGTGTCATTTTTATGTCCCCCCTCTACACAGGATGCTGTCTCTTTAAGGGCAGTGGCCTTTCTATCACTTGTCCTTCTGGCTGCCTCAGTGCCAGGTCAGCTGATTTTTAAAGCTCCAGGCTCCAAGTCCCACTAGTTTTATAAACTCATGGAACTTAACCTCTCTGGTTTTTAAAGCTGCACTCTGGGAATTAGTTCCTGTGTATGATTCCTGGTACAGGGGCCCATTTGTGCATGCCCTCTGCCTCTGTGCATAAACAGCTTCCTCCCTCCTTTAGGCAACTCCCTCTGTGTTTCTGATGCAGCTTCTTCTCTATATTTAGTTTTGGAGTTTGTTCTGCCGACCTTCAGATTGATCTCTTGTTCATTGACTTGGATATGGATGATGCATAGTTGTAAACAAGGGACAGGGAAAGCTTGGGGTCCTCCTACTCTACATCTGCCCTCAGACTCCTCCAAAATAATATATATTTCAGAACTAATTGAGAAACAAAGAAATATTGCAACAGACACCAAATAATTATCACTTTTTATTATTGGAGAATGTGGCTTTTCTATAGTGAATTCCTCTACTAGGCAAACTCACCTACACAGTCCTGGGATCCAAGCCAGATCAAGTCTCCCCACTTGCCACTTTGTTATTCACAGAAGCAGACTCTGCCCCTACTATGCAGGTTGGCATAGGAACTGCTGCTGCAAGTCAGCTAGCTTCAGAGATGAAAAATGGATATTATCTACTAATCGTATCTATTTATTCTTCAGCTGAATCCCAGATACCTCCCCTGGCATAATGAGTAAATATGTGCTGAAAGCAAGGTCTCACTATTTGAGCACTTACATAAATGGAAGAGTGAAAATAGCCAATAAGCATTCTCTCTGGACATACTACTTTTTAGAACATATTAATAATTTCCTCTTCCATATATAGATGGAAAATGTTCTACATTTAATTAAGCATTATAAAATTTGATGTGCATATTTCCTTATCTTTCTCTAGGAAAATATAAATGCATATTGTATCAATTATCTTTTGCTTCATAACAAACGGCATTTGTATTTAGAGGCTTAAATCAATAGTCATTTATATGTTCATTATTCTGTGGATAAGCAATTTGGATGGGAACCAGTCTGGGATATCTCTTCTGTGCATAATATGATTCTGGCTGGCTTTGGCCGTGCAACTTTGGTCACTTCTAAAGTCATTTTCACTTGGATTGTCCTGAAGAGTCCCATGTACCTGCCTGGTTGAACATGGGGATTTTTAGTTTGTCACCTTGATACTCCCCCATATTATTTCTAATCTTTCAGATTATAGCAAGCTTCTTTACATGATTGTGAAAATATATGAGGGAAGTGAAAATAGGGGAGACGGGGGGGGGAGAGAGAGAGAGAGACATGCTGGTAAATTGCTTAATTGAGATGGCAGGTTCTGAAACAACATTGCCTAAGTTGGAGTTTTAGCTCTGGTGCTTACTTGATATATCTTTAAAAAGTTATTTATCTTTTCTTATTTCAACATGAATTAAAATGAATTCACTAATGATTATATGTGTGAAAGAAATCTATGAAATAAACAATTTGTTATATTATTATAATTATATGTTATATGTTGTTGTAATTATACTATTGTTAAACTGATATACAAGTGGAATATATAATTATAACATAAATACTATAGCTATATAATTATAATAATAAATAACAATATAAATAAAAAGCACAGAAAAGAAATCTAAGTAATCAGAAAATGTGACACTATAAAAGTATGGAAAGAAACCGAAGACTAAATAAATTATAGAATATAAAATATAATAAAAATAGAATAAGTGATAGCAAGAGATATAGAGGATTAAATTGAAAAGAATCCGGAAACCCAAATCTAACTTAGGAAGTAAAAAGAAAAAAACAGGTAAAATGATTCAAAAACGTAAAATTTATTTTTCCAGAATAAGATTATTTATGTTCCTGAATAAGAAAATCTACATATAGGAAGTGTATATTTTATACTTAAAAAAATTAATCTATCCCACTTGAGAAATACCCAGTAAAATTGGGTTACAAAGAAAAGAAAGAAACCCAGTGTCTCTAAGCACAAAGACTAAGTCACTCAAAAGTCACTTAAAAGTCACAAAACAATGATAGAAAATCAAGTTAACATAAAACATTTGTACAACATTGAATTTGAAAGAGGAATGAAGCATTATTTATAAGATAATCAACTGTAATCTCAGAATTTTATACCCAGACAAACTGTCATTGAATGATCAAATATACACACAACTGATGAAAATGTAAATCTCAAGGAATATTTTTTTTAATGTTTATTTGTTTTTGAGAGAGAGAGCACGAGACATTGGAGGAGGGGCGGAAGAAGAGGGATACAGGATCCAAAGTGGGCTCTGCACTGACAGCAGAGATCCCGATGCATGGCTCGAGCTGACAAACTGAGAGATAATGACCTGAGCCAAGATGCTTAACCAACTGAGCCACCCAACACCCCAATCTCAAAAAAAATTGTACACATGAGTATTTTTGAAGAATCTATAGAAGGTTCATTTAATAAAGAGATGACTGGAAAGTTTTAGCAAAGGATGACTTAATGATTATTGGATGAATTTTAAACCATATGTATTAGTAAAAAAAAAAAAAAGAGGATAAAAATGAAAAGCTTTTTGCTATTGTTGACTCCCTCATGTGAAATTGCTGAGCAAAACCTCTAAATCAATGTCTGTATATCTTCTGCATGTATGAAAATAAAGTTTTTCTAGATATACATGAATAAATTGAACATGCTCATATGACTTAGGATGTTTATTATATTACTGGATTAGTATTATAAAATTATATATTTTGGCAGATGATTTTATAATTATAAACTGGTGAGAAATTTATGAAAATATTAGCTAAAGAAATATTATATTGTTGGGTTTTATGTCAAATAGGTAATTAAAGATTCATAAGTTGTTAAAAATCAACATCATGAAAGCGCAAGTGCAATTAAGTCTTAAAGGCCTACAATGAAATCTTCTTTCCCATACATTTTCAAATGAGACAACTTAAAATGAGAGAGTAGGAAGAGATAGTTTAAAAGTCTTATAAGTACCATATAGTAACAATATGAAACAGCCTATAATATATAAGAATTGCTCCTTTTTTCTCCTTTTTCGCATTTTCCAATAATTCTTTACTGACATATAATTAGAAATAAATAAAAATATGTATAAAACATAAAGACGGTATGTACAGCAGGTATAATGAACAAACCAAACCATAACAGTTTTTATTTAGGGGTTACAAGATGACAATTTATTTTTTTCTCCTTGTATTCCCTCACCTAAGTTTTCAGCATGAGCATGTTTTAATTTATAAAGAAAAAATAATAATTCCCATGTTGATTACTTGAACTTATTCAGAATTCAGTAATAAACATTTTTTTAATGATATTTTTCCATTTATTTGTTTTGAACTCTCAGTTCTTTTGGGATGAACATTCCATTAACTTTGAAATAGGCTTTAAGGGATTACAACATAGGATGCCAAGGAAAGTCAATTAGAGATTTTTAAGAGAAGGAGGGAAAGAGAAAGAGAGGAAGAGACTCCTGGAATCTAAAATAAAGGAAGGTGTAAATATATCACCAAAAACCTTCCTTTCCATAATTACATACTATAATTGGCTTCAAGAGCTGAAAACTAATATAGTTAATTATTATTAAATTATTGTATGAGAAATAATAATGCACAACCCATTCCATAAAAAAAAAAAAAGATACAGAAAAGAAAGTACTGCCTTATAAGTGTTGTAATGACCTCTAAAGACAGAATGATTAGTCATGAACTAAACCTTGTGGCCCCGAGCTATTCTCTAGGGGTCGAAGATAACAGAGTCCTAGACATGTAGTCTCAAATGATTTCAGAATAGGAAGAAGAAAGCTTGGGAAGACAAGACATTTTTCCTGTGGTGTGTCTTTGCCAACACTGTTTTAAGTCAGTTATTGGATTACGATCTGTTTGTCACTGATTTATACTACAAGTAACTATAAAATAAACAGTTTACCTCTCTTGGTTAAAATGATGGCTGCATGTTTTAAATATTACATGTGGCCTGACTTTGACTCCAGGTTGCCATTGACAACCCTGAGCTGATAACATACCTTCGCTGTGACTTTGCTTCCACCTCTATAAAATAGGGATCTTTTATTCATTCATTCAGCACACGTTTATTGATTATGACACCTGTCAAGATAGGATGGGTTATGCTGTGGTAATATACTCCATAACTCTCAATGGCTGCACACCAC
Source organism: Herpailurus yagouaroundi (assembly GCF_014898765.1). Lineage (NCBI taxonomy): Eukaryota > Metazoa > Chordata > Mammalia > Carnivora > Felidae > Herpailurus > Herpailurus yagouaroundi. The sequence continues at coordinate 56,705,527 of NW_024412391.1, read as the reverse complement.
AAGTATACTTCTCTATCCTGCAAATTCACTCTGGATCCTCCATGTGTGCACTCAGCATTCCAAGCTGCTGCACTCTTTTGGCAACCCATATGAACATGAGCTTCCAAGACCTTTACACAAGGAAGAAAAAGGAGGCTGAAGAGTCAAATATCAACAATTAAATAGCCACCAAGAAATAATATTTACATTTTCACTTGCATTTCCTTGACAAAGCATGTGTTACGTCCACCCCCTAACTTCAGAATGTTGGGAATGAACCCTTCCCCCTTGTGACAAAAGGATAGATCGGCTCTCATAAGCAGTGCAAGTGCCCATCACAATCACCTTCAGGGTGTCAGAAGCTGTCGTTAACTCAGCTAATAGAACAGCATCCAGAAAAGTCTAAATCATTAGACCTCATTGATCTTTAATTATAATAACGATGATGGGGTAGGGCTTTATAGATATAAACAGATAGACAATATAAAATACAGCACAGAATGCTAAATGTTATAGGAGAAAAGCAAGTAGGCTAAGTGGGATAGCAAATGGAAGGAAAAAAGACAGCAGTAGTTGCTTACAATTTATTTTTAATGTCATTGGAAAGTGTGGAAGACTGTATTGATAAGGTGGTATTTGAGTAGGGACCTAGAGGCAACAAACTATCTTGAAAAGGAAACAGCAAATGTAAAGAATTTGAGGCAGTAAAGGTGTATTTTAGCATTTCAAGAAACAACTACGATACCAATATGGCTAGAAATGAGTAAATAACAGAATAAAAAATAAAGAGTTCCGAGTAGCAAGGAGAGGTGAGATCTTGTCCAGACTTCTAGATCTTGGCAAGCATATTGCTCTTGCTTCAGGTACAATGGGGGAATTTGGGCATAAAAATAACATTATTTGATTTAAAACTTAAAAGGATCACCCTTGCTGTGTGCAGTACAGATTTTGGCAGTGTGAGTAGGAACTGGAATAAAAAGCTGTTGTAATAATGCAGCATGATAATTATTATCAGAATTATATCAGAATGTAATTGTTATCAGAAATGATAATTATTCTAAAATGTAAGGTGGAAGCGAATGGTGGGCAGTAAGTTAATTCTGAATTTTTAGAAGCTATTGACCACAAGATTTCCAGATGTATTGGGATAGTCAGGTAAAGAGTTAATGAAAAGTAATTTTAAGTTTTGTGATAAGAAAAACTGGAAAAATTAATTTGTCTTTTATTGAGATGTGGAAGTCTATGATATTAGATGACGGGAGTTGGAAATGAAGAGTTTATTATTGGACATGCACTGTATCCAATGCATTTTAACTATGTCAGTAAAGAATTGGTATAAATGGTGGAGGGCACTTGTTGGGATGAGCGCTGGGTGTTATATGCAAGGGATGAATCTACTCCTGAAACCAATACTGCACCATATGTTAACTAACTTGAATTTACATACATAAATTTTTTTAAAAGTTTACAAAACCTCATGTTTGTTCATAATAATATAAAAAAATAGTGTAAATTGCTGCATTTACAATTTCAAGTCTGGAGTTAACATGAAAGTTCTATGCTGGGATAAATATATGGGAGTCACCAATATTTCAAATATTCTTAAAGCCATGAGACTGAATAAAATCACCTAGGAAGTGATTGCAAAATAGGGAAAATATGTGATAAGCAAGTCCTCATATATTCTGTAGTATAATAGTAAAAAGAAATTAGCAGAGAGAGAGAGAGAATATACATTCCAGTAAAGAAGCAAAGAAGCAATGACATCAAGAGAAAATCATGTCTAGAAACCGATATGAAAAAAGTGTTTTGAGAAAGGAATGTGATCAATTGTGCTAAATGCTGCTGGATAATTCAAATAAAGGCAAACAGGTCATCAGTAGTAACAATGGTCAGTTTATACATATTCTCATGGAGATAAATGACATGATATATACAAACCATTAAGCCTAATGTTTACTTAGTAGGAATTCAATAAATGTGTTACTGTTTTGAGGGCCACCTGGGTCACTCAGTCAGTTAAACATACAACTCTTGATTTCAGCTCAGGTCATGATCTCACTGTTCGTGGGATGGAGTCCTATATTGGGCTCTGTTCTGACAATGTGTAGCCTGCTTGGGATTCTTGGATTTATTCTCTCTCTCTCTCTCTGTCTCTGAACCTCTCCCACTCATTCTCTTCCTCTCTCACTTACTCCCCCTCTCTGTCTCTCTCAAAATAAATAAACTGTAACAAAATATTACTATTTGAGGTGGGTGTTATCCTGTTGTGACAGTTCATTCATCTGTTGTGACTGATTTTAATGATATTCAAATGCATAAAGATTCATGGTACTCAACAACCAGTGTAATCTAGAAGAAAAAGTTTGAGGGAGAATGCCAGTCTCACTCTGTCATCTTCAAAGGATACACCTAGTTTGAAGAAAAAGAAGTTACCTATGTGATTTTAGAGAGAGGACAGATAATGAACAAAGGCATCAAAAGTAAGAGAATAGGGCATATTGTAAGATCTAAATTGGTTGTTATAATTAAAGGAGAAGGAAGTACATTGTGATGCTG
>NW_024412391.1:56677052-56697989 GCF_014898765.1 Herpailurus yagouaroundi | reverse complement strand
GCAAGGGAGTACCACTGAAAATTTTTAAGCAAGGAAACAGAACCTCTTCAATAAGTTATTAAAAATTCACTCTAGAGGCACCTGGGTAACTCAGTCGGTTAAGCTTCCGACTTCCGCTCAGGTCATGATCTCACAGTTTGTGACTTCGAGCCCCACATTGGGCTCTCTGCTGTCAGTGCAGGTCTTCTGATCCTCTGTCTCCCTCTCTCTACCCCTCTTCTACTCTCTCTCTCTCTCTCTCTCTCTCAAAAATAAAACATTAAAAGAAATTTCCTCTAGCAAAAAAAAAATGGCGAATGGATTTGAAATATGAAAAATGTAATCTGAAAATCAACTATTAGAACAGTCAAGGTGAAAATATTTAGTATTGAATTAAGTTAATTATAATATGTTTGAAAAGGGGAGGAAGTATTTGTGAAATATATTTAAAAATTCAGATAATTTGATAAATTGGATATAAATTGAAGAAGAATAAAGATGAAATATTTTAGATAACTTCCAAATCTCTATGAATGTGACTTGCTCAATAATGATTCCACTAACCAACATAAAAATACCTTATAGAAAACTGAAATTTAGAAAGGAGTGAATAATTCTCTTTTTGATTGATTGGCTTTGAAACAGCTTGGAATGGACAGGACACTGTTGTGAGTATAAATTTCAAGTCTAGTAAAGAAGATATAATTTTGGTGGTTATTGAATTAGAAGACATCAGCATGAAAGTGGTGACTGAGCTCAGTTTCTTTTTTATTCTGTTTTTTTGTTGTTTGTTTTGTTTGTTTCTTTGTTTTTTAGTATTTTGCCCAGTGCACATAGAGTGAGATTAGAATAGTGTCTGGGATGGCCCACTGATAAATCCTTGCTAAGACAAGCTATTGCATGTCAACTTGAACATTACTTATTGATTAACCCATCATCATTTTAAGAAAAGAGTTTCAGTCCTTCTAGGCACTAGGAAAGTTACTTGATCAATAATTGAATATTCTAGTTAACTTAAGAACATATGGTCAAGGGAAATGTGTTAATGGACAAGTGTTTCACTGAGGAAAACACAGAAAATATTACTGTAGTACAAAATTTAAGTGAACAATCCTATAGATGAATGGGTGAGTCTTACTCAAGATGATATTAAAAACTTTGGGAATGTCTCTCAATAAGAAATATTCATTTTGTACAATATTAAGAGGAAATTTACCTCTGTAATAACTATGAATTATATTCATCTATTTCTCAAGACTCTTTTTTTATCTATAAGCTTAATCCATGCATCTAAAATTGGATGTGTATTTTCTTGCTGGCTAAGTTAGGAAGATATATACACCATTTACTGCACAATAATACTGGATACACAGGAGATCACTACTGTAAGAATGGCTATCTGGACTTGTATAATACAGAAACAGACAAGGGAAGTGTGATTTCAGCTGTTAAAGTAGTTTATTGCATTATATTGAACCAGGTTGCTTTTAGAAATGCAAATGGGTAGAAGAGTTTGTAAGAATGTTCGGTAATCAAAAGGATACAAAAATACAGATTTGAAGGGGTACATGCACCCCATGTTTATAACAGCATTATCAACAACAGCCAAACTATGGAGAGAGCCCAAATTTCTACTGACTAATGAACAAAGAAGAAATATATATATATATATTCCATATTCCATATATATATGGAATATATATATATGGAATATATATATGTGGAATATATATATGGAATATATATATGTGGAATATATATATATGGAATATATATATGTGGAATATATATATATATGGAATATATATATATAGAATATATATATGGAATATATATATGGAATATATATATGGAATATATATATGTGGAATATATATATATGGAATATATATATATAGAATATATATATGGAATATATATATGGAATATGATATATATGGAATATTACTTGGCCATCAAAAAGAATGAAATCTTGTAATTTGCAATGACTTGGATGGAGCTAGAATGTATTATGCTAAGCACAATAAGTCAATCAGAGAAAGACAAATACCATATGATTTCACTCATATGTGGAATTTAAGAAACAAAAAGACGAACGTATGGTAAGGGAGGGGGAAGAGAAAAAAGAGAAATAAACCACAAAAGACTCTTAACTATAGAGAATAAACTGGGGATGGTGGATGGAAGGAGGTGGGTGGCAGATGGGCTAGATGGGTGATGGGTATTAAGGAGGGCAGGTGTGATGAGCACTGAGTGTTGTATGTAAGGGATGGATCACTGAATTCTACTCCTGAAACAAATATTATACTGTGTGATAACTAACTACAATATAAAGAAAAAAAAGAATGTTGGGTAATACAGAGTACAATGTTTTGGATCAGTCTCTCTCTCTCTCTCTCTCTCCCCCCCTCCCCCCTTCTCCAACATACACACATACACTCCAAACCAACAGTCAGATTATTAGGTCGGTCAGAGAGCAAGGCATGCTATATGAGTCAGGCCACCTAGACAGCTTTTACCATAGTTAAAGCAGTGATGCAAAGGCAAAATAAACAGTTACCTTTCAGGCTGAGGTCAGTCTTCACACAAGGGTGAGGGGTTCTCACCAAGTTATTTGTTGTAGCTCATTTGTTGTAGCTCCTGCTGACTAAACTTCCAGATGTCCCTTGTGTTTTCATCTTTTTTTTTTTTTTTTTTAGCTTGAAATTCAATTGGCTTGTGAGCTACCAATATCCTCCTTAGAGGTTCCTTTTGCTTAAGTAAGTCAGTGTTACTTTCTGGTACTTGAAATTGAGACTCATGTGTGAAATATTTTGTGGCTAAACATCTAAGGTATTTGATGTTCCATTATAAATTAAAATTATGGATAATCTAGTGTTAAAATGAATTTTTAGAAAAGGTGCTCTTAAAATCACATTCCACAATATTGCTTTCTGCTAAAATTTGCTTGAAGGCAGAAAAGGAGATGTCCCTTACTTTCTTCGATCTAAATGTAGTGTGTTTATATTTACTATTTTTGAAACTGAATAGGTAATAAATAATGAAAAAAAAAAAAGGCCAGTCACTACCATTCAGTTCTAAGAAAGCACTGCTTTCAAAACTTGTATCCTGAAATTTACTGTTATTTTGCTGTTCTCGATGAAGATCAGCTTTATTTGTAATCAGCTGCATGATTGAGGTTCTGATTGCCTTGGAACATCAGAGGTTCCTTGGCTATTTACAAAAGTCTCAGGATGTTTACCATGGAGAGCTGGGCAGATTTGGTAAAGAGAATGTATCTCAATTTAAATTATTTTCTAGAGGTTTTCCTGAACTTTCCCTTTGGGCAAGGATTTTTTTTCACCTGTTTTTTTTTAAAGCCAAATTGAACTATAAAAGATTTAACTGGTATTTTATTAGCTATCATTCATAACAATTGACTTTAAATACTAAATTTTTTGTGAAGTTCCATCCTGGTTCCTGATGGGTCTCATATTTATAAACTCCAAAGATATTTCTATATCTAGAGAGAAATAAAATATATATATTTTTTGTTTAGTTTCCAAGGGAAGCAATTTCTACCCATGTCATTGAGCTTAAAATTTTTACTTCCTGGGGTGGTTTTAGGGGATGGGTATGGACTTTGCTGTTTTCACCAAGAAACAGTAATTTTTCATAATAGGTAAAAAGATTATACTTTTTATCGTCAAGTACAATATACCACTATATATATAGAAGAACAGTTTTTAATAGAATTATTACACAGCTTTGTGGTCACTTCAGAAAAACTGCTAACAACATCATATATGCACGGGAAGGTGACTTTTTTTTAATCTACTCATTATTTAGAAAAAACAAAAGCTTCTTAGAGAGAACAGTTAGATATTTATTTATTTGCAGAAAATAATTCCCCTTAAGTGGAAAATAAGTAATATATTAAAAAATCCCTCTTTGCTGTGATCATCTATTTCAATTTGGGCAATCTAGAGAATTTTAGCAGGTCTCTGAGAAAAAAGGGCTGTAGGTAGAGTTGAGTTTTGAGTGACACCATCCTTACTGATGATTAAGAATAAATTTTATTTTTAAATTTATTTTTATTTATTTTTTATTATTTTATTCTCATGTTAACATACAGTTTAGTCTTGGCTTCAGGAGTAGAACCCAGTGATTCATCTCTTATGTATGTCACCCAGTGCTCATTCTGAAATGTACCCTCCTTAATGCTTGTCACCCATCTAACTCACTCTTCCCACCTCCACCACCCCCCCCATTAACCCCCAGTTTGTACTCTGTATTTAAGAGTCTCTTATGGTTCGCCTCCTTCTCTTTTTTTTATCTTATTTTTCCTTCTAAAAAAAAGATAAATTTTAAAAATATTCAAGCTTTCATTACATTCCTAACTCCAAACTTTTAATGCCAGTGTGACTTAACGTACAATTAACTGCAACTTCTGAAAGGAACTAAAATCAGTCTTCAAATGTTCCTAAAATTTGCTTCTCAAAAATATAAATTTTACAACAGTCAAGCCACTGTTTAAATCAGGTACCTGCAGCATAAATCAAAGTCTAAAGTCTTAGTGGCTCACTTTCTGCCCAAAATGATGTCTGATATGGACAACTGGACCTCCTCCTGCTTGTAACCATGCCAACTGAAACCCATGGCCTCCACAGCTATGGAGGGGCCTTTGAGTCAAGTACACTGGCTTGTTATTGCCTCAGCCCAGAAGTGATACAGACCGCTTCTGCTCACTCTTCATTGGTCAGAAGTACTTATATGGCTCTAAACTAACTCTAACATTGCTGGGAAATGCAAAGGAGCATATGTAATTTTTTATGAGGCTACCCACATTAAGAAAGTCTATCCCTTTTTCCACCAAAGCTGCATCATTGATTGAAAAATTTTCACCAAAAAATGATTTGGTACCTAACTCAACAAATGCAACTAAAGTATTATAAATTATTAGGGCAAATAAGGAAGAGAGAAAAAAACTAACTTGAAATTTTGAAATTATTGCAATCAGTAGTTTTATTTTCATCACCCTGGAAGAACAACTTGTCCATGCTTAAAGTCACCCTGTAAGTGATAATACAAATACAATTACATTATAAAACTTAGCTCTTTTAAAATTTGACATGATATCCCATCAGTTTGAATCATTCTGAAATTAGATAGTAACTTTGTAAAGCTAAAAGAAAAGATTTGGGAATTTTTTTTTCTTTTTTTTCCCCCTTAAAATAATTGTCTTTTATTTGGCAGGAAAATATCAGCTCAGGACTCTGCAATGGCATTATAACTCAGGCCCAGAATAGTGATTTCCCCAAAGTGGGAATTCCACGATATTTGAAATTTTTAGTTAATTTTAAGGATATTGTATAGACATAGTCCTCTTTAATTACCTCCAGGTTCTCCAACTTCTTATAAGGAGAGATAATGCAAGCAAACATTCAGAAACTTAGTTTCTCAAAGGAAGGGAGAAGCTAGCTAGCATTTACTAAAGTCTTATATGCTGGGCACGAAACAAATTTTCTCATATAAACCTCACAAAAAGTAGTACTGTTAGTATATTTTTAAATAATTGAGGAAATTGAAGCATTCAGTTAATAAGTGAAAGAGCTTGAATTATAATTGCAATTTGGCTCCAAAGTATCTCTTCTTTCTTCTAAAGCTTAAACCATAAGTCTATAAAGTTTTTCATAGCACATCCACACTATTTAAAAAAATTAATTAAGGATATCTGATACATAGGCACTTCTGCATTGGTATATATTTTCTGTTTTAAAAAAAATGTTTATTTATTTTTGAGAGAGAGAGAGAGAGAGAGAGTGAGGGGTCAGGAGCAGAGAGAGGGAGACAGAATCCTAAGCAGGCTTCACTCTTGTCGGCACAGAGCCTGATGCCAGGCTTGAATTAGAAACCGAACCATGAGATCATGACTTGAGCTGAAATCAAGAGTTGGAAGTTTAACTGAATGAGCCCCTGTATATAGTTTCTACAGTGCACTAGGTACATTATTAAATAAGCACAAACGTAGAAATTTTGAACAGGTAAAGAACAAAAAGATAGAAATAGAGTTTCTAATACTTAAGTCAGTACAATATTTTGTGCATTTCTCTATAAAGACGCTGTGGAAAACAGACTCTTTTTTAAACTTTTTAGTTTCAAATAATTATAAATTCACAAGAATTTGCAAAGAAAAATAGTACAGAAATTCGTTCAGCTTCTTCTGATGGTAACACCTTACATATCAAAATGAGGAAATGATATTGACACATTACAGTTACATAGACTAGAGACTTTATTCAAAAATCACCACCCCAAAGGAGATTTTTATGAACAAAATGATCTTATCATTTATAAAAATGATTTTTTATAAAAAAAATATTTATAAAAATATTCCATGATACATCTGGAATGTGCTTTTCAATTCACCAAGTTCTTAAAATGTATAATCAACAAGCCAGTGAAAGTTAATAGTTCTTCCAGGATGTCAGTACTTCTCAGTGTCTAAGAGTACATCCTCAGCCTTAGTATGTAACCCAATATCAACATTTATTCTGTGCCTCAGTTTACTCATCTTTATAATGGAGCTAATAAAGGTATCTACCTCACAGGGTATTAGCTATTATTATTAGCATTATTCAAGTTCCAGATGAATAGATGTACTCAGAGAATTCAATCCAATTACCTAAAATCCAGTTGCTAATTAAATAGAAAGCTGGATTTAAATTCAGTGACTCTACCTGAGTGGTGTTTTTGTTTTTTCTTTCTGTTTATGTTTATTTATGTTTGAGAGAGAGATAGAGTGTGAGTCGGGAAGGGGCAGAGAGAGAGAGGGAGACATAGATCCTAAACAGGCTTCAGGCTCTGAGCTGTCAGCGCAGAGCCTGATGCTGGGCTGGAACTCACAAACTGCAAGATCATGACCTGAGTCAGAATCAGGCACTTAACTGAGCCACCCAGGAGCCCCTGAGTGCAGTTTCTGCCGTGCTACATGCCTCCTTCCGAGGAAAAGAAAAGAGATGGAATAGGAAATAATACAGCATAACTCCCATTTTACACTATTCTCAACAGTTTTAGACCCTTCATTCATAGTTTAGTGCTTACTTTTGTTAATTATCTTTATCAAAAAATGAGAACTCTGGTTTTCCCTTTAGGTAAAAGATTCCAAACTGTAGTTGTCGTTTATATTTCCATTTAATTCTTTTTAAAATTTTTTATCTTATAAAGACTTTCGTTATATAAGTCTTTAGCAGCAAGAGTGAGTTATACATACAGACAAGCAAGCAAACAATTCATTGTAATTTATCTGAGGTGTTGCCTAAGGCTGCTAGAGTATTAGTAGATAATTCTCAGTTAAAGACAAATTAGTTGTTACAGATCAATATGTAAACCAAATCATTAAGCACCAATTTCTCTTGTGCAAACTTACTCAACCCCAGGTTTTAAGAAAACATCACGTTAAACATAGACGTGTTCTGGTAAAAGCCACAGTATGAAACTAAAGCCAATTTCAGTCCAAAATCACAATGAATAGTTTTTCCAGTCATATGGGGAATTTTTATTTAATTTTCTAACATTTTCTCAAAGTAGTCTGCACATGGGTTTTGGTAAATGTAAACATTAACTGTTGCTATTATCCTAGTTTTATTTTAAAAGAATTATATTTACTATACCTACAAATAGTTCACACGAAGCAAGAAACCTAATATTTATATTTTACAATAAATATTATGAATATCTCTCTCAGGGAAAGAAACTGTTTAGATAATCTGCGTTTCACAGAAAATCTTGCTTCTAAATCTTAGAGGCTATAGTTTTTTGTTTTAACTTCTTTCATTTTAGAGACAATTTTCACTATAAAAGTAAAAGAGTGCCTTTTAGCTATAGTTCAGAAACTTTTTTTTTTTTGCAAAGGGGGGAAAATTATGGAAGCTGTAAATAAATAATGATTGCCAAAGATCAGAGGAATTTTACATAAGACCAAAGCAATTTAATCTGATGCTTTGATACAAGTTTGTAAATAATTCAGCATAATGATAATAATGGCATCTCGAGAATTCCCAGCAACTGAGTTGTCCTTGAAGGTATTAGAAGATGATTAGAAATTGAATAGTTTTAAGTCATGAGTTAATTTTTGATTTTTTCTTCCAATGTGGGGGTGAAGTGTACTCTTTTAAATAGTTGCTACCCAATCTCTTTAATGTAAATACCAAAAATGTCCTCTGTGTAGTAGAATCCACTTAGCCAGAGGCAGAATAGCTGTTTTTTTTTTTCCCTAAGACTCAAGAATTCAAAATCAGTAGAATTTTAATAATTTTGTGCTTCACACACGTTATCTCCAGCCAATTTTTCCTCATCTCCTTAGAAACATGCGGGCACATATGATCCGAAAAGGCCTGATTTTCAGACTGGAGTAAACCAATCCCTGCTCAGGGGGTCAGTTTTGTCACACTTCCACCTAGCTTAATCTTTGGCAGGTTACTTTTTTTTCTTTCCAGGAGCTTAGATTTCCTCATGGGTAAAATAAAGAAATTGGACTCTGTGATCTCCATGATCTCCTCTAGTTCTGAAACGCTCCAAGCATATTGCTTTCTAAATAATTTCTAAAAGAGAAGGGTCTTCATTACCAGCTTCTTTCTATTTGTCCAGCCAGCCAGAGAATTACTGACAGTTCTGTAGACTCCAGGCTGCTTCATAAACCCATGCTGATTCTTGTGTAAATGGAAAATCCTTCTGCTTTCTTTTGTAAAGGAAGCATCTTCTCATCCCTCTACACCTCATTCAATTGCCCTCCCTCTGAAAAATCTTATTCCAGCCTTGCAAAGTTTATTACTTTCTCCCTTAAACCATCACTTTTAGTGGTATGTTTCTCTATTTTCACACCCATCATTGCAGATGTTAATATTCTTTTAGTACCCACGCGCCCAAATAAATTAATTTCTTTGAGGATAGATTCATGTTTTTGTCTTTGTTTCTCCACAAGTGATGGATTATACATTGTGAATACTCAATAAATTTCTGGTAAATGAGAGACAGTTAAATAGTTAATAAGGTAAGCACATATTCATTTTAAAAAAGGCTGGAAGATATAAGATTGAGATAATGCTGTTAGTTCTATTATTAATTTTGTATAGTTGTATAAATTACTTCAACTTACTGAGCCCTTTGGTCGAGTATCACGAATATTGCAAACAATGCCTAGCTTATTGGATTGGTTTCATGCTTATGCAGTATAATATTAAGTTAAATTACCTAAGTAGATATGTTATTAATTAAAATTATACACACACATGTATGCATATATGTAAACTACTTTAAAACTGCCAAGAGACATGTAATTGTAAGGGATTATTATTATATCTGGTCAACCACCACATATAATAGTGAAAATTCCCTACTCTAGATCTATCAGATACAGATTTTTTCTTTAGTTATCAAAAATGCCTTTTAAACATCTTGGTGGGAAAGTGCGGTTCAAGGCTCCAGCTAACAGAGGAGCTAATAATAACTGAAAAATCATAATACTTTTCCAAATATCAAGATGTCCTCGAGAAAGTACTTTCCAGCTGGTTCAGTTAACATTGTTCTTTTCTTTATTAAGATACCATCCTTTGCACAATACGAAATTGAACTTTAGAAACATCTGATTTTACATCACTAATGAACCATATGCCAGTGACTTTTTATTTTGTTCTTTTTTTAGCTTTATTTTACATAGTTAGCCACAAAACTATATTTTCTATGAGAAAATGACATTTTCTCCTAATTGTTATAAAAAGGTGAGGAATGGAAAACTTGAACTTAGTTTGTTTCATTGTCTCACACTGGTCAATGGAAGATATACAACTCCCCTGTAGCCCTTCTTGTTACAGCAAACAACATAAATGGTCAGAATGCCAAAGTCCAGGAAGGTCCATGGAAAACATATCTCACCTCAGGATGCAAGACTCACCGTGCTGACTAATCATACAGTATGCATGCAGTTAAAATAGCACTACTTAAAGCCTGCATATGTCGTGGGCTTTCTACTTTTTCATATCACACTAAAATTAAAACAGTGAATATCGATATGATGAAATGAACCAGGTGATTGTGATACATGTAAGTTTTACTAGGCACCATTTACTAAGCACATTTTCAAGGTAAAATTAATAATCCAAACAGTAGAAACAAATAGAGAGCTGGCATACATCCATATTTTCTCTTGGAGAAAGCAAAAAAAAAAAAAAAATGCCATCAGAGGTGACACTTTTCTTCACTCAGATGCAGGATATTATGTAAATTTAGAAAAAATTGATGTCTGATGAGAAAAAACAATGTTTATAATGCTATTCAAGATGAAAGTACAAAAAAATAATGTTCAGGTTAGGATGTATGCCTGTATAAGGGCAAAGATTTGATACATAGATTAATAACTGTGTGTAGGCATAAATATAGTTACAGAAATCACTATGGACACAATTATACACCTAGATATCCATTACTGCAACAATACACAACTTTAGAAATAGTATTAAACTCCATACTCCATCTCTTCCAACACTCTACAACATGTGATTTTCCAATAGGGCCCCCTTACTTACCCTCAGCCCTCTGTTCTTACTTCAATTGCACTCATCTATTCCCTTATAGAGAACACACTTTATGATACATTTTGGGTATTCGTTTTCTCTAGTATTGTTAAACTAATGATGGTTTACCACCAAGAACAGTGTCTGCTTCTTGATTCTGTCTGAAAGCCCACTCAACCTTTATTTTCTTCTCCTTGAAAACTTTTATGGATGGTGTAGATTTTCTAAATGCCCAGACTTAGGTCCTAAAAATTGCTGCCTGGCTGTCTTACTCACTACCTAAGAAATATCTTATCTCAGAGAAAATCACCTTTTTATTTCTATTTCACTGAAGTGTTACAACACGTAAATTATAACCATAAGATTCTTCGAGTTATTTTCCATCATGTCTCAGTATTTCTGTGATGGTCTGAGAAAATTCGAGATTACTTAAATTTGATGTAACTAAGAACATATTCATGATATTCTCATTTAATAATCAAATATTTTACCAACAGCATCATCTATTCTAAATATTTCAATGGAATAAGAGCAAGATAGTTATGGTACAGCAAATCAAAAAGAATAAATGGATGAAATTACGTATTTAACTTAGTGTATTTTTTCAGCAGATTTGTCTTCCAAATTAGGAATTGCTTAGGTTAAAATTAAGCCTGATTTCTCTCTTGGAAAGGAAAATGACAGAATAAAGGACAACTAATGAAATATATTCCACATACGTTTCAAAGACCTTATTTTTCCCAAAAGACGTGTGTGTGTACACACAGGGCAACACATCAGGGCTATGCGCAAGTAAGCATATAAATCATACCCATTTCAATTATACAGAGTCCACAAATAAAGACCCATTAGTGTTTGGTTGTGAGTCAAGTGTGGGCAGTGAGCACTTCATTTCCTCCATTGATAGCTCCCTCCATGCGGAGCAAATTCTCCTTGCCCAATTTTCCAGGTCCTGCCCAATCTCCACACTTCCATCTCTGCAGAGGAGGATGAGGCTTCATATGATTGGCTAATTTGGAAGAAAAGACAAGCATGACTAACCCAGCCCCTTCTCTGCTTTTTTTCAAGGTGGATGCACATTCTACTCTACTCTTCCATGCCAAAGGTCATAAGGGCCATCTTTGTTCCTGCAGTGAAGAGTCCCTACAGAACTCGGTACATAAGTCTTTGTAGCTCTGGGGTTTAGCATTAGAGAGCTCAGTTGCTGGTGGTTATAACACAACCTTCCCAGGGTCTTACTACTTCCTTTTATCTGCCTTACATAATTTGTCTTGTTCCCCACCCCCCACCCCACCCCCCCAGCCCCCCCGCCTCATGTAGTTTAGCATTCAGATGTGAAGATGAAGGGTGACAATTTTTCAGTTTCCAAATCCACCAAATTGAAATGTATGCTTTTATTTATTTTTAAGGCAGTGTATTTGTACTAGGAAATGAATTACAAGAATCATTGAATAAAAAGACTCATTTAACTCAAAATTGTATTTATATTTATTTAGATAGTCACTCTAAAGTACAGAATCAGTGTATATTCCCTACAAGTGTAACAGGTTCAATCAGTGAAAATACTGGGATCTTCAGCCTCTGACCTGTCATGTTTTGCTTCAGTTCTTTAGTCTGCTTTCTCTTTTTTGTCAAACCCTGGTGTGAGCAGGACAGCCTTAAGGATCCATCAGTGTGACTAAACTTTAGACAGGCTTCTTCCTAACTCTAGGCCCCTAACTCCTTTATCTTAGAACATTCACTTCAAAAAACTTGTAATTGTACATTCTTCCTCTCCTTCTTGGAGATGTAAATCTTCCCACAGTCTCTTACCTGTTTTACAACCCAGAAATGTCTTTCTCAAAGACCTGGAAGCCATTCTTTTGAAATGTAATTATTGAAGTGTAGAATTCAGTTTCTCTCCCCTATTGCAACAATCTTGAATCTTGCCTGTTTAACTGGTCCTGTGCAATTTTTCTTTTACAAGTGCCACAGGGAGTATTCTGCCCAGTAAAGAGACTAAAATGGAGCATTGTAGTGGACATTTATACATAAATTTCCTTCAGGTTTTCAGACACCGCCTACAAAATTGATATGGCTAAAATCAAATTTTGCCGGAAAGAAGATATTGTGAGATTATCACCTTTCCAATGTAAGACCAGTACACTCTGACAAGACTATACAAGTTCAGGAACACTGTTGACATAAAAAATTTGAGAGTTGTTAAGCTGAGCTCATTTTGTGTAAGAGTTAAAAGATATCATCAAAACCTTGATTTTTCTTTTGCTCAGGAGAAAAATAGTTGTCAGAAGATGGAAGAAAATTTCAGTGGTCAACACTCAGTGATTCATACCTGAATTTAGATCTCCTTCATGTATATGGTAGAATGGATTTGTTGTCCACCTCTCCATTCCCTCCTAGTTATAGGATTGTATATCCATTCATTTTGCTGTTTAACTGGGAAGGGACCTACCATTGTTGGCAGAATATCCATCACAGTCCCTTGACTTTGGGCCCAGCCATGTGACTTCTTTGTCCAATGGATTTAAGAGAGGTGAAACTAGTGGAGGCTTGAAATATATTTGTGCATATTTCACCTCTGCCACTGTCCTAAGAGGAATACCCCTCAGTTAGACAGCTGGTACAAAGGCAATGAGAAGCACCTGGAACAGAGCCACTTGCCCATGCCCATTAATCAGCAGTGAAAAGAACAGCTGCCCAGTTGAGATCAGCCCACATCAGTTAGCCCAAGCTGACACATATATTAATGACAATTAATAAGCCCTATAGATTTGAGAATTCATCATTATATACACAGCATAATTATAACCATAATATACTAACAGAATTTACTTCAAAGATCATTGCTAGAATAACTGAATAGCCTTGAATTCTTTTGCAAGAGGACTACGGTTCATTCTGCAGCTGACACTTACATGCTGGGCCACCATATTGTACAGCAAAATGGCGATGTTTCATGTGGTGTGTCTTTTCCAACATGATTATATACAAAAAATACACAAATTCTGGTCAACAGTTTGAAAGGTCATAAACAATAAGAGATTTAGAGAAAAAGAATGAATCTAACAGCAGTTTCTAGTGACGTTTGAAAGCAAGAATAATATAACAGCACACAATGGGGATGAAGAAATCATGCTTCCAGTGGTGATGTTGCTACAGCTGTGGAACCCCAAATTACTGCCTCTGCGAAGGATTACCTTTTTTTTAATTCAGCCCTAGAGAACTACAAATGAGGGATTAACTATTTTCTCACCTTTGTCTCACATATATAAAAATACATATGTGTATGTATATCTGGAGGAATATTTACTAACATTTTATATATATTATATATATAACATATATATATTATATATATATATATATAATCTCTATATGTGTATGTATATATACATACACACACTTACACATACATACAGGGAGACATAAATAGATATATACAGATATATTCGTGATGCTACAGAGGGGTCTTAAGATGGCAGAGTAGACAAGAGGGGTGAAATTGGAGTCTATAAAACCTAAATTATATTTTTGGCTCCATCACAGATCAAATCTGTGATTTTGGCACATCTTAATTTCATGTTAACCTCAGTTTACTCTTCTGTAAAAATGACAATAATCAGGACTGCTTAGACTTATCTCATTGTCTGCCTTGAAAATAATTGAGGCAACATTTGTTAATATGTTTTATAAATCAAAGGCAGTAAATTAGCATAAATGTTTTTTAATACTGGGAAAGCAATATAGCTCAGATATGAAGTACCACTGGCATTTTTAAATAAACCATTCTATATTCAAGGGCAAAAATAAATCTTACAAGAAATAGTTTGTTAGTGAGGGAAGGTTCTTCCCTTCTTACAGATTTCTCTAAACAATAGTACGCATAGTAAACATTATATAATATTGGAGTTAAATCATCCATTCTTGAAATTATAGCCACATTTAGTTAGGCTAAAGAGAATCCAAGCCAAAACAAGTAACTAGAGGTTCCACAAACAAGACTAATATGCATTATGAGATTTTTCCCTCAATTTATTCAGAATTTTACAGATTGCACTCTAAAACCCAAACATTATTTTCCAATCAGAGATACTGGTTATAAATATTTGCAAATTCTTTGATTAGAAATAATTCTGTGTTAATGGAGAAGCTTATAATCACTATCCAATTTACTAAAGACCAATGAATTCAAGTTATAAGCAAGGACTCTTTCACTAAGATGCTGCCGATAAATTTGATCTATTCTCTACTCTTTTTCATTCTCATGTAGAGTTCAGAAATATTTCAAAGTTAAACTTTCAAAATAAATCTTTATTGGAAGTCATATGAATTTTTTTTCTATGCCAATTTATAGGGAACATGTGGTTATGTTAACATATTCTTTGGAAATGCATTTCAACATAATCTTCCATAAGTTACAAGAGATTTAGATGGTCCCATAAACCTGTGATGCAACCACAGATTTCAGAGATAAACGTGATTTCTTAGGTGGTTATTTTCACTATGACATATTTTATATACATAAGTGGTCATATCCAACTTGTTTCCAGGAATCTATTAAGAATTATCCTGTGATATGTTTTAAAGTTTTAAACTAAGTTCAAGATGTGTTTAGTATTTGGAATGAAGGCAATAAGAGATTAATTATAGCCTCAAACTCCAGATTCTTGAATGGCTATCTTTGAGAACTTGGTTCTAAAACTTGTTAGGATTTACTACTTTAAAAAACCCATTTATTGGTCGGAGAGGGAAGATGGCGGCGTAGGAGGACGCTGGGCTCACCACGCGTCCTGCTGATCACTTAGATTCCACCTACACCTGCCTAAATAACCCAGAAAACCGCCAGAGGATTAGCAGAACGGAGTCCCCGGAGCCAAGCGCAGACGAGAGGCCCACTGAAGAGGGTAGGAAGGGCGGTGAGGCGGTGCGCGCTCCATGGACTGGCGGGAGGGAGCCGGGGCGGAGGGGCGGCTCGCCGGCCAAGCAGACCCCCGAGTCTGGCTTGCAAAAAGCGGAGGGGCCTGACGGACTGTGTTCCGACAGCAAGCGTGACTTAGCATCTGGGAGGTCATAAGTTAACAGCTCTGCTCAGAAAGCAGGAAGGCTGGAGGACAAAGGGAAGGAGAGCTGCTGAGCCCCCGGACGACAGAGCTCAGTTTGGTGGGGAACAAAGGCGCTCGCCAGCGCCATCTCCCCCGCCCACCCCCCAGCCAAAATCCCAAAGAGAACCAGTTCCTGCCAGGGAACTTGCTCGCTCAGAGCAAACACCCAACTCTGCGCTTCTGCGGAGCCAAACCTCCGGCAGCGGATCTGACTCCCTGCTGCTGCCACAGGGCCCCTCATGAAGTGGATCACCTAAGGAGAAGCAAGCTAAGCCTGCCCCTCCTGCCCCTGTGCACCTTGCCTACCCACCCCAGCTAAGACGCCAGATCCCCAGCATCACAAGCCTGGAAGTGTGCAAGTAGCCCAGACGGGCCACCCCACCCCCCGGGGAATCCCGCCCCTAGGAGAGGGGAAGAGAAGGCACACACCAGTCTGACTGTGGCCCCAGCGGTGGGCTGGGGGCAGACATCAGGTCTGACTGCGGCTCCGCCCACCAACTCCAGTTATACACCACAGCACAGGGGAAGTGCCCTGCAGGTCCTCACCACGCCAGGGACTATCCAAAATGACCAAGCGGAAGAATTCCCCTCAGAAGAATCTCCAGGAAATAACAACAGCTAATGAGCTGATCAAAAAGGATTTAAATAATATAACAGAAAGTGAATTTAGAATAATAGTCATAAAATTAATCGCTGGGCTTGAAAACAGTATAGCTGACAGCAGAGAATCTCTTGCTACAGAGATCAAGGGACTAAGGAACAGTCACGAGGAGCTGAAAAACGCTTTAAACGAAATGCATAACAAAATGGAAACCACCACAGCTCGGATTGAAGAGGCAGAGGAGAGAATAGGTGAACTAGAAGATAAAGTTATGGAAAAAGAGGAAGCTGAGAAAAAGAGAGATAAAAAAATCCAGGAGTATGAGAGGAAAATTAGAGAACTAAGTGATACGCTAAAAAGAAATAATATACGCATAATTGGTATCCCAGAGGAGGAAGAGAGAGGGAAAGGTGCTGAAGGGGTACTTGAAGAAATAATAGCTGAGAACTTCCCTGAACTGGGGAAGGAAACAGGCATTGAAATCCAAGAGGCACAGAGAACTCCCTTCAGACGTCACTTGAATCGATCTTCTGCACGACATATCATAGTGAAATTGGCAAAATACAAGGATAAAGAGAAAATTCTGAAAGCAGCAAGGGGTAAACGTGCCCTCACATATAAAGGGAGACCTATAAGACTCGTAACTGATCTCTCTTTTGAAACTTGGCAGGCCAGAAAGAGTTGGCACGAGATTTTCAGTGTGCTAGACAGAAAAAAATATGCAGCCGAGAATCCTTTATCCAGCAAGTCTGTCATTTAGAATAGAAGGAGAGATAAAGGTCTTCCCAAACAAACAAAAACTGAAGGAATTTGTCACCACTAAACCAGCCCTCCAAGAGATCCTAAGGGGGACCCTGTGAGACAAAGTACCAGAGACATCACTACAAGCATAAAACATACAGACATCACAATGACTCTAAACCCATATCTTTCTAGAATAACACTGAATGTAAATGGATTAAATGCGCCAACCAAAAGACATAGGGTATCAGAATGGATAAAAAAACAAGACCCATCTATTTGCTGTCTACAAGAGACTCATTTTAGACCTGAGGACACCTTTAGATTGAGAGTGAGGGGATGGAGAACTATTTATCATGCTACTGGAAGCCAAAAGAAAGCTGGAGTAGCCATACTTATATCAGACAAACTAGACTTTAAATTAAAGGCTGTAACAAGAGATGAAGAAGGACATTATATAATAGTGACAGGGTCTGTCCATCAGGAAGAGCTAACAATTATAAATGTCTATGCGCCGAATACCGGAGCGCCCAAACATATAAAACAATTACTCATAAACATAAGCAACCTTATTGATAAGAATGTGGTAATTGCAGGGGACTTTAACACCCCACTTACAGAAATGGATAGATCATCTAGACACACGGTCAATAAAGAAACAAGGGCCCTGAATGAGACATTGGATCAGATGGACTTGACAGATATATTTAGAACTCTGCATCCCAAGCAACAGAATATACTTTCTTCTCGAGTGCACATGGAACATTCTCCAAGATAGATCATATACTGGGTCACAAAACAGCCCTTCATAAGTTGACAAGAATTGAAATCATACCATGCATACTTTCAGACCACAATGCTATGAAGCTTGAAATCAACCAGAGAAAAAGTCTGGAAAACCTCCCAAAGCATGGAGGTTAAAGAACACCCTACTAACGAATGAGTGGGTCAACCAGGCAATTCGAGAAGAAATTAAAAAATATATGGAAACAAACGAAAATGAAAATACAACAATCCAAACGCTTTGGGACGCAGCGAAGGCAGTCCTGAGAGGAAAATACATTGCAATCCAGGCCTATCTCAAGAAACAAGAAAAATCCCAAATACAAAATCTAACAGCACACCTAAAGGAAATAGAAGCAGAACAGCAAAGGCAGCCTAAACCCAGCAGAAGAAGAGAAATAATAAAGATCAGAGCAGAAATAAACAATATAAAATCTAAAAAAACTGTAGAGCAGATCAACGAAACCAAGAGTTGGTTTCTTGAAAAAATAAACAAAATTGACAAACCTCTAGCCAGGCTTCTCAAAAAGAAACGGGAGATGACCCAAATAGATAAAATCATGAATGAAAATGGAATGATTACAACCAATCCCTCAGAGATACAAACAATTATCAGGGAATACTATGAAAAATTATATGGCAACAAATTGGACAACCTGGAAGAAATGGACAAATTCCTGAACACCCACACTCTTCCAAAACTCAATCAGGAGGAAATAGAAAGCTTGAACAGACCCATCACCAGTGAAGAAATTGAATTGGTTATCAAAAATCTCCCAACAAATAAGAGTCCAGGACCAGATGGCTTCCCAGGGGAGTTCTACCACACGTTTAAAGCAGAGATAATACCTATCCTTCTCAAGCTATTCCAAGAAATAGAAAGGGAAGGAAAACTTCCAGACTCATTCTATGAAGCCAGTATTACTTTGATTCCTAAACCAGACAGAGACCCAGTAAAAAAAGAGAACTACAGGCCAATATCCCTGATGAATATGGATGCCAAAATTCTCAATAAGATACTAGCAAATCGAATTCAATGGCATATAAAAAGAATTATTCACCATGATCAAGTGGGATTCATTCCTGGGATGCAGGGCTGGTTCAACATTTGCAAATCAATCAACGTGATACATCACATTAACAAAAAAAAAGAGAAAAACCATATGATCTTGTCAATCGATGCAGAAAAGGCCTTTGACAAAATCCAGCACCCTTTCTTAATAAAAACCCTTGAGAAAGTCGGGATAGAAGGAACATACTTAAAGATCATAAAAGCCATTTATGAAAAGCCCACAGCTAACATCATCCTCAATGGGGAAAAACTGAGAGCTTTTTCCCTGAGATCAGGAACATGACAGGGATGCCCACTCTCACCACTGTTGTTTAACATAGTGCTGGAAGTTCTAGCATCAGCAATCAGACAACAACAGGAAATCAAAGGCATCAAAATTGGCAGAGATGAAGTCAAGCTTTCGCTTTTTGCAGATGACATGATATTATACATGGAAAATCCGATAGACTCCACCAAAAGTCTGCTAGAACTGATACATGAATTCAGCAAAGTTGCAGGATACAAAATCAATGTACAGAAATCAGTTGCATTCTTATACACTAACAATGAAGCGACAGAAAGACAAGTAAAGAAACTGATCCCATTCACAATTGCACCAAGAAGCATAAAATACCTAGGAATAAATCTAACCAAAGATGTAAAAGATCTGTATGCTGAAAACTATAGAAAGCTTATGAAGGTAATTGAAGAAGATTTAAAGAAATGGAAAGACATTCCCTGCTCATGGATTGGAAGAATAAATATTGTCAAAATGTCAATACTACCCAAAGCTGTCTACACATTCAATGCAATCCCAATCAAAATTGCACCAGCATTCTTCTCGAAACTAGAACAAGCAATCCTAAAATTCATATGGAACCACAAAAGGCCCTGAATAGCCAAAGTAATTTTGAAGAAGAAGATCAAAGCAGGAGGCATCACAATCCCAGACTTTAGCCTCTACTACAAAGCTGTCATCATGAAGACAGCATGGTATTGGCACAAAAACAGACACATAGACCAATGGAATAGAATAGAAACCCCAGAACTAGACCCACAAACGTATGGCCAACTCATCTTTGACAAAGCAGGAAAGAACATCCAATGGAAAAAAGACAGTCTCTTTAACAAATGGTGCTGGGAGGACTGGACAGCAACATGCAGAAGGTTGAAACTAGACCACTTTCTCACACCATTCACAAAAATAAACTCAACATGGATAAAGGACCTGAATGTGAGACAGGAAACCATCAAAACCTTAGAGGAGAAAGCAGGAAAAGACCTCTCTGTCCTCAGCCGTAGCAATCTCTTACTCGACACGTCCCCAAAGGCAAGGGAATTAAAAGCAAAAGTGAATTACTGAGACCTTATGAAGATAAAAAGCTTCTGCACAGCAAAGGAAACAACCAACACAACTAAAAGGCAACCAACGGAATGGGAAAAGATATTTGCAAATGACATATCGGACAAAGGGCTAGTATCCAAAATCTATAAAGAGCTCACCAAACTCCACACCCGAAAAGCAAATAACCCAGTGAAGAAATGGGCAGAAAACATGAATAGACACTTCTCTAAAGAAGACATCCGGATGGCCAACAGGCACATGAAAAGATGTTCAGCGTCGCTCCTTATCAGGGAAATACAAATCAAAACCACACTCAGGTATCACCTCACGCCAGTCAGAGTGGCTAAAATGAACAAATCAGGAGACTCTAGATGCTGGAGAGGATGTGGAGAAACGGGAACCCTCTTGCACTGTTGGTGGGAATGCAAATTGGTGCAGCCGCTCTGGAAAGCAGTGTGGAGGTTCCTCAGAAAATTAAAAATAGACCTACCCTATGACCCAGCAATAGCACTGCTAGGAATTTATCCAAGGGACACAGGAGTACTGATGCATAGGGGCACTTGTACCCCAATGTTCATAGCAGCACTCTCAACAATAGCCAAATTATGGAAAGAGCCTAAATGTCCATCAACTGATGAATGGATAAAGAAATTGTGGTTTATATACACAATGGAATACTACGTGGCAATGAGAAAAAATGAAATATGGCCTTTTGTAGCAACGTGGATGGAACTGGAGAGTGTGATGCTAAGTGAAATAAGCCATACAGAGAAAGACAGATACCA
>NW_024412391.1:56615333-56676952 GCF_014898765.1 Herpailurus yagouaroundi | reverse complement strand
AAAAAAAACCCATTTATTAATTTCTTAATAGAAAAAGTAATCAACTTCCAACTCTTAAAAATTTTATTTCATCTGTGTGGAGGATTTACTAGATAGTTTGAATTTTTTTCACTGCTTATTAACATGTCCTCCAGAGAAAAGAAGGAACTTTAAGTCATTCAAATTTCATATGAAAATTACCTGCCTGAAGTATTCCTGTTATTTTGGATGATTTGGCTGCCTTCCTCAATATTCTTTGTGAATTCCTTCAAAAATCTACCTTCTCAGCTGAGGAAAATGCCCTTTAGGATAGAAAAAAGATAGTTTTTAAATCAAAGCTTTAGAATTAGTTAGCTTCTTTTCTTTACCAGAGAAAAAATATCAATAAGAATGTGGGCTGCTCTTCCAATACCTTCAGGATGATTCTTCAGTGCAAGAGATGTCCTTATAAGATGTCCTTATAAGATCATGGGGACTGCTCAAAAGAGGACACACTGGCAGTTTGCCATTAACTTTGACATTACCTATTTCAAGTGGGTTCTCTGTGACCAGTTCAAGCTTCAAACAGTTAGTTCTCTTTCAAGTACCTACAGTATCATATCTGTGTGACTTCTAAATATACGTTTTTGTGATCAATACTAAAATCAAGTGAAAAGAGAAAAGTCTCCCACTTAAGGAGGGCAGCAATGGTAGGAATAGCAAAGCAGATGAGAGAAAGAAAGAAACAGAGAGACAGAGACATCATAGAAGGAAAAAGGCAGTTGCCAGGCATTTGTTTGCTTTTCTACTTCACGGATCAGGAGCCAAGATTGTGTCACATAATAGGAAAGATGTAGAACTGTCAAGATATATCCAAGCTAGATAATTTGCTGTCCTACATTTGGGGCTTTAGAAGGAGATTATCTTTTAGGCCCAAAGCATCCTTTGAGAAAACCTGGCAAGTAGCCTGGGTGTCAGAAGGAGGACTTTTTGTGTGGTTTTACTGAGATACCCTTAGTTGTGGGTATGGAATGGACTTAGATAAAGCTGAGTTGGGCTTGCAGATGGCTCAGGAAATATTTTCTAATATTTGAGCATTCGTTTGATGGCAGGACACAACACCCTGACACTCAGATAGATGAAAGGCAGAATTCTTTGTTACTTATAGTCCCAACTGACAGAAGATAGGGCCATCTAGCGAATTGTACCTGGTGACAGGATAACAGCAAGCCAGAGTCATACGGGAACACTTACACACACAAAGGGGTAAGGTTAGCTAGGTTTCATGACATCCCTGTAGACTGGCTAATCTAAATAAGTTTTGGGGCTTGGCAGTTTAGGGACTATTTCTAATTGTCTGATGTCTTGCCCTGAGGCAATTTGGGAAGGTACATAGTGCCCAGAGTATGAGAGTCAGATAAAGGAAGTGGTTGGATATGGACTTAATCAGCTGCTCAGGAAGGGGAACTGACTGATATCTATCCAGGCCCCCAAACTGGGTTATGAGAGCATTCAAAACAAACAACAAACAAACCGTATTATAATTGACCCCTGGATGTCTTGGCATTAGTTTGGGGTTTCATTATTTGGAGTATTTACGTGGCTCAAATAGCAGAGGAGATTTTTAGAGAGTAAAGCATAAATTGTGCTGAAAGACAGAGGGAAACATTTTATTATGAGAGTAAAAAGGAGGAAAAAAAAAAGTATAGGGAGTCCTTGTAGACTTGCCCCATAACCAGTTTCCAGTTTATATGACATTAGCCAACAAAACAAATGTGAAAATGCTCAGGGTCTCTAACAATATCTGGAGGAGTTGTGGAGCATGTTAAAAGTATGAGTTATCTTTTAATGGCTCTATCTTGGTGTATTCCTTGAGTCAAGGAGGCAGATCCAGCAGGTACATTGTTAGAGGGGATGAACTAAAAGTTCAGTAAAGTGTATGTAAAGATTAGTGGGTTTTGCTTATAAATCAGAGGACTGAATGGTCATGGTCAGAGATATAAGGCAGGTGGTCTGGTAGCAAGTTGGATGAGGAAAGTAGCAAAAGCACTAAGAAGTGGGAGATACTATTTCCAGGGTTTACCTCCTGCGGAAAACAATAATTTCCATTAATTTGTAGTATGACAGAGATACTAGTACCTTCTACAAGATTTCCCTTTAGGAATGAATGTGTAGAGGTGTATGTTTTGACAGAGAGCAAGGAGCATACCAGGAGCATAGATTCAGGAAGTGGCAAGTCCAGGAAGTATGATAGAATCCCTAGTATCAAAGGAAGAAAAATAATAAATGCCCCATGTCCTATATCTCAGTACCTTACAAGAGAGCTTGTGGACATTGTTGGGATGTTGGTCTCATTGTCAGGGTGAACTCATCTCCATAGCAAGGTCTTGGGCCGGCATGATGTTGCCCGGTGTGTGGGACTAAGGTATTCTTCCCAACTGGATACCCGCTTGAGTTGGTGTGGGTCATGTTGTAGTGGCTCTATGGTACTATAATAAGGCAAAGTCTTTGTGGAATTTGAAGGTAACTTTTTCCTGGGAGCTTGATTTAAAATTATCTTTTAAGTGTAGGTGTTGTGTATATCCAAATGTTACAAAACCAATGACTACATCAGTGATACTCCCATATTTGGATCAAATCATCAGAACACAGCTGGTACAATAATTAAAGGTGGCTAACCCTAGTGTTGCCTGTGTGGCTCAATAGGTTATGTGTCTGACTCTTGATTTTGGCTCAGGTCATTATCTCACCGTTCGTGAGCTTGAGCCCAGCACGGGGCTCTGTGCTGACAGTGTTGACCCTGCTTGGGATTTTCTTTCTCTCCCTCTCTCTCTGGCCCTCCATGCTTGCTCTCTCTCCCTCTTTCCTTCTCTCTCCCTCTCTCAGAATAAATAAACTTTAAATAAAAAGTAGCCAAATCTAAACTTTTCAATAGTTCAAGGTTTTGCCTAGATGGGTGATAGAAGGGTTCTGCTGTAAATAGATTTAAGTCATGTGGCCTGAGTTAGATACATGTTGTTACTAGGATACCTGATTGTTTGGCAATGGAAATGTCAATGACTGAGCTTAGAGATCCAGCATTAGTGTGTAGGCAAGCCCTCCAATTTAGCCAATTATTATGGGCTCTTTGTCTCAGTTATTGGTTTAGTTGATGGCAGGCAAGCCAGTGAGGTCTTTGGGCTCCTGAACTTATATTAGTCAAACTCAGTGGCACATGGACCTCAGCATTTGCCATGTTTGCTTGAAACAGTGGCTTACTTCAAGGGTTTGGGCTTCTGGATTGCAAACCAGTAAAAGCACCCAGATCAGGATTGAGACCAACAGTCAATAGGAAGGTGTGTGCCTGCACTTGACTGACCTTTGTTGTGTTATGTTGATTTTCTTCCAGCTTATATTGTTACCAGTGAGGATTTGTCTGGTTTTATTATTATGGGCTACAGTGTTGATTTCATTATTGTCTCTGTGATTTTTATTTACTATGTGAAATTTTTTTATCTGCCTTCTTTGTAGTCCATACTGTTTGTGAAAATGGCTCTGGACAACTGATTTCAGTTTCCTAGAGGAGATCAGAAAAGAACCAGGATTAATTACCCATTCCTCATAACCTGAATATTGAGGAAGGTCTTTGGGCTGGTGGAAGTCCTGTAACAGATGGATAGGTGCCTGCTCATGGAAAATTTATAGTTAATGGGTCCCAAGAGAGTATGTGTGCTTGACTGGCTTCCAGATCTTATGAATGGGGGAAGGATCAAGGATCTATAAAGCCAGAGGAAGACATTGTTAATGGACCTCATATAATGCAAGTTTCATACACAGGGAGGTGAGACATATCTTCCTTTAAATATAGAAAGGTTTTTTTAATTGGTATATGGTGTGAATCAGCTAAGGAGCCTTAAATTAGGAGAGATTGAGGCCTCAGACAAGATAAACACCCAGTTTGGAGTCCATTTATTGTTTTGTAACTTAAATAGGAGTTTGTTGAGGAACACATTAGGCTCGCAAACTGGCTACCTGGGATCTTTGAGAGAGCTGAAATTTCCATTGAATGATTTTTCCAGAGCCCAGCATTATTCATTCTGAGAAGTGAAATGTGTGCCTTGATTAATATCAGTAGTGTCTCAAACTCTAAAAGAAATAAGGAGTGTCCTGATAGGGCCTTATATTCTTTCCTTTGTATATCATGTGTGACCTTGATTTTTATTTTGGGTATACATGGATCAAGAGATTCCCAGAATTCTTTACTCCAAAGAGGACCACTCTTTGGCATTGGCTGAAGAGTTTTCCTAAAGGTATATATGCAACCACTTGTTGACAAGGGCATCTGATGCTAAGATGCTAAGGGCATGCTAAGGGCATGCTAAGATGCTAAGATGATTGTCAAAAATTTCACCAGTTGGTCTTTGTGTCCCACTTTTTTTTTTTTTTTTTTTTTAATCATGGACATCTGCCTTAAGAATGGAAAGCAGTAGGGGTGCCTGGGTGGCTCAGTTGGTTAAGCGTCCAACTTTAGTTCAGGTCATGATCTCACAGTCCGTGAGTTCCAGCCCCGCGTAGGACTCTGTGCTGACAGCTCGGAGCCTGGAGCCTGCTTCGGATTCTGTGTCTCCCTCTTTCTCTGACCCGCCCCTGTTCATGCTCTGTCTCTCTCTGTCTCAAAAATAAATAAACATTAAAAAAATTTAAAAAAAAGAATGGAAAGCAGTAACATTCTAGTGAGCTCCATCACTTTGAAGGTAGCAACACTACCCATATATCCACACAGTCTGTGAACTCTAATGCTATTCACTCAATTGATTAAAAAGGGCTCCCCAGGTAGCTAAGGTGTCTGGGAGAAGACTGGCCTCCTCCAGCACCCTGAAATGTGACAAGAGACTGAAGATGGGAAGACATTCCCTCCCCTCTAGGTAGAATATGCCAGATGGCCCATGTTTGGTTCCATCCTCCATCAAGGCATCTTCCATAGCTGTGCTGAGCTTGTGGGAGTGTTGCTTTTATGATTAAGTCATAACAGACTAGTGGATATGGACTGTTCATGGTCTGTGACAGCCTCTGTTTCCAAGAGACCCCAGCATGTGGCCAGTAATTGCTTTTCTAATAGCATATAATACAGGGCTGAGTAGGACAGTTTCTTGTATCAAAACCCATGGGCAATTTATGACCATCTTAGGTGGTCCAGAGACTCTAAGAGGCGTAAGAGGTAGTTGATAAAACTTATTTTGTGAAGAAGTCTCTGAGGGTGCTGACATGGGTCTCTTGATTTTAATTTGTACAAATTTAGGGGCCTTTTGTTGCTTCCAGCTCCATTTGAGGTGAACTATTTCTTTTTTTTTTTTTTTTCACTTTTTAAAAGTTCATTTATTTTTGAGAGAGAGAGAGACAGAGTGCTAGATGGGAAGGGGCAGAGAGAGAGGGAGACAGAGAATCTGAAACAGGCTCCAGGCTCTGTGCTGTCATCACAGGTCCTGGCATGGGGCTCGAATTCAGGAATAATGACATCATGACCTGAGCCAAAGTTGGATGCCCAACCGACTGAGACACCCAGACACCCCATAAGTGGAGCTATTTCTAAGTAGCAGCATCAGTGAGATCAAGTAAAATTTGTAAATAAAGAATTATTGTTTTCAGAATCTAGAAAAGTACTAGAAGATGTCAAGTTTGTATGTCCTTACTGAGTGTATCAAATTAATCTCCTCAGAGAAGAAGGTCATCAATGTAATGTCATGCCTGTGCTCCTGGACAAAGATGGACACAGTACAGTTACCACATTGGATGCAAGGACTAGGCAATGGCAAAGATGTTGAGGTATTCCCATGGGCAGCCTGGTAACAGTGGATTGTGTCACTTTGGACATGAAGGCAAATGAAGCTGGGAAGGTGTTGAATAACTCACATGAGTCAAATATTGAATAGCAAAACACATAGCAAATACATAATAGCAAAACATTTTCTAGTTGCTGAGTGAATGGAGCTGGTAATTTTAATAACATTGAGTATTAGATACAGAGGCTATAATGGATGGGCCCCATTGTTAAGATTGCAGTAATTGGTCCTGAGGCACCATTTTTTTTTCTTTGCAGGTGTGAAAACAAGCAAAATTGGGCTATCAATTGGAGAAGCAGTAGGGATAATCACCCAGTCATTAATTAGGTCTTATATAAAAACTTGCACTCCTTAAAGATCCTGTTTAACCTGCATGGGACCATACCAACTATTTTAATTGGGGGTCTGTAGGTTCACATTTTATTGAGCCAATTTGTAAATGCCAAACCTTTAAATTAACTTCATTATTCATTGTGTCAAAACATCTATCCCACTCTGGCATATTTTAGGGCAACACGTACTATGGCAATGGGAAATTTAGGCAAGGCTAGAAAGCAAGACATACCTATTTTCCCTCTATTTTATATTTAGCTGTTTTTCTGAGATTGTAGGTGGCATCTTGTTTAAATTTAGTGGGAACCTTAGGTATGAGTGTAATTTGAGGCCAAATATTTATTACATTCAGGATGTTTTGCCAATTAGTGCATTTTAGCAAACATTAATGTTAATTTAGAAATTGCATTGTAAAGGCACAAAAGGCAATCATTGCCCTTTGTATCTTTTTGTTATATAAATTCTTTTAGTAAATTATGGAGCTTTGTTTCAACACAGTTTAACTTGTATGTGAGAGTTGAGTATTATTAATTATTATTATTATTATTATTATTATTAAATTTCCTCCCTCTGTACCCAAATTTATTTGTATTTTTCCTCTTCCCACTCCCTTCCACTATATATACCTCAGGGGAATTTCCCTGCACCTTGATCTTATTTATAAATTTCTTCCTCTAGAGATCTTTAAGTTGTTATTGTCAGGGTTAAGGTCTTTCCCGGTGGCAACTATCATATGGTCTAAGGACCTCAAGCAAGTTAGACTTGAATTAGCCTTTGGCTATGTCACAAAGGTACTGCAGATATTTCCCTTATAACCCCGCAGATTAGGCTTTGGTTGCAATGGGGCCAAAAGTAGCAGGGCAGCACAGGGGAAAACTGTTGGACCCATTGCCCAGAGGCTGTGGAATTAGAACTACTGTCTGCTATGTCTCTGTCTCTACTCTTCCCTCCCCACATCCACCTTTATATTTCCTGTTTGGGGTTTCCAGCTTCCTAAAGCTTGGTTTTCAGTTTCTGACTCATACTATGAACCTTTGAAGTATTATGTAGAAAGAGGGGAGGAGCCCCAGCAGCCTGCCCCAGGCAGCCATCTCTCATTCCAAGGCTCCCCATTGTACCTCTAAGTGTTTGGAGCTGGCCCTCAGGGAGCTATAGCAACCAATCCTTGGGACCCAGTTAGTTCCTAGTGCAAAGGGACAGTGTATTCATATGTTGGTATGTGGCAGCAATTAATAAGTCCTGAACATCCTGGCTGAGCATCTTGCATTATTTATGCAATTGGGTAACTTCAGTCTGTTTGAGGGTAAGGGAGAATGTAGGGATGAAATACTCAGTCTTTTGCCTCACAGGGCCCCCTTTGGATTAAATAACAGGCTACTGGTCTCCAACATTGTGATGCAAGGTACCCTGAGGGTCTGGGAAGTGTGAAGTTTATTGATGACTGAAGCAAGGTATGCAGCAGCAGTGAAGACAGGTAGGTTGCTACCCCCATGTAAGCAAAGACCAAGGTACCATTTCTCTAACTGTGGGCATCCCAAATATCTTCCTCCACAGGACTGCCCTAAGCACTCAAGTGGCCTATCACTCCTAGTATCATAAAGGAGGCTCCCACCTGTCCTAGCATCTCATTTCCGGAGTTTAGCCACTCAGCACTATTCACTTTGAACATCCCCACAGGGAAGAAGTTTGGGTAAGGGTAAGGAAGGTTGTGGCAACCACGGGCAGACACCAGCTCAAGGGTAACCCAAGCAGTAGATGGCGGTTTTGTCCCAAGCCACTCTCTTGGTGGTTTGAAACCAATTAGTGAGCCAAGAGCACGCCCCCATGAAGCTACCAAGGGGCCTGTGATTATGGCCATGCCATCCTGCTCACAACGTCAATTGTTTTATATGATTTAGAGAATATTTTGTGAGACACGATATGACATTGAGACAGATGAGAGGCAGTGCTCTTTGCTGTAGCTCCAAACCAGACGAGGCTGCCTCTCAGGGCCACACAGGAGGTTGTGCCAGAGGCAGAGTAGCATCAAGCTGGAGCTGAAAGGGGAAACTTTTTTTACTTGTATGGCAAGTAAAGTGAGGTTAGCATCATGGCTCCCTGTGATTGGCTAATTTGAGTAATTTCTCAAACTCTAGGGCATAGGGATTGTCCCTAGTTGTCTAATTCCTGGCCCTGGGGCAATTAGTGTAGCACCTAGTAGCCAGGAGTGTGTGTCTGATAAGGAAGTGGTTGAGATACAGCTTCTCAAGAAAGGAAGCTGATCAGCCTCTCGCCAGGACCTCAAAGTTGGTCAAGGCAACATTACAAACAAAAACAAAAACACTGTATTGCAGAGGACTGTTCTTGGGCAGTGGCAGCTGCAGGAATAGATATACTAGGCCAGGCAAATTAAAGTCACAGCCAGACCCCAGGCAGGTTCACTGTTGATTGGTTTTGGCTGACTTCATCTTCAAATGCCAACAGAGCAGGGATCAACTGGGCTGGCATTGTGTGTAGTTGTGAAAGTGAGAGGAGCCACACTGCACTGTGCAGGTCCAAGAACCTCTCCTCACTGTGTGAGAAGATCACATTAATTCTAACTCCATCCCTGCCAACCTCCCCAGCCTTCTTCATGACTGAGCATCTGAGAGGTATTGGGAGAAAGATGAAAAATCAGAGGAATGATAATGTTACATTAAAAAAAAAAGGGAATAGCAAACTTACATACAAACCGTTGAAATTATTGGATTTCATGGAGTTTACTGTTTAGAAATAAATAGGTACATTTTTCTTTTTTCTATACTGGTAAATTTTATTTATTTTTTTTTTTAAATTTTTTTTTCAACATTTATTTATTTTTGGGACAGAGAGAGACAGAGCATGAACGGGGGAGGGGCAGAGAGAGAGGGAGACACAGAATCGGAAACAGGCTCCAGGCTCCGAGCCATCAGCCCAGAGCCTGACGTGGGGCTCGAACTCACGGACCGCAAGATCGTGACCTGGCTGAAGTCGGACGCTTAACCGACTGCGCCACCCAGGCGCCCCAATATACTGGTAAATTTTAGCCAGCCCAAACAAAATGGATTAGCAGGCTGATATTGGTCTGCAGACAGCCAGGTCACATTCAGTCTCTGACTGAATCTATATTCATGAAGTTTATTGTTTTCCAATTTCCAGCACTTCTAGTCTCAGAGAATACATGTGCACCCCCTTGCTCCTTCTTTAGGATCGAGGAACACTAACTTCCTTCCACCTAGATTCCCTGGGCCTCACACAGCATAGATAACTGACTCGCAAATACTATTTGCATCACTTTGCAACCCAGACTTATCCATTTTCCCCTGTCTACTAGGGACGTATTTCATCCTGTTAAAATGATCATCCTCTGACCCCCTAATTCCCTGTAGTTAGAACCCATATTTCTCTGTTCATCCTTAAAGTTAAATTTCATGAATGTGATCTTAATGTTCATTTCTAGGTCTCTGTTTCTATGTTTAATTTATTTTCAAATATATTATAAGGCATATATACAAAAGAGAGTACGTAAATATACGGTTTATAGAAGAAAATAAACTGAACATCAACATATCCCTTGCTTAGCTTAAGAAGTAGAAATTATGAGAATCTTTGAAACCCCCTATATATAAAACCATCCTCTTCTGTTTTCCAAATATATTTGTGAACATTCCGATGATTTTAATTTTAGTGCATATGCCCGTACACATGCAGTAAGTTGTTTGGTTATTCTTGTTTCTATTTTATACAAATAAAATCATGCTATGTATATTCTTCTATAATCCAGGTTTGTTATCTAATATTATATCTGTAAACCTCATGCATGTCAATGCTGGTATCGGTAGCTTTTAGATTTTACTATTGTAAACCATTCCATTGATAAAAATGTAAGTCATATTTCTATTCTGCTATTTACAAATAGGATTATTTTAATTTTTCTTATTTGAATAAGATTGCTATCACAATTAGAATTAAGTTCTGCTGAAAGTGACAGAAAATGTGAAGAAAATGTATCTCTAAGCAAAACAGAAATTTATGTTGCTTCCCCATGAAAGCTCCAGTAGGTAGTTCGGGGTCTATATTGTGCTCCATGTTTTCAAGAAACTAGATTCCCTTTGTCTTCATGGTTCATAGTTTCTGGCCTCGAGTCCCAATTTCACCTCCTTATTCACATATCTTGGTCCAGTTTCAATCCTCTTGGTAGCAGTCTAGACAAAGGGAAGAAAGAAAAGGAAAGAGACAGCACACAGCATATTTTTAAAGAACACTGGCCAGAAGGTACACTCACCACATCTGCTCAGATTCCATTGGATGAAACCAAATCTCTGCACTCCTAGCTATTTTCTTCTGATTGACTGTGGACACAGCTAATAGCGAGGGGCTTTAGTACTAAAAAAGTGTGAAAATGGATATTGGGAACAGTTAAAAAAAAATCTCTGCTAAAACTACTATGGATATTCCTGTGTATGATTCCTGGTGCTGACCAAGCCATACACATATATCCATATTTCTGGGTAATTCATAAAATTTTCCATAGTAATTTTTCAGTTAATACTGCCACTTGAAGACCTCTTATCTTTCCCATCCCTTGGTATTTTTATGCATTTTAAATTTATTATTATTATTATTTCTTACTGCCTTGTGAAAACAAAGCAAGAAATATTCAGTCTGCAACTCAGAAGAGAAGAATTCTGGCCCTCCCCAGAATTCGACCTGCTGACCCTCTGATCTTGGACCACCAGCCACCAGATCTGTGAGAAATAGATTTCTGTTGTTTATAAGCTACCCCCTCTAAATGACTTATCTCTGCATTTACTAGGTCTTATGAAATGTCTTTGGAAACAGTTAAAGAATTGTTCGTAAGGACCTCTCACTTTTTCACTGGCTTTATTTACATTTATTTATGTATATTTATGTTTAGTATTTATATATTGCATACTTTTGCTCGTATATTTATAAAGTTTATTTTTATTGTTAATAGACAATTTCTATACTGCTTTTATATCTGGACCTTTATATCTGAAACTTTCAGAGAGACTCTCCTATTAATTAATTTTCTGTAGATTCTTGTGGGTTATCTATTTAGACAACTGTTTCTCCTACAAATAATGATAGGTTTGTATTCTCCTTTCCAATACTTAAAATTTGTATTTTACTTCTTTATGTTATTTGACTGGCTGGGATAGTCTTTGTAATGCTGACTAGAAGAACTATTTATTAATAAGCATTCTTAAAAAATGTATGCTTTTAAACGGACTGCTCTGAACATTTCACCACTGACCATATGATGTTTTAAATTAATTACCTGCTTTAAATTAAAAGTCTTTTTTATTCATATTTTAAGAATATTTTGGTTAATAAATGTTCACTCATACTAAATAACTTTCTGCATTTATTGACAAAATAATATAGCCTTCCTCCTTTAGTTAGAATTACATTATTGGATTCCCTTGATGATGTTAAATTTTGATGTATGTATTAAATTGAACCCAATAAATTTAACTTTATTTTTGATTCACTGAAAGACTCATGTTGCAGATTGCTAATATTTTATTTAGGATTTTTTGTATCTTAATTTATAAGTCACATTATTTTTTTTCTCATACTGTCCTCATGATTTTAATATCAAAGTTACATTCCATTCATAAAATAAATCAGGGTATATTTTCCCGCTAGTTTTTTAGTACTTTGTGTAAAATTTAACTATTGGTGCCTTGAAACTTGTCCCTAAATTTATAGGACTTAATATGTACCTTGTGGGTAGATTTTAAATTTCTCATTCAATTTTTCTACTGATCATAGGAAAT
Source organism: Herpailurus yagouaroundi (assembly GCF_014898765.1). Lineage (NCBI taxonomy): Eukaryota > Metazoa > Chordata > Mammalia > Carnivora > Felidae > Herpailurus > Herpailurus yagouaroundi. The sequence goes on along the minus strand of NW_024412391.1, from coordinate 56,665,041 downwards.
TTCAAACATATTTCTTCATGAGACAGTTTTGATTATTTATAGTGTTCTGCCATTTTTCTCTTAAGCTTAGTCTTTGTTTCTTTTAAATAAAAATATACTCTTTATATTCAATTTCATCTACTACTATAATATGTAACATATTCACCCCAAATCTCTGTTTTAAGTTTATACTGAGTATGCTTAACTCATTATTTTTTCAGCTTTTCTTTTTATTCTGTGCGCATATTTAAAGATAAATTTTCCTCCATCCCACAAGTTACATGTAATATCCTTATTTTGATTCGATTTTAAGTGCGTTCCAATGTCCATTATGAATTCTTAATTAAGTTAACTTAGAAATGTGTTTTCAAATTTTGAAATTAGAGATTTTTTACTATTTATTATTTCATGATTTTTTATATGTTGCATAAAGTTAGAGATAGTGGGCTACATAAGGCTAAAATATTTTGAGACTTCTTAGGCTTAGAACATGATAAGTTTTTATTTTATTTTGTTTTTGTTGTTGTTGTTGTTATTATATATTTATTCTGTGTGTGAGAGAGAGAAAGAGAGAGAATGAGGGAGGGAGGGACAAAGAGAGAGAGAGACAGAGACAGAGAGAGAGAAACCCAATCAGGCTCCACACTGTCAATGCAGAGCTTGACACAGGATACGGGGCTTGATCTCACAAACCGTGAGATCACTGACCTGAGCAGAAATAAAGAGTGCAGTGGTCAATGGACTGAGCCGCCCAGGCACCCCCATGATCAGTTTTTAACAAATGAGCCATGTGGGCTCAAAAACAATCTGTCTTGATTCTGAGATACAGTTTTCAAAAAAATAATTATGAGATCAAGTGTTCTCATTGTGGTTTTAAAATGTTTTGTACTCTTAATGAAATTATAATTGTATGAACAATCAGTTATGGACAAAATGTTGTCAAGATCCCCCAACACATTGGATGAGACAGTAGGTACCTGAAGATTGTTTTAAGGTTCAAACGTTCAGTCTCTTCTGATCCAGTTTAGTGACACCTGTCAGTACAACTCCCTCAAAAAGTTATTTAATCCTTTATCAGATTGATTACAGTCAGTTCCATGTGCCAGTGCTTCATCCACTGCTCTTTTCAAGATATGTTTATTTTTTTTTTTTAGATTTGATTAAAGGTGCATTAAACATACATGTATCCACATGAGAGTTTTGCTTTTGATCTCTGGCTCCTGAGCCCTTCACCAAGCTGAGTCGTAATCAGCTTTTATGCTTAAAGCATTTTTCAGGTTAGGAATGAGAAATAGATACATCTCCCTTCCCCCACCCCCACCAATAGAACTTCTGGATTCTCTCTTTTTTTTTTTTTTTCATGTATATTTTTAAATCAGCCCATATTTTCTGTTAATCTCTCTCTCTTGGTGTCTGATCAGAGATGCAGACACTAGCAACTGAAGTGTGCTGATAGTATTCTGTTTCTCAATTCTTCCCCTAAAGGCAAAGTTAAAATGGCCCATTTTCTGTCTCTATTATTGCAAGATACACTTTTAGCAAATGTTTTTCCACAGTCCCAATAATTGTTTCTTCACTTCTTACCACCTACCCTGAAATCAATGGATGATAAATTAACTTTTATTATAATAGCCTCTGTATTAGCTTTGGCTGCCATAATGGAGTGTCACAGACTGAGTAGCTTAAACAACAGAAATTAATTTTTTCACCGTACTAGAGTCTAGAAGTCCATGACTTAGGTCCTGAAAAATTTAGTTTCTGATTAAAAAAATAATACTTTCTGGCAATGCCTCTCTTGCTGGTTTGTATATGGCTGCCTCCTCACTGTGTCTTTACGTGGCCTTTCCTCTGTGCACACAAAGAAAGAGAGTGCTCTCTAGTGTCTCCTATTCCTTGTGTAAAAAGTAGGGCTGCCTTGGATTAGGGTCTTGTGCTTTTAACCTCATTTAACTCTAATTACCTCCCAAAGGCTTCACCTCCAAATAACATCACATTCATGGATAGGGCCTCAACATGTGAATTTTGTTGTAGACCATTTAGTCTATAACAACATCCCACTTCTAAATATCAATTCTTACATGGTATCTACAGTTGATATTTTAATAACAACCCACAAATCTCAGTAACTTAACACAAGAAATACTTCTCATTCCTGTTGATTATCACACAATTGTAGGTCCTGCTATAAGGCACTGCTCTGTATGTCGTTTTCATATTAAGGTTCAACCTAATATAGTAATTCTTATGGTAGACAGGATATGCTATGGTAATATAACATGATTACTCTTAAAACTTTGGCTTAGACACCATATATTGTCACCTCCCGTCACACTCAGGTGGGCCAGGCAGGGTTAGTTAGTTAGCATGCTGTCAGATGGGGGAGAAATATACACACAACCTTTCTATGTCCTTATATTGACTGGTATTGTATGTATTTTAAGTAGAAGTGAGTCACTTTACATTGATTATGATGCTTGTATACTTGAAGTAATTTCGGCCATTCTACTATCTGCTTTTTGTCCTAATATATTTCTAAAGTATTTTTCCTTTTTTGTGAACTCTTTTAAGTTTAGTATTTTCCTAATTCTTGCCCTCATTATTTTTTTCTAATCCTGTATTTTTTTCTATCAGCAGCTTTGCTGAAAATGTTAACATGAATATTTAATCTAAATTTAGTATTAATCAATAGCCTACCCTTGGTGATACAATCCAAAGACCTTAGAACACTTCGATTCTGTTTATCTCATTCAAAAATTTAATGCTTTTTGTATAGGATTTTAGTTTGATATTAATTTTTTTCACCATAAAAAAGAAATGTACTAAATATTTCCATTTTGGTTTTAAACAGTCAGTGTTTATTTAGATTTACGCTCAAGTTCATGAATATTTTTGTTAATATCCCTTTTTACATCTCAGAACAATCTTTGGGTTCATGTTTCATCTTCCAGAAATATAACTTTAGAAGTCTCTTTATTTTTTTATTTTTTTAAATTTTTTAGAAGTTTATTCTTTTTTATTATTTTTTTTCAATATATGAAATTTATTGTCAAATTGGTTTCCATACAACATCCACTGCTCAGAAGTCTGTTTAGTTGATCTGTTGGTAATACATTTTTTTTTCAATTTCGTTGTTCTGAAAAATCTTGATTTTTTGACATCATTCATTTAAAATGATGATGGCTTCACAGGCTCTATAATTTTTCACTGACAGTTAGTTTTCTCTTAGTCTCCAATCTTGCACCATACACAGTTGTGAACTCCATTTATTTTCCATTCCTCTGCTGGGAATCTACCTTTGTTCTCAGATTGCTTTTGAGATCTTCTCTTTGTCTTTGGATTCTGGGAGTTTCATTATCATTTGTCTAAGTATGAGCTTCGTTTTTAAACCATACTGGGGTTTTATAGGTTTTTCTCAGTTCATCATTTGGTATCATTTGCCAATTCTGAAAAATTTTCAGCCATAATCATTTAGATATTGCTTTCCTCCATTTCTTTTAATCTCCTTCAGAATTATTATTAGACATATTTTAGTCCTTTTAAATCCACCCTCTATTTAAATAAGCTTTCGTCTCATATTCACTGTTTCTTTACCTCTCTTGCTACATTCTGAGTATTTCTTTTGCATCTGTCTTTCAGATTACTAATGAAATTTTTAACAATGCATGACATGCTGCATGGCTATCCTCCTGTTTTTAATTCAATTTGTCATATTTCTCATTATTTGCAGGCTTAACTGGTTATTTTTCAAATCTCCCTGGCCAATTTGATATCAAATTAATAGTTTCAGTGTTCTTTGTTTGAAATGTATTTCACAATGAGACAATTAATTCATTTATGCAAACAATATTTTTTCTAGGCTATAAAGACAGCCAATAAAACAAAATAATCAAGGAAATAACAAATAAAATCCTTTAAAACTGGAATTAATTAGTTAAATTAAAGTTGAATTAAATGTTTTAGAGATCTATTTCTCAATTTTTAATCATATTTAACTCTTCATAATGAAAATAACACTTGTTAACAACATCTGGTTCAAATCAGCCACTCCCAGCATTTTTGAAAAGAGAGTATTTTCACAAGCTCTACTTCTGAGCGTTGTATAGAAAACAGAGCACATATCACAGGAGCTTTTTTATTTCCTCTTTTCAGTATCTTTCTTGGTTCTTACATAATGACTATTTAAATAACTATATAGAGATTGCTTATAAATCTACAGATAAAAACATTTTCTAAAAATTGGGTTACTCTGTGGGGTGCCTGGGTGGCTCAGTCTGTTGGGCATCCAACTTCAGCTCAGGTCATGATCTCACGGCTTGTGAGTTCAAGCCCCGTGTCAGGATCTGTGCTGACAGCTTGGAGCCTGGAACCTGCTTTGGATTCTGTGTCTGCCTCTCTCTCTGTTCCTCCTTGCTTATGCTCTGTCTCTCTCTCCTTCAAAAATAAGTAAATATTAAAAGAAAAAAAAAATGGGTTACTTTGAAAGCCAAAATGTACTGTTTCTCCTACCTATGGTTCTATTAGAAAACAGCCATTTGTTAGATGGTTTAAGATTCCAAGTCAAGAATGCCAGAGATTATTTTTAATATTGATAATTCAGTTAGGAATATGATTAAAATAGAAAATTAAAAAAAATGTCTCTATATGAGCTAGGAAAACGTCCATTTTTTTTAAGTTTATTTATTTTGAGAGAGAGAGAGCACAAGCAGGGAAGGGGCAGAGAGAGAAGGAAAGAGAGGATCCCAAGCATGCACCACCCTATCAGCACGGAACCTAACGTGGGGCTCAATCCCATGACCCTGAGTTCATGAAATCAAAGTTGGACGCTTAACCAACTGAGCCACCCAAGCACCCTGGAAAATGTCCATATTTTTAAATATTTTTTAACATTTTATATTTATTTTTGAGAGAGAGAGACAGAGCACAAGTGGGGGGTGGTGCAGAGAGAGAGGAAGACACAGAATCTGAAGCAGGCTTCAGGCTCTGAACTGTCAGCACAGAGCTGGGTGTGGGGCTTTAACCCACAAACTGTGAGATCATGACCTGCACTGAAGTCGGGCACGTAACTAAGCCACCCAGGCACCCGAAAACATCCATGTATTTAAAAACATATTCCAAAGGAGAGGAAATGAAAATCAGGAAATTACCATTTACTAAATACATACTGTGTCTTCACACTGTGCTGTTACTCTGTCCGTAGGATCTCATTTAATATTTACAACTTTATTAAATATAAACAATCATTTAACACTGAAAGCATTTCTTTTTTTTTTTTTTAATTTTTTTTAATGTTTATTTTTGACAGAGCGAGAGACAGAGCATGAGCAGGGGAGGGGTGGAGAGAGAGGGAGACACAGAATCCAAAGCAGGCTCCAGGCTCTGAGCTGTCAGCACAGAGCCTGATGCGGGGCTTGAACTCATAGACTGCGAGATCATGACCTGAGCCAAAGTCGGCTGTTCAACAGGCAGAGCCACCCAGGCGCCCCTGAAAGCATTTCGGAGGGTGTTGTTGTACCCATTCCATAGACCGGTATATTGAGTCGCTCATGGAAGTTAAGAGACTAGTGAAATACTCTTGTAGAGATTTCAAGTAGTTAGAAGTTTAAGATTAGAGACATAGATATGATGCTAGGTTGTTTTTTGTATAGACATGACAGTTTAAAACTTCGAAGTTAATGGAATCCTTTTAGAGAAAGAGTATATGTGGAGTAAACATCTGAATTGAACCAAATATATCTAACTTTCCCCTCCCTTGTCGCAATTTACAGATCCACGTAACTCTGGGCCCTTGGCCACTGGCTCAATGGAGAGGTCTTGGCCACCCCATCATTGCTTCATTTCTCTATATAATTTGCCATTGTGGCCTTCTGCAAGGTGAATGCTGGCCTGTGATACAGACTCATCTCAATCATCGTGGGAGGAACTGGAAAAAGGTCCAGTCCACAGGCTCAACTTAACTGAACTTGCTGAAGTTTCCTCTACCACTTCTGGACTCCAGTGAATCACAGGTGTGGGGGATCTGGCTTTCCCAGAATCTTCTATGGAGAGCACAGTAACATAAGCCAGAAATGTGGGCAATGTAATATCCCCATGGGACAAATTTTTACCAAGAGGTAGAAAGCAGGATAGATGACCTATATGTCTGCTTCTCTTTGCAGATATATTGCTGCAAAATGAAGAGGTCCTGTGAGTTCTGAACAGACATATCAAATATGGCTAAGTAACCAACCATGTCAACGAGTGAAACTGTGGTCAGCTTGGTAAGACACTTTCTGGTTTTGTTTTCCTTATTAAATTCTTTCTCTACCTTATGTAATCCCCCACCCGCCACCCCCCACCGTTACCTCTTCTGCTCTGGAATTGTACCCACCAATAATTAGAATGGCAGCTTTGTTCCAGGCACTGTGTGTAAGGAAACCAGGAAAACTTACCATCAAATATTGTAAGTCAAAAAGAGTTGGAGGAAGGGTGGAGAGTGGATGGTGGACATCAAGAATGTTAAACACAGCAGTGAGTCTTATAGACATCAGTGACAACAGGACATTTATATGACAATTAGGAATTCTTCAGCGACATTTCAGAATACTGTATTAGTGCGCTAGATATGAAAGGAAGACCTGATTCATTATTAAAGAATATATTATTGCTTGTGTCTTTTAAAAAATATCCTACCTTATAGTATTCAGAAAAACAATCCTCATTCTATTTTTTCCTAAATAGTAGAAATGTGTGTATATATATACATACATCTTCATATATATATATATATATATATATATATACATCTTCATATATATATATATATAATTTTTTCTATTTCTATTTATGGAAACGGGACTTGCCAAGTTGCAAAATCATTTATTATCTTGGTATGTATGTTTTATCTTCAAGGTATCTTTTTATTTTATATAAACACACTCCCAAACACATGAATGAAGAACATTTGTTGATTACACTCAACAAGCATATATAGTGTAAATACATAAACAAAATGTACATATGTCAATATCTAGCTTATCTGCAAATCAATGTTTATGACCTCTTCAAAAGTAGTGAAACAGAGTTAAACCAGCGATTCATTTAAACAAGCAATATGTTTCTCGAGTCCCAAAAAATGTTAACAGAAGTTTCGTCGTTATCCCAGTTTTACTCAAAATGTTCAGTATCACATTAAACCATTTTTTAAAATATTGAAAACAAGGTCATTGGTCATAAGAAGCAGCAGCCAGTGTTCCCTCGGTGTCTGTTAAGGATAAAACCAGCGACCGGTCTAGCCAGGGCACGTGTATTTCCGAGATTGGCGTGTGACGTACAGTCTTTTCCACCCAGCGCTCACGAGCTCGCAGCTGCAGCTGTTATGTGCGGAGCCTGGCACTATTTATGCCTCTGCCTCCTGTTCTCTTCAGAGCCCTTGTTCTCAAACATTCACCCCTCACTGACTGTCGAATGCCAGGTCGAGTTGTCTGTGGCTGCTAGTTCTTGTAGCCATTCCCGTCTCTGCCCTGTCTTTGAAGTCGAACTTCGGAAGATCTTCGAACACATTCTTTCCCTAACCTCTTTTCTGTCATGACACTTCGAGTCGTCGTGCACCACTTAGCAGGCTATCTTGCGGACCTCTGCCCCATGCACTTGTCCTGGCCATGTCCATGGGCCAACTTCGTTTTATTTCATATGAAGTATGGAGAACCTGTGCTTTTCCTTCATACAGTACCTTATACTGCCCAAGTGCTTTCTGATATATTATTATCATTGTTTTTAATTTGATCATCACAGATTTGTAAGGCTAACAGGGGACTGTCAGTTTTCTAACGTGTATTGAAAATGCAGCCAGACGTTGTGGCATGTCGTTTCTATGTAGTATGATATCACATTAAGTTTAATTTTCTCAGCGTATTATCCCCCACTTAACTAATAGGTAGCCGAGACAATAATGAGAGTTATCTAAGTCCGTACAGTAAGGAGCTAGAGGATGCAGATAATATGTTACAACTACAGGGCTTTTCTGCTATTCCCTATCACTTCCTACATCCCACAGGTGATTGCTTAAGTAAGCCAGTTATACAACTTATACCACTGAGTTTTGTAACAATTTGCATGCCTTCTCTATTGTATTTCTAATATTACCTAATTGTTCTTTGGGGATGAACCTATTTCCTTTGAGTTTCGGAGTATAACTTAACTTTTACCTGTAGCATGTAGAATGTGCATGATAAATATTTGAGGAATAATTTGAAAAGGGAAAGTTTACTATAAAGAATTATTGGCTATAAGAGAAGATTGAAGTCAGGAGAGATTAAGAAGTAGGGAAGGGCACTTGGATGGCTCATTCAATTGGGCGGCGACTCCTGATTTTTGGCTCAGGTCATGATCTTGTGGTCGTGAGTTTGAACCCCACATCAGGCTCTGCACTGAGCATCAAACCTGCTTGAAATTCTCTGTCTCCCTCTTCCCCTCTCCCCTGCTTGCATGGTTTCTCGCTCCCTCTAAAATAAGTGATAAAAAATAAATACTTTCATTTTTTTTTAATTTTTTTTCAACGTTTTTTATTTATTTTGGGGACAGAGAGAAACAGAGCATGAACGGGGGAGGGGCAGAGAGAGAGGGAGACACAGCATCGGAAACAGGCTCCAGGCTCCGAGCCATCAGCCCAGAGCCTGACGCGGGGCTCGAACTCACGGACCGCGAGATCGTGACCTGGCTGAAGTCGGACGCTTAACCGACTGCGCCACCCAGGCGCCCCCAAAAATAAATACTTTTAAAAAGAAGGAAGGAAAAACATAAAGAATATAGGAAGAGTGGATTGTAAGGAGCAGACAGTATCCCTATAAGGAGGTTCCTCTCCACCCAGTCCCACGGCTGAGATGGAGATCTTGCAATAGTGGGCACGATTGTGGCTCACTAGTGACAGGGAATTTTCTGTGGTGCCATTCCAATAGGACGTTCTGGAAATGTGCCCTCTGGAACAGGTAGGAAATGTGCCCTTTATGGTACCGGGCAAAGCATTCATAGAGAGACGTCTCACAAGAGGCACTCTACCATAAAATCTCCTAAAGGAGGTGACATGGAAACTTCTCAGATCTGGGTGTTGCTGGCTGCTTTGCCCTGTTGGAGCTGGCACTGGGAAAGCTGCCAGAGCTTGTGGCTGAGGAACCCCCTCACACTGGCAACCAAAAGAAAACCCCACATTCCTGCAGTGTCTCTCCAGTGCCCTCTATGGACAGAGCTTAATGTTGTGCAATCTGGCGATGTAAAAAATATTTAAAGGGCCCAAATCCATTTTCACAGAGCTGATAAACAGGGTAAATTTGGACCCGAGAAGCAATGAATTGATCAATTGATAATTTATACAGTCTTCTTGATGTCATTTTAAATTACAATCACTCAATTCAGTTCACTCAATAAAATGAAAACAAGGAAAGTTTATGTGGTTCAGATTCAAGAAAGTAAGGTTCCTTCTTGGCTACCGTCTACAGAATGTTTGATTTTTAATCAAGTAACCTCATTGGACCATAAAGTAGTTATGCAATGTGTAAAAATTTCTTCACAGCTTGTGGGGAAACTCAAACTGAATAATCTTTATAAAATCTATACCTAATCTCCAGCACACAATATTCCCTTTCCTAAGTGGTTCATGATGATATTTACACTGTGTTTACAAATCTAAAATGAGAGACCTAGTATTCTAGTTAGTTTCTCAAGGACTTTTAAAATCTATTTCTATTTGTTTTCAGGGAACTCAAAATATAGTTATTACAAAATTTCTGTCTTTTGGCCAAAAATAAGTTAACCTAGATTAGTTTAATTTAAGCCTTTTTTGTTTTCTCATGGATGAAAGAAGTCAGAGATATTCGGGGGTCATGACTCCATCAGGTCAGCTAAATCTTTTAGGTAACTGGCAAGGTTCAGCCTATCAGTAGGCCCACGTGTTCAGTGACTACAGTTCTGAGATTGATATGTTGTTGTTTGCGCCTCTGTTGTAATTGACATAAAACATGTCTGTGATACCACTTTGTTCCCTAAAGTCATAGCACAACTACATCAACATTTGGTGATGTATGCTTCTTGGGAACTCTTCCAGAAGGAAGCAAATTAAAATGTTTGCAACTAATGGGAAAGGATGTGCTACTATTTGCATATGGGTTCAGTCAGATAAGCCTGATTTGGAGAAATGGATTTGGAGCTGAACACATGATTTTAGAAAATTTGCTTACACTGAATTTTCTCATCTGTGAGAAGAGAATAATATTACTCTCTCATGGTGTCCTTATGATATATACATGAAATAATATATGTGAGGCATTTATAGATTGACTGTCAGATGGTGACAGCTCAGTAAATGGATTTGATATATATTCTTTTTCATGCTAGTATTTTAAATGCTTAAGATTCTCTCTGTTGTATGTATGCATGTGTGTGTGTGTCCATCTGTCTCTTCCTCTCTCTCTCTCTACATATGTAAAATCTACACATATACCTATATGCTTATATGCTTATATAATTGATATAATACAGTCATATGAATACAGGTATTAGATATAATGTGTTATTATTATTATATAATCTCATATAAATTGATCCCATCCTCCTTATTTTTGACCTCATTTCATTCAGTATTCCCAGTCACTCATTTTCTCCAGTCACCACACCTATTCCCTATTTCCTTATCCATCAAGTTCATTCTCCCCTCCAGGCCTTTTCTCTTATTGTTCCATCTTCTTGAAATGTTCACCCACCAGGTAACCCCATGAGTGGCCCCATTCTCATTATTCAGATCTAAATTCAAAGAGAAACTCTTCAAAAACATCTCCCCAGACCATGCTACCTTATCTAGCTCTCCCTTTTTGGCCAGTCACCTATTTTAATCACTTTTATTTCCTTCATGGAAAGGACCACTATTTGAAATTTCCTCATTCACATACTTGTTCACTGTTAAAAATGTCTTTCCTGTTCCACTAAAATATAAAGTCTCATTTATTTTTGTGTTCACAATGTCTAGAAGAATATGTAGCATGAAACAGATGATTGCTAAAAATATCTGAAATGAATGGAGGTTTGAGGCATACTTGAAATCTTGTGGAATTTCCTCACAGCCCTTCTTAAAGGAAAAACCAAATTAAATAGCTGCTGGAGAATTTATGGAGGTTTTTGAGTTTATGGCAAAAATGAGACTCATTTGCCCTCTGAAAATTCTCAGTTGAAATAGCTAGAGATGCAAAGCTATCAAGAATAAAGTATCCACTTTTCTGTTAGTTGTCCATTACTGGCTAGCAAACCTTACCCAAATTTAGTAATTTTAAATAACAAAAAGTATTATTCCTCAAAATTTTGTGAGTCAGCTGGGCTCCAGTGCATGACCTCATGATACACATTACATATGAATATAAAAAAAGCATTCCTCTTCAGGGAGCCTGGCCAGATTTCCTCATATCGTAGCTGACGGTGTCTTGATAGACCAGTCTTCGGCTTACATCAGAGTAGCAGATACCTCACTGGCCGGCAAGTCACATGACTGGCCAACGACAATATCCCCAAGGACACGGATGTCAGGAAGAGTGACTACAGATGGAAGGAGAAACTGCAACCTATTTGACTACAGTTTCTCTTGGCCTCAGATCTTCTACCATGAATCATAGCTGCCATTGTAAAATAGCATCTCCTTGTCTCTGGGAGACTAACTTTTTGCTAAACCACTGCCTTTTTATTCTTAGGGTTATGTTACCCTTTCCAAAAAGTTTATGGTATGTAATGTATGTGCTTCCGTTTAAGGAAGATACAAAAAATGTAGGGCTCTCCCAGTTTCATGAAAAAAAATTCCATTAGGGCAACTGTATCCATAGGGAGTCATGATAAAGGAGTAGGAAGAAGAGTAGACTCAAGTGTCCTTGGACAAGAACTCTGCCTTTAGTTTTCCAACACCTGGAAATCCTATTCCCCAAATTTATTTTGCATACAATTATAGTAGGTGTATGGACTATACATGGCAGATAGAGATTCATGTTGTAGTTTGGTATGTTTTCCATATGAAAATGAATAGTCATCTGCACAATGATAAATGGAATATCAAAGATCATGAAAGTATTTTTTCAAGTTAAGATTTCCTTTTGGTCAGTGTATTAAACAGGTTACATGTCTAGTATACGTACAAATTGTAGTGAATAAAAACAGCCTCTGGTCTCAGAATCTTACCTTTTAGCTTCTTGGCCATAACTGGAAGAATAAATGGGTAGTTGGGACAAAAATAGGAAAGGTAGACACCCAGGTCTTGCTATGAACAGTGACAGGAAAAGGGAGTTATTGAAAGAGTTACTGACACCTTTATGACTTTAAAATTACTGTAGGATACAGTCCCAGTGTGCTTACTTTTCTTATGAAGCTCAATATAGTTCCTTCAAACAGTGTTACAAATTAGTATGATTACTTTCGTTAGCAGTTTTCAATGGCTTCCTCTGCTTACTGAAACTGTTCCCTGAAAACTTAAGTTCCCTCCATTTTTTCAAACGCCATGATCTTTCAATTCCTATCGTCTTATTGTTGCATTTGATTGCTAATCTTTTTTTCCATCTTAAAAAGTGTCTTACTCTGTTTTTTTTTTTCTTGAAAGTATGCACTCTTTTTTTTCTTCCTTTCTGACCAATACTTGTTTGATTTCTCCTGCTGTCTGCATCTCCCAGTTAAGTGTACCCTAGGTTAATGCTTATTCTTTTCTCCTTTATTTTTATTCTTATTTCCCTAACATGTATTCTGGCCTATTGTAATTATTGACATCATATAACACATCATCACTGCTCTTGTAATCTCATTGGAGCAAGCATGTCACACTCTGGATTTGTGGACCCGTAGGGCAATTTTTTGAATAGCTGCTTCTTTGGAACAAACACACTTAGGAGAAACACACTTAAGAATAAACACAGGAGATATTTAAGAGGTTTAAAGGTTTAAGATAATTTCTCACTTAGTCAACTGTTCTGGGCTCCAACCTCCTAATTTTCCTACCTGTCCAACTAGCTTCTACTGGGCTCCCAATTCTCAATACACTATAAGTACTCAATACATGTTGCAAGAATGAATGAGCTCTATTTCTCTCCGTGTTGCTATCACCCTCATGAACTGATAATGACTCCCTAGTATTTACTGACACCTTTATGACTTTAAAATTACTGTAGGATACAGTCCCAGTGTGCTTACTTTTCTTATGAAGCTCAATATAGTTCCTATACTAGTCTCTGTAGTTTCCTTTCTGTACTTCATAGACCATATTCTCATTCTGCACTTGCAATGTTACTCATATAGTTTGTGCTACCTCTCCTAACCTTTTTCTCATGTTGATCCTTAAAAAGATAAAATCAGTTGCTAATCTTGATGTGTTTACCATTCGCCAGTACTGTGCTAAAAGCCTTAAGGCTTCAACATCTTTATTCCTTGAAACAACTTTATGGGGTATTCTGTTTTTCTGCTTTATTGACCAGGAAATTGAGACAGAGAGGTTTGATGACTAGTCCAAGGTTACCCAGCATGTATGTAGTAGACATTAAGTTCTTAAGCAAGAGTGTTTTGCAATCCTTTATTTTCCCCACTGTGCCCCCAGTCTCCAAAGATGAATCCAAAGCCCACCTTACCTTTAAACTTTAGTTTTTGTCTTCTTTCTCAGTGTCAAGGACTCTCTATTCCCATGGTGTTTATTGTGAGCAAAAATATATCTTTAGGAATCACCTCAAATTTGTGTCAAGGTTAACAAAAAGAGAGAGACAGAGGGAGAGAAACTCGGAAATGTTTGAGCATAATGTACCTGTTGGCTCTTAGCATTTCAGTATTGTTGGTCAAGATTAGTAATGCTAAAAAGGTAACATAAGGATAGCAAGAGTCTTCCTGTCAGTAGGTCCCAATTTAGATGATTTTCTCATAGGGTTTCCATTGTTTTTATGACACGCTATTGTAACATACAGTATTGTACTCTCCTGTCAATGCTCTGCAGTGAACTAGAACGTTAAAATGTCGTGTAAATTATGTCTTTCCTTGTTCTTTTTTTTTTCTTATCACCTGGTTGACTGACCTTGAGGTTTATGAAATCTATTTTCACGTACTTTTTTCATATAGGCTTCTTTCGGCTGGCCTTTTAATTATTTTTGGATGCTGTTCTGGGACTCTTCCTCAGCTTCCCCCTCTTTCTGCATGTGCCTTTCCTTGCTAGGTACTCATTTTGAGCACAGATCTGACATTTCCTCAAGCAGGGCTCAGAAACTTTGCTGGAGGGGCAAGATTGGCTCATGTTAAAATCATATGTCCCTTAGATTTTCGAATGACCTTAGGTAGGAGACATTGGTTAATTTTGTAATTATTGTTATTATTTCAGGTATATGTTTCCTAAACTATAGCACAAGTTCCATGAAAATAATAATAAAAAACCACTTTATTTATTTCTCTGGATTCTCTACTTACTACATAATAGATATTTAATAAATGCTATGAAAATGTAGAGTAAATATTATTTCCTTTTGTCAGTGTAAGAACAATTTATTCCATTAGCTAGATAGAATATTTTAAAAGAAACACAAAGCAAAAAACAAAAATCCCCTTGCTTTTTCTAAACTCTTGGTGGGGTTGGATTCTTTGAATTTCCATGTGTTGGAGATTTTGGAGGCAGAGAAAACCCATTTTCCACCTTAAATAAATAAATATTTTACAGTTAGCCTAGAAGTATTACCAAAAGTTGTCATTAAAAAAAAACATTACAAAATGTACTGTTAAAATAATTACAAAGTACTCATTTAGTATAATATAAAGGGAAAAAACAGGTTTTTACTCAAGAATAATTCTCATGTCCCTCACCTCTCTCCAAGGCAAGAGGTAAAGAATATCCCTGAAGAACACGGGTTTTTGGAGTCAGAAATAGGTTTCAATCTTGCTTCCTTTCATTATTAACCATAAATTTGCCTGAGTTTAGGACTTTCCTGAGGCCTTGTTTCTGCATAAGAAGTATAGGAATAATAACATCCATCTGGCAGGCTACTGGAAAGACCACATCAGATAATGTACATAAAGCCTGCAGCACAATCCCTTATTAGGAACTAATAAACACCTATTAATTGACAGTTGTTATTAGAATTCATATTATGTCTTCTGAGAAAATGTAAAATAAACTAACCTTTTGTCAGGTCACACACTGGAGGTTGACTTCTGATCCTCACATCCTTTATTTTAGTTATTTTTCTTTCTAGGTCTATTCCTGAAAAGAGTTTGAGGTCTAAGAGCAGACTTCATTATTGATAGTCAGGGCCTGTTCAGCATGCTTTTTCAGGAAGGAATCCATATTTAGCTTTCATTTGTCTCTATAAGATGGTAGCTTGAATGTTTCCTTTGAACCAAAAATTACTTGTTTGTTTATTGAGTGTCCATATGTATGTGTGTGCATATGTGTTTTGTTGTTGTCGTTCTTTGATTTCAGCTGAAGAGATGTTGTCCTTCAAAAAATGTTCTATTACAATGATAAACCTGATATTGTCTTAATTAACTTTGCGGCCATTATCTGATTTCTTTCTCTGTATCCTTTTCTTTCTCTCTCCATGATTGTTATAAAATTGGTACCCGTCCTTTGAAACAAACAGACACTTCTGAAGCAAAAAGAAGCCATAGGGTGGTCTTCTCCCATCAACTAAGTTCTCTGTGAACATGGTGCAGGTACTCACCACATGTCTACAAACATAATATTATGGAAGTCATCTTAGAAGCAATTGAAAAAAATGGAAGAAATGGAAATATTCTTTCTTTCAAAGAGGTCACAATCTACTTGAAGTGACAACATTGACACGGACAATAAACTCACTCCGTGTCTCATAATTCTGTGTTGTAGGGTAATTATGTTCACTAATAGCGTGTCTCCATAGGCCCAATTTGGACCGTGGGTAGAAATACTTCTCTGATTAGTCACATACCTGTTCCATGTATCTAAATGTATTCATGTGTTTATTTGGCAAATATTTATCAAGCCTTTCTAGGGCTTGTCTCAGGAGGACCTTTGTGCCACAACACACATGTTCAATAACACTAATTCAACTGAGTAAATTTTAAAGATCTAGTTGGCTTTATTCATTGATTCATAAATTGGGCAGCGTCCTGTCTAGCAAGTAAGGGAGAGCTCCAAAGGGCTACAGGAAAAGAAAGGTTTTTAAAAGCAGAGAGGAAGCTGAAAAAAGAAAATTAGTTCCAAGAATTCATTGTTTTAGCCAAGTTCGTACTCCTAAGGGGAATGGAAAGGGTTTATCAGCCAACATCCAAATGCTGACCAGGAAATTCCATGTTGACTAGTCAAAGGTCACATTTCTGGGGAGATGAAACTACAGTTAGTTATTAAATCTTGGTTTACTGTGGGCACAAGTGACACCATTGGAAGCCTTTTTTTTTTTTTTAACACATTATGTTTATTTTATGACAACTTTTTTAATGACAACTTTTTCCAACTTCTGAGGAAAAGGAAAGCTTCCTACAGAATCTAACATGTTATCATTCGACTTGATATTACATTCTCTAAAAAGGTTTCTTTATCAGCCACCAGCACCTTTTTCAAGGTGTGGCTTGGATTTTCACATGTAAGTGTCAGCACTGTACCTGCCTCCTGACACTTCAGGGTAAATTCTCCTTATATATCTGTCTCCTTCATCAGACTTTCAAGATAAGGGGAGTTTCTGTGTCCTTATGATTACTGTATTCCCAGTGCCTAGCAGGGTGTGAATTAGGTTCCAAAAATTCCTGATAAGTTACACTAGGTGACGCCTTTGTCTTTCTGAAAGTAGATTCTGGGCCAGCAACTTTATACTAGGAGGTAAACAGCTGAGACCAACATTCACCTCAACTGCTTCTAAAGCTAAGTTGTAAATGATGAAATCTGGCTGCATAAACTACAGTTATGTCTTTGAATTCTAAGTCCACTTCACCACCCTGAAGTTAATTCCTTGATTCAAGGCTGTGTTTTATTTATTTATTTTTTGTCACTTTGTACTCCTGAATATGTATATCCCTGAATTCTTTGATCACTTGAAGTGAGTGACACAAAACTCTTGTCTCTCTGTGCTTGAGAGCAATGGTACTTTTCTTCCTTTCCTAAATCACAGTTGAGCCTTTTTAAAGCTTTCACTAGAATTCTCCCTTTTTGCTTATTTGTTTTCTGGCCTTGTCAATACTCAAGATGAAAAGCACACCTATCTTTTGTGTCGTTGTGTTGGACAAAACTGTGACATCCCTCCGGTTAACAATCGAATCAACGTTTTACGTTTACCTTTATACCAATGTTGATGATATTCTCATATATTTTAAGTAATAAACAAAGAGTGAAAATATTGGGCATTTTTTAATCATCTCTTCCTACTTTCAAGTTTGTAAATGCCGATCTGCTTGAGGCAGAAAAAAAAAAAAAGTCACTTCACACAGACATTTTGTTGCTGTTGTTGAGAACTCCACCCCCCTTCTTTTTAATCTCAGAGATCCCAGAGACAAGCATTTTAGGACAAAAGAAAGACTGACTTGTTTTCTCTGGTTTTTGGATGTGACTTTCACCATTGCTTTGTTTTATTTTAATCGGATACATTGGCATGAAAGTTGAAGTAGATTCCAAGAAGTATATGCTGGGCTTTTGGTTGGCATATCAAACAGGGAATCATTCAGGCCATACATTAGCAAGCAGCCAAGTAATTAATAATAACACACGTGGAAGAAAATGAATGTTTTGGTTGAGAAGGAGAATGAGAAGTCAGACAAAGGCCTGGGCTTCGTGTCCTTGCCCTCAGCAGCAGCAAAAATAATGTTATGAATAGCATTTAACTTGAATTTGCAGCAAACTGCTGCTTTTATCATAAACAATTGCCAGATGGTATACATTATCTTTCTTTTTTCCCCTTTCACAAAAGCGGCATTAATTGCAGAGCAGCCCAGGGCTCCACTCAGCTCATCAGTGTGATAACACTTCATGACCCTGATTAGCCGTCAGTCTACTCAATTAAAAAGATCATTTAGACATTCACCCAATCATTTGCCTATCGAGCCACCTGGGCCTCAACCAGGGGCTCCATTTTTAACATTCTCCTGCCCTCTCTCATCTTGCCTAGCTTTTTTACATATCTCCAAAAGACGTAATTGAATTAAATAAAGCGTCTCAGGGGCAGCTGCAACATCTGCTGTTTGTGGTATGTCAAGCCTTCAGCATTAAAAACAGTTACATATGCTCCAAATTAGCAGGTCGCAGAGATGAAACAGTCGATGATAGTGTTTTTGTGCCAGCGTGAGAAGCGGCTCACAGCTGTGTGCAATTTACAATTAAAGGCTTTATCAGAGCTCAATTGTACTAGTGAATCAAGTGGTGAGAGGTCAGTTAGTGAATTAGACCAATTAGAGCTTGTACAGTTAAATTATCTGTCTTATTACCTACTGATAAACAGCCTTGTCATATCTTTACTGGAATGATGAAGCTGAATGAGTTTTATGAAGTGATAATATGTGTTCACTACAGTGGAACTTAGTGGTTTGTGAATTCGAAGTCTCCAGCGAAGAAACGGCTTTATATAACCTTTTAAAACAGCTATAAAGCAAGAAACTTGGAGTTGGTGAAAACACTTCTGATGCAGTCGTTGGTAGCTACTGGTGAAATCATCTCCAAGGGCAGGTTTTTAAAAAGCGTTTTGTAACGGAATGATACACGGATCCCCAAACTTTATTTTTATTTAATATCAATTCTTTTAAGAATTACCTTCAGTGAGAATAAAAGAGAAAGCAAAACCGTGTCTGGGAAATGCAGTGACCAAACGTTGTAAAACAATTTATGAAGAACAGATAGTTTTCATGGGTGTAACAATTTATTTCTTTTGGAAATACCAATTCATCATTTGTTACCATAATCAGAAAAATATGCATAGTTCAGAAGTTGCAATCTCTACATACAGGACAGACCACACCCATTTTTATGTTTCTGTATTGTAAAGATGGGGATCCATGGATAAAAGAATGTGTTTAAATGTTCAATGGTAAAGTCATTGGTGAATTATTTGTATTTTGGCTTTCCCTTGAATGAATGCTCATCCTTTGTCTGTTTAGACGCTCTCATGATTATCAAATAATGAGAAGTTTATATTAATACAAGTATTATTGACTAGAAAGACTAGCACAACTAGACCTAGAATCATTCTTAAATCAATAGTCAGAAAGTAATCTGGAGCAAACATCTCAAAGAGCACATATTTATATCTCTTGGCACATGTTTTCCTAGACTAAGAATTCAAAATTTTTTTAATATTTGATATTAAATATTGGGAAAAAAACCTCACGAGAGACATATTAAACAGTATGTGTGAGTTGATTCACTCTTTTCTTAAGAGTAAAACTTTTTAAATTTTTAAAATTTATTTTATTAATTTAACTTTAGTTTTATTAAAGATGTAAAAATAGTTATATTCTTCAAAAAATAGTAAAACCTTTTACTTCATTTTTTTTTCATGTTTCTCTAGAGAGAGAGAGCACATGTGTACAGGAGTGGGGAGAGAGAGAGAGAGACAGAGAGAGAGAGAAAGAATCCCAAGCAGGCTCCCTGCTGTCAGCCCAGAGCCTGACACAGGGCTTGATCTCAGAAACCCTGAATTCATGACCTGAGGCCAAAACCAAGAGTTGGTCACTCAACTGACTGAACCACCCAGGCACCCCTAAAACCTTTCACTTTGTAAAAGATTTCTGTGTTGCATTAAAATTTACTACATTCTGGGGCGCCTGGGTGGCGCAGTCGGTTAAGCGTCCGACTTCAGCCAGGTCACGATCTCACGGTCCGGGAGTTCGAGCCCCGCGTCAGGCTCTGGGCTGGTGGCTCGGAGCCTGGAGCCTGTTTCCGATTCTGTGTCTCCCTCTCTCTCTGCCCCTCCCCTGTTCATGCTCTGCCTCTCTCTGTCCCAAAAATAAATAAAAAACGTTGAAAAAAAAATTTACTACATTCTATTACTATTACAATAAACATATTCAATAGTATACATGGGCCAATAATAATATATCTTTCTTTAAAGGAAAGTATTACAAAGTGTGTTAATAATCAAGAATCAATATCCTGTTTATAAAATATGTCTACAGAGAAGCATAATCAATTCTCTCCCCTAAGAAGACACAACATAATAAAAATATCAATTTATCTCAAGTTAATCTATGATTATATTGAAAAAATATTTTAATGTTTATTCATTTTTGAGAGAGAGACAGAGAGACAGAGTACAAGCAGGGAGAGAGCAGAGAGAGAGACACACAGAATCCAAAGCAGACTCCAGGCTCTGAGCTGTTGGCACAGAGCCCTATGTGGGGCTTGAACTCATGAACCGTGAGATCATGACCTGAGCCGAAGTCGGATGCTTAACCAACTGAGCCACCCAGGCACCCCAATCTCTGATTATGTTATAGCATTAATTAAAATAATCAGTGTTTTACCAAAATCTAGAATAACTTTACAATTTATTTCAAATGTGCAAAGAACATTAAATAAATCTTGAAAAAGAAAATTCAGAAGAGACATATTCTAACAGCTACAAGAATGAAAATAGTATATACCTGGCATAGGAATAAATAGAGCAGAAAATAAATTTTAGAAATGCAAAGTCAGATGAAGGTCAATTTATAGATTTCATTAAAAGAAAATGTGGTCTTTCAAGTTCATGGGAAATAGGATTTTTAATATGGTTTCAGAACAATGATTGACAATTTAAATAACAAAGAACCGTATATGTACCAAAAATACGGTTTGTTTTTTCATATTTGTATGCTAAAAAGTTTTCGGAGTATAATAACTTAAATATTTAAAAAATAAATAAAATACCTAGAAAAAAAATATTGAGGACCTAAATATATCAGTTTGAATTAAATAGTGCCTTTCCAAGTATGACAATACAGGTAGTCATACTGTAAGAAAACAGAATCAGATTTGGTGATAGAACATACATTCACAGGAAGCCTGGATGGCTCAGTGGGATAAGTGTCCAACTTCAGCTCAGGTCATGATCTCATGGTTTTTGAGTTCAAGCCCCGCGTTGGGTTCTGTGCTGACCACTCAGAGCCTGGAGCCTGCTTCAGATTCTGTCTCATTCTCTTTCTGCCCCTCCTCCACTTGTGCTCTTTCTCTGTCTCTCAAAACCAAATAAATGTAAAATAAGTTAAAAAATATATACTCACGATTTTATACTTAACATTTTTTATAATGCACAGAGAATGGGAAACTACGCTTAAAAACATGTAGCTGACAACTTTTCAGTATCATTAATGTATATTATAAATCATATACATGAATTATTTGAAAAAATAAGCTAATAGAAAGGAAAGAATAATTTGAAAATGTATACACATATAAATGCATGAAATAAGCATGTAAAATATTTTCACTAATAATCATAGAAATCTTATTAGAATAAAGAATAGGTATCATGTTTTAATTAATATCACCCTCATTGTCTGGTTTCATGAAAATTCATCTCTTGAATAATCAGAAAAAAAAATACCACCACAGGAAAAAAAACAAAGGAAAATTTGTAGTAAAACTGAAAAAGAATAGCTGACTTTTATGGAAAATGGTGCAAAATCCATGGCATGTATTACCTCATCCTCACAATAATTGGAAAAGATGAGATACTTATAATTAGTCTCTACCTTTTACAAATGAGTAAACCGAGGCCCTAAAAGGTTAAATGGTTGCTTGCCTCAGGTTTCACAATTAGCATATATATATGCTATATATATATATAGGTATTTTATTTTCCATGTGTATGCATATATATGTGTATTTTTCTTGTTTGTACAATGGCGATAGTTCTCAGTTCCATATACAAAGCAGGAACTGTTTTAAGAACCCTCCCACAGTGATGACGGGATATGCCACACATGCTCCTTATGGCTGAAGAAAAGAGACAAGAGTTTGCAAAATACTGTAATGCAGTAACAATTCTTTTTAGTCAGAATGTCATTTTTAAATAGCAAACAACTACCTAGTTATAAATATCTGAGCTTCCTTACAACATCTTTATCTCCTCTAAGAAGTTTGGGAAACAGACATTATACTGGAAAGATGTGATTCAATAAAGCACAGTGTAGTAAAACTACTCAAGAAGCAAACCAGTGTTCATGGGATGATTCTTTTGTGTTTATTGTCCCATTGTTATATATTTTTTAAAAGTCACTGTTCTGAGCCATCTCAGTAATTTGACTTTACCAACAAATTATTTGAAATTAGATTTTCTTTAATCTTTAGTTTTGCCTCCAAACTCAGCTGGCTAGATAAATTCATTTGCTTCTTGGGAGATACAAGATCAAGGATTCATATTGCACATAAAAAATTAATTCTTTGTCCATTATTATCTTCAGCCTGTGTTAATAATGTATTAGATGGGGTTATTGCATAGATATGGATGTATAGATGGGCACACTTTGGGTTAGGCTGGTCAGATGTGTTTCTGAGATCACCCTTATTCCAAACCAAATCTAATGTTTATTGGTTTAATGTTTTAAGAAATATGACTCAGTTCATAAAAGAGGTTTATTCAAAGTGTACTTATCAAAACATCGCCCTGGTAGAGAGTTTATTTCTAATATTGATCCAGCCATCTTACCCTGGTGTACAAATGATTAATACACTATTAAATCTTATGATATGAGTAAGCCACAGGGCAACTTTTTTATAACTATCAAAGTACAGTTGCATAAAAAAAAAGATTTAACAGCATCATACACATCTTTCCTATTGTTGTCTATTTTCACAGCATATAAAATAAACATACCTTTAAAATATAAAATGTTACACCTGAATAATTATACCCAAGAAAGTATTTAGTATATCCCCCATCTACAGCAATGCTTCCAATTTTTTCAAGGAAATACATATTTTTTTATCCTAAGGAAGAAAGCCACAGATTAAAAAGAAATAAATAAAATGAAAGTGAACGAAAATCGCTAAGTTCTTTAGTAAAAACTTCCCACCCCTAAAAATTTATTTTAAATAAATCATATATAAAGAAGTATTTTACTTTGCCCATAGTTATTTTATAATTTAATCAATCTAAGACACACACTATTAAAATTATATTTTCATATGTAAATGCTTCTGATGATCACTTTTTTAGAATTTAAAAATGTAAACATTATTAGATCAGGCTTAAACTATTTGTAATAATAAGTCTCACTTTCATCTCTAGGCTTCTTAGTGTGGTAGAGAAAAGGCCATACATCCATGGGAGTAACTGGGTACGTCTGTAATCTATGGAGGTTAGTCCATCCCCATATTCATTCTCTTCAGAGCTCTCCACACTAGCACAGCAGCCCCAACCCTTCTCAGTTCCCTACTACACCTCCCTCCTTTCTTCCATAGGGTCTATCTTAACCACATTTCCTTGTCCTAAAATGTTCAAGGCCACTAGAACTATACAGATCTCACAATTTCTTCAGTAAGTCTTTGTCTCTCTCACATCCAGGAATTTATCCATGGATGATTTCTTGCCATACAGTCCATTATCTCCTATTTATCCTTCAAATTCAAACCAATTTAATTTAAAAAATCTTTAATTTGCTCATTCATTCAACAACTAATTTCTGAGCACCTATAATATGCTAGGTATTGTTACAATTTTTGGCCATGTGACAGTGGTCAAAATATCTACAGCTTCCACCTTCCCTTGAGTTCTATCATCTGGTCAGTGTCCCTATTTGTCAATATTGAGTTTTCCAGAAATGCTGTCTCAGAAAACCTGAGCTGACTGTGGACTTCGTTGGTGGGGAATTCAACTTGCTGGTAACCAACAGAATAGTGGTAGGCAGTTAATACTTTGGAATCTTGGTCCCTCCCATCTGTCTCCTGTTTACCAACCACAACTGGGTATTCTTTCTATACCCTTTGCTCCAAGATTGGAAATTTCTATGTCTATGGCAACAGCTAGTTAGGATACAGTGGTATAAATATATGGAAACCAGATTTCCAAAATGGAAACTTTTCAATAACTCTGGTTCTCTCATTAATCACAATTAATGTGTAATGGCTTTTTGACCTGATGTTAACAGTCTAAGTCTTATCTTTAACTAAACTCTGTTTAGAACTTTACACTCCAGCAACATGGAGGCTTTTAATTCCCTGGCATCACACATTTGACACATCAGGGCATCTAGTTATGCCATCTTCACTTTCTGTAATATCTCTTTCCTCTTTGTTGGTATATGCCTCAAGACTAATTTTTAGTTCAGGGATATTAAGCATAACTCAGGCCTTGTACATTTTCCTTTGTGTCCACTATTCCAGGATGTCTTTCATGAAGCTTCCATTGCAGTTGTCACTAGGAGAACTCAAAGAATTCATTTCAATACTTAACACACTGTAGTTTAATAATTCATTTGAAACACCCTTCCAGGGCAAAGACATGGCATTGTTTATCCTTGTATCTTGAATGCCTAGAATAGCCAATACATACGTGCTGAACTGAAATTAGCATATGTAACTAAAGCTAGCCTCACTAAGTTTTGGCCACATGATAATGGGGCTAGTGTCTCCAGTAAATATACTGTATATTTCTGGGATTATAACATGGAGAATTATCCTTCACAAAGTGTGTTTGGTGTGCCAGAACTTGAAATAATTCCCTTGATCAGATAACGTGTTTAATGTCTATAATCTCTATAGAGAGACTGTATATATATATATATATATATATATATATATATATATATATATATATATATATACTGTATATAATCTCTATAGAGTCCCTATAAAATAGGGACTCACCAACACCACTACCGGCTTTCCAAATGTAACTAAACCTTTATCCCTTATCTAGATATTTGATTTTTTAACTCTCTGTCTCCCTTCTCTGAGCTCATAGGTGATGGAGACATTCAAGACCAAAAATGTATCCTCGTCAGCAAATTTGCAGTAATTCTTACTGTGGTCACACGTGTTCTCTCCAGGAAGAGTAGCGTCAGGCTGAATCAGGCAGCTTTCACTGTATTCCCAGCACTGAGTGGCTTGATTGTCAACGTGTTTGAGGGCACCTTTATGACAGGTTTGCCAACTGTTTTTCTGATTTCCAAGGATACAAGTTTAGGAGAAACAGTGGGCCTCTGTCTCAATATCTTTGTTTAGCACAGGCATGTGAAGCTTTAATTTCAAATATTTGGCAAATCTAAATGACATTTAAGAGATGAAAGCTTATGATTATCAATGAGTCTCTCTCTTGCCTTAGGCAGAGAATAAATTTATTTAGAACTTTGTCACATTTTGTACCCAAGCGGAAGGCTAACTATTCCTTCCTCTGTTGTTGATTAACCAAAATAACTTAGTTGTAAACTTTTTGTAGGAAGCACACACTGTATGAAAATTAATTTGTTACTTTCTGCAGTTATACTTCGTTATCATGTTAAAATTTCCAAAGGTATGTTAAAACTCTAATTTGATCTAATATATAACTTCAGAAATCACTAGTTATCACTAGACATCCCTTTAAAAAAACTTTTTTGACTATTTGCTCTAAGCCACAAGTTGGTCTAGACACTGAGGGCACATCTGTGAATAAATTCCTGCCTTCACAGAACGTGCATTCTAGCGTGGAAAAAAGATTACATGCAAGTGTATACTTTAAAATAAAATAAAACAAAACAAAACAAAAACATGCTTACTATGGGGGAAGGGAAGGGCAAAATATTGTTTCAAACAGAGAGGGAGGCAAACTCTTAACAGACTCTTTTTTTTTTTTAATTTTTTTTCAACGTTTATTTATTTTTGGGACAGAGAGAGACAGAGCATGAACGGGGGAGGGGCAGAGAGAGAGGGAGACACAGAATCGGAAACAGGCTCCAGGCTCTGAGCCATCAGCCCAGAGCCTGACGCGGGGCTCGAACTCCCGGACCGCGAGATTGTGACCTGGCTGAAGTTGGACGCTTAACCGACTGCGCCACCCAGGCGCCCCAATAGACTCTTAAATATAGATAACAAACTAAGGGTTTATGGGGGATGGGGGAGGGGGAACATGGGTGATGGATACTGAGGCATTGAGGAGGGCACTTGGGATGAACAGTGGGTCTTGTATGTAAGCAATGAATCATGGGAATATACCCCTGAAGCCAAGAACACACTGTATATAATGTATGTTAGCTAACTTGACAATAAATTATATTAAAAAAACGTGCTTGAAAGAGTGACAAGTGTTATGAAGAGAACAGTTTGTTTATGGGCATAAAGAGTGATTAAGGTAGAGGGTGGTCAAAACAACTCCCTTTAAAATTAAAGATTGAGCAGAGGACATTTGAGCAGAGACTTAAACGAATAATGAATAGTAGGTAACAATTAGAATATCTGCAAAAACAAATCCAGAGAAAAATAGCCCATGGAAATGTCCTTAGGAAAGAATGGGTTTGATCTGTTAGAACAGCAAAGAAGCCAGTTTGACTACGGGGTGGGTGTGAAGGGGCAGACAAGAAATGAGATCAGAGGGAGGGACTGAAATCATGTAGGAGGTTGTAAGCAATGGAAAATAATTGTAATTTACTTAAGAAACATAAAAACCTGGTGGAGAAAATTAAGTGAAGGAGTGTTGTGATGTGTTTTGTACCTTAATAGTTAACTGGCTGATCTACATAAAATGGGCTTTAACAGGACAAGGGTTGAAAGGGATCCCAGTGAGGAGGCTTTTCCATTAGTTGGATAGTGATGATAAATAGAATAACAGAGGTAATGATTCCAATGATATATGTTGAAGATTGAGACCACATGACTTTCTGATGGGTTGGGTGTAGGGAGTATTGAAAATAAGGAGTAAAGGTGTACACTTAAGTTTGGGATCTGAGAAATTGGATCCGTAATAATGAGAGAGGCTAAAGGAGGAAAATCTTTGTGGATGAGGAAGGCAGGTTGGATCACTCTGCTTTGGACATGGTCAGTACTCATAACCACTGCATAACATAAAGGTTCATAAGATGTCATCAAAGAGAAGCTTCATTTTCCCCCAACCACTTTCAGCAAACAACTGTCTGTTCAAACACACTTCAACGGTTTCCTTTTACTCACTAGTTAGTAAAAACTGAGAGGATTTTAAAATTTTGCTAATCATTCTCAGCTTACAAACAAATCCTCCAATTATTACACACACACACACACACACACACACACACACACACACCGCACTACAGGATAATAAGCAAAACCCTAAACTTCCTTCAAGCTTTTAATTTCTTGATCCCAAAAGTCAGCCTATGAATGGGAGAATGAACATGTGATTGCCTTCTTTCTTTCCATTATGCATTCCTCTCCACCTAGACTGGTTGTGGCTTCTGACATGTTCAAGACCAGAGAGAAGCTGTTACAGCACCCATGAATTCCATTACATATGATCTTCTAGAAGGCCAACCAGCAGCCAGTAAACCTCCTGTCTTCTTTCACTTCACCTGTTAAATCCTTGATGAGACTGAGTTATTAGGAAACATAAAACTGATTTTTGAAGACTTGTTTGGTCATTACCACATGGTTATTTAGCACCTTGCTTTGTAGTGAACAAGTAGTTGGTACCTATTTTCTTGGGATCAACAAAATCAAAACTGAGTTTTCTACTCTATTCTATTCTGCTCTATTCATTTCTATTCTATTCTGTTCATTTTAATTCCAGTGTAGTTGACATACTGCATTATATTAGTTATAGGTGTACAATATCATGATTCAACAATTCCATATATTACTCAATGCTCATCAGGTAAGTGTACTCTTAACCCCCTTCATCTATTTCTGCATCCCCCTACCCACCTCCCCTTTGGTAACCACCTGTTCTCTATAGTTAAGAGTCTGTTTTTTGGTTTGTCTCTCTTTTTTTTTTTTCTTTTCTTCACTGATTTTTTTCTTAAACTCCACATATAAGTGAAATCATATGGTATTTGTTTTCCTCTACCTGGCTTATTTTGCTTAGTATTATACTCTCTATCTCCATCCCTATCATTGCAAATGGCAAGATTTCATTCTTTTTTATGGCTGAATAAAATTCCTTTATATATACATATATGTATGTATATATATGTATGTGTATCACTTCTTTATCCATTGGTCTATCAATGGAAAGTTGGGCTGCTTCCATAGTTTAACTTTTGTAAATAATGCTGCAATAAACATTTGGGTGCATATATCCCTTGAAATTAGTGTTTTTGATTCTTTACATAAATACCCAGTAGGAAAATTACTGAATCATAGGGTAGTTCTCTTTTTAATGTTCTGAAAACCTCCATACTGTCTTGCACAGTGGCTGCACCAGTTTGCATTCCTACCAACAATGCATGAGGCTTTCTTTTTGTCCACATCCTTCCCAACACTTATTGTTTCTTGTGTTTTTTATTTTAGCCATTCTGATATATAAAGCCCTTATTATATTATGTTCCTTCTAAACCTACTTTGTTGATGCTTTTTATCATGAATGGATATTGTACTTAGTCAAATGCCTTTTCCTCATCTATTAAAATGATTATATGCTTTTCACCTTTTCTCTTATTAATGTGATGTAGCGCATTGATTGATTTACAAATTTTGAACCACCCATGTATCCAGGGAATAAATAAATACCACTTGGTTGTGTGGAATGATTTTTTTTAATGTGACGAGCTTTACTCTTTTCTTTACCCATAAGTATGATTATGTGTCATTTTTTGCCTAGACTCATGGTTGACAATTAGTTCTTTATGCAGTTTTCAGATTCTGAACTTCACCATCACTTTTTTAATAATAAGATTATTTTAATGCCATCCTTAGTCATTAAAACATTGAACTTTGTTGGATTCGGTTTGCCAACATTTTGTTGAGGATTTTTGCATCGATGTTCATCAGAGATATGTTTTTATCTTGTGATGTGTTTATCTGGTTTATCTGATGTGTTTATCTCCTTTCTTGTGATCTGTTTATCGGGGTACTGGTGGTCTCATAGAATGAATCGGGAAGTTCTCCCCCCCTTTTTCTATTTTTTTGAATATTTTGAGAACAATAGGTATTAACTCTATTTAAATGTTTTGTAGAATTCACTTATGAAGCCATCTGATCCTGGACTTTGTTGGGAGTTTTTTGATTACTGCTTCAATTTCATTGCTGCTAATCAGTGTGTTCATATTTTCTATTTCTTTCTGCTTCAGTTTTGGTAACTTATATGTTTCTAGGAATTTATCCATTTCTTCTAGGTTGTCCAGTTTGTTGGCATATAAAGTTTTTATATGCCATATAAAATATGACATATTACTCAAATATAAGCATACTTACAAGTTCTTTGATTCCTTTCCTGGGGAGAATAAACTCAATATAAAAACTAGCTTCACTCTTCTCTTTACCCATAAGTATGATTATGTGTCATTTTTTGTTTAGACTCATGGATGGCGATTAGTTCTTTATGCAGTTCTCAGATTTTGACCTTCGCTATCACTTTTTTATAATAAGATCATTTTAATGCCATGCTTCGTCGTTAAAACATTTTAAATAAGATGTTCTAGCAAAGAAGTCATTGTTTTTAATGTGTTACCATATTGACTTATTTGATCTACCACACATGGGGAAGACACCTTATTCACCTAAAGGGGCACAGTGAATGTTC
Source organism: Herpailurus yagouaroundi (assembly GCF_014898765.1). Taxonomy (NCBI): domain Eukaryota; kingdom Metazoa; phylum Chordata; class Mammalia; order Carnivora; family Felidae; genus Herpailurus; species Herpailurus yagouaroundi. The sequence continues at coordinate 56,635,477 of NW_024412391.1, read as the reverse complement.
AGTGAATGTTCAGTGATCACTATCTGACAATGTTCAAATTCTATGGCTTGATTACCTGATGAAGTTCAATTTGATAGACAGCTGAGAGAATGAATATTTGCACACACATACAATGGCACATATTTTAAGAGGTATAGTTGTGTAGAATTTCCTACTGTAAATGTTTATGAGTATTTTAGGTTACTGTGTTCACTTTTATCCATGGACCCCCTTTTTAAAACAACTGACTGAGAGTTTTTAATTGAATTTTTCCTCTGTTTTAAAAAATAGATTTGTGTATATTTGACTTTATTTCTTCACTTGTCCCATTCTAGTCTTCTTAAGACCACTTAGTAGTAGTTTGGCATTTCACTTGACTGTCACATCAGACAGAGATGAATTTCCATATTGACAGAAAAAGCTTACATAGAATTTCTAAAGAATCTATTCAAATGAAGGACCACCCAAGATTCCAACCACTAAATTAATACATTCAGATTTGTTTCTAGTTAGTGAGATACATTTCATAAAGATAATATTCATGTTCTTTTAACTATTTATACATAATGTTATTTTCAAAGTAATAACATGTAAAATTACAATTGGTGATTTTACATAAAACATTACTTACTAGTTGGTTTTTTTTTTCCTCCAACTCAAAGCCTTTTATTCTATTTCTAAAGGACCTACAGATTTGTCCACCCTGATTACTAGAGAGACTGAATTTATTGATCAAATACTGTTTAATTTTCTGTTGTTAATTTTGATTCTTCGTTTCTTTGGTATCTGGAGAAATCTTGTTTTTACTTTTTAAAGGTATTTTCAAATTTGTAGAATAATGGGAAATCAGCCAAAAAAAAGAAAAGGATTAGTTTATGTTGTGCTTACAAACAATGATTTAAGTGGATGTCAGACTTACGTACCTTTTTTGTTTCTTTTTTACAACACATGTCAATGAGTACTTTGTTTTTCTTAAGATGTAAAGAATAAAAATGTATATAGCATACAATTATTTTTCCTTTGAATCCTCTTGTCCTCACTCAAGGGACAACCACACTCAGTACTTGAAGTACATTTTTTCAGTCATCCTTTTATAGACCACAGATATTTTTTTTCAAAAGATAGGATGATGTTTTATGATCTTTTTCTTTTCATTTAACATTATGTATAGGAAATAATTCATAACATTATATACGAAGATCATTTTATCATTTTTACTGCTGCATAAATTTCCATGATTCATGCATATAATAATGTATTATATTACTCTCATGTTGATGGTCATTTATATTGATTTCAATTTTTCTAATTTAAATAATTTTGCACCAATGGACTAATTGTTTCTTTTCCAGTTTTATTGAGGTGTAATTTAAAATAAATTGTGTAGTTTGAAGTGCATGACATGATGATTTGATATATGCATCTATTAGACAAAGATTACTATAGGAAGGTTAAGTTAAGAAATCCATTACCTCATGTAATTACTTTTCTTGAGGGGTTAAAAGCTTTTAAGATATGCTCATATAGCGCCTCTCATGTATACAATACGGTATTGCTAAGTGCATTCACCATTCTGTATATGAGATATGCAGAACTTATTCATCTTCTAACTGCAAATTTATACCCTTTGACCACATTTATCCATTTATCTAACCCCTTCCTCCATCTCTGGCGACCACTGAATTCTGTCTGTTTGTAAGATGTCAGTTGTGGGTTTCTTAAATTCTACCTACAAGTGAAATCATAGAGTATTAATTTTTCTGTCTGACTTATTCCATGTACTATAATGCCCTCAATATTCATCCGTGTTGTCACTAATGGCAGTGTATCTTTCTCTTTTCCTATATAATATATATGCTTATGTATTACAAATATGTGCTCACATCATATGACTATATTATTATATATATTATGAATAGTAATACATATAGGAACATTACATTTTCTTTATCCATTCAACTGTCAATAAACATTAAATACTCAGGTTGTTTCCATGTCTTTTGTTATTTTAAATAATGGTACAATTAACATGGAGGCGCACATATATCTTCCATGTCCTGATTTGATTACTTTGGGATATATACACAGAATTGAGGTTGCTGGATCATATGATAGTTCTATTTTTATTTTTTGAGAAAACACCATATTGTTCTCTTTAGTTACTGTAGCAATATACATTCACATCAACAGTGCACAAGAGTTTCTTTTACTCCAGTCTCCTCAGCGTTTTTAACCTCTTATCTTTTTGATGGTGGCATTTCTGACATGTGTGAGTTGACACCTCATTGTAGTTTTATTTGAATTTCCCTGATGATTACTGATGATGAGTATCTTTTCATGACCCTGTTTGCTATCACTGTGTCTCCTTGGAAAAAAGGTCAATTCAGGTCCTATGCCTATTTTTAATATAACTATATGGTTTTGGTTGTGTTTTTGTTTTGTTTTGAGTTTAATGACTTTCATGTACATTTAGCTATCAAACCCGTATTTACCATATGGCTTGCAAATATTTTCTTTAATTTTGTACTGATTCTGTAGTTGATTGTTTCTTTTGCTGTTCAGAAGATTTTTAGTTTGGTGTTAATCTTTTCTGATATTTTCCTTTTCTCTATTTCACTTATTTCTATTCTAATCTATTTTTTTTTCTAATCTATTTTTTTTAAGTTGAAGTATAATATAGGTTGAAGTGTTACATTAGTTTCAGGTGTACAATATAAATGATTCAACAACTTTATACATTGGTGCTCTTCATGATAAGTGTATTAATATACTTGTTTTTTGACTGTTACTTTAGGAGACAACTCTAAAAGTACAATTTATTGTTCAAAGGAATTAATACTTAAACATTAGAAAATTCTACAAAAACTTTCCCAAAAGCATTTTACCTCTTTTTAGTTCCCTGGTGTATAAAGCATTCTCATTTCCCTAAATTCTTGCTAACGCTGATAGTACAATTTTCTTAAAGGTTTAGACAATCTCCTATGTGAAAAATATTTGATTGCTTTCATTTTGCATTCATTTATCACTACTAAGTTTGAGCATACCTTTATGTGTTGGCCATAATTTTACACGCTTTCTGGATTTTTTTTTTCTTTACCTGTCTTTATATCATGTGTCTATTTTTCCTATATGGTTGTCTTTTAAACAATGTTTTTAAGAGCCCTTTAAATATTTTGTTCATTAATGCTTTGTTCTTTTATCCCAAAACTTCAATTAACTTACATATTTTAAGGGTAGTTTTTTTAACTTTTGAAACATTTTTCTCACTGCAAAAGAAAGAGAAAATTTCTACATTTTCTGCTAATATTTGAAAGGTTATTTTTAAATGGTTTAAACCTATTTCAGATATGTGTAATAGAACTTTGCGTATGACTTGAGGTTGTCTGTTCACATAACTATCAAATTGCCCTAAGCCATTTATTAGGTAATCCATTTGTCCACTCTGAATTGCAAAGTTACCAAAAACAAAATTACCCTATACACAAAGAATTTGGTTCCTATATCCTTTACTGATCCTTGACCCAACATTATTACCTGTATCTAAAGAACACATTTTAATTGCTTTTTTTTATGTAATATGTTTGATATCTGGTAGGATATATTTTTTTTTCATTTACAAATCTATACTGTTACATTACTATATGCTTTCTCCATCTATCAAATTTAGAATTAGCTTTTAAATTTCTAATAAAATCTTTCCTACTTGTTTTAATCACTTTGTGTTTATTAGGCTTATCTCTAGATATTGCATGTGTTTTATTGCTATTACAAATACCATAGTTTTCCCATAATACTTTCTGACTGGTTATCACTGGTATATTAAAAAAGCACTTGGGGGGCGCCTGGGTGGCGCAGTCGGTTAAGCGTCCGACTTCAGCCAGGTCACGATCTCGCGGTCCGTGAGTTCGAGCCCCGCGTCGGGCTCTGGGCTGATGGCTCAGAGCCTGGAGCCTGTTTCCCATTCTGTGTCTTCCTCTCTCTCTGCCCCTCCCCCGTTCATGCTCTGTCTCTCTCTGTCCCAAAAATAAATAAACGTTGAAAAAAAAAAATTTAAAAAAGCACTTGGTTTTAAGATTTTATTTTGTATGTAGCCAAGCTATCGATACATCTTGTGGTTTAAAAATGTTTAGAGTGGATTGCCCCAAGAGAGAATTAGAATGCCTGTAAAGCGATAATGTTTGTGCCCTTTCCAGTATTTTTTTAATGTGTTATTAACCGTGGTAAAGACCTCTTGTATGTAAAACAGTAACTAAGTGTTAAGTGTTTTTATATGAAATAGGAATGATTTTCATGTTTTATCAGTAAGTGTGATATCTAATCTATGTACTGATAGATATCTTTATTTAGGCAGGAATTTCCCATTTCTAGCTTTCTAAGGTCTTACATTTCATTTTATCAATAATGCTGAATTAATCATTTTTATTAATTAAAATCATCATATTATATTTCTCCTTAAATTTTTAAAACTTAATTGTGCCATTATGTATCCTGATTTTGAGTTATTAAATTACATCAATGACATTGGTGTTATTCTAATAATGCAAGCCATATTACTATTTTTGTATGCCACTGATTTCCATTTGGTAATATTTTTATTTAGAATTTTGCCTTTATCTTTAGGTAGAAAATTAGATAGAACTAATATGTATGTATATTTTTAAATCTTTTGTAATGTTCATTTATTTTTGAGAGAGAGAGAGAGAGAGAGAGAGAGAGGCAGAGCATGAGCTGGGGAGAGACAGAGAGAGAGGAAGACACAAAATCCGAAGCAAGCTCCTGCCTCCAAGCTGTTAGCACAGAGCCTGACACAGGGTTCAAACTCAAAGTGAGAGATCATGACCTGAGCTGAAGTCAGATTCTTAAGCAACAGAGCCTGGCACCCCTGTGCATTTTTTTTAAATAAGTGCCTTTTTAGGAGGATAAACATCATCTTTTTCTATCTTCTAGGTATTTATACATAAAAATTTTATTAATTCCTTAAGACATTTCTAGAAATAATCTGTGAGGTTGTTTTTATTTTATTTTGTTTTTTACTTGTTCAACTAATCCATTGACATATTTATTATATATTGTGATATTTTTTCTTTGTCTAAGGCAATTTTGGTAATTAGCATTTGCAACATGATTATACTATTTAGATTCTTAAATATATTATATGCAAAATTACATATAGAACTTTCTGACAATAACTTAAAATCTTTACCTATAATCATATCTTTTTACCTATTTATCTCTGCTCTGTATTTCTTGTTTAAATTTTAAGAGATATACAACTTTAGTAATCTTATAAATGTGTGCTTTAACTTCTATTTCATTTTTTAACTTTCCATGGATTTATTTTATTATTTTTCATCTTCTATTGTATGCCTAGATTATTTATTTCCTACCTTATTCTTTGGTACAAAAGTTTACCAAATGTAATATTCAGATTTTCAATATTCTTTTTTTGGCAATTTAAAAAAAAATGTTTATTTATGTTGAGAGAGAGCTAAAGCATGAGCAGGGAAGGAGCAGGGAGAGAGGGAGAGAGAAACAATCCAAAGCAGGCTCTGTGATGTCAGCACAGAGTCTGATGCAGGGCTCGATCTCACAAACTGTGAAATCATGACCTGACCGAAAAACACGAGTCAGACACTTAACTGACTGAACCACCCAGGCGCCCCTTTTATTGGCAATTTTTATCTGTCCGTTGCCGAAAGAAGTATGACATACTCATTGAGTTTTATGATTTTTCTTCATTAACATATCAGATTTTGATTTATCTATTTCAAAATGTTATCAGATGCATTAAACCTTCTTGTCTTTCCTTATTCTTAGTGAACTTTTTTTTTATCAAAGTAAATAAATAAAGCACACATGAAATATTTTTTCTGGAATTTTTTCACACTATGTTTAGGTCAGAATTTATTCTTTTTTTTTCTTAAATTTTTTTTCAACGTTTATTTATTTTTGGGACAGAGAGAGACAGAGCATGAACGGGCGAGGGGCAGAGAGAGAGGGAGACACAGAATCCGAAACAAGCTCTAGGCTCTGAGCCATCAGCCCAGAGCCCGACGCGGGGCTCGAACTCACGGACCGTGAGATCGTGACCTGGCTGAAGTCGGACGCTTAACCGACTGCGCCACCCAGGCGCCCCATATTCTTTTTAGAAGTACAATATGTGATATTTTAGTCAGAACAATTATGTCTTTTGTTAGTTCCTGAAGACTGTCAACCACTTTTCTGATGCAAAATTGTATATCTGTCCTTTTGCCTTCTGACACTCCTATTAAAATGCATCAAAACTTATTTTATCTCCCATGTCTGAAACAGGTTTTCATGTATTTCATCTCATGAACTTTCATCTCCTTTCTGTTCTGGATTTTATGTATTTGCTCATATTTATATTCCAGTTTGCATTTTCTTTTCTTCAACTCTATATAATAGTTTACTTATCTAATCAATTTTTTAAAATATCTGTGACCAGATTTTTAATTTTTAGTATTCTACTTCGCTCTTTTTCAATTTTAACTGTTCTTTCTTCATACTTTTATTTACTATTATTTCTATTCTCTTCAATATACCTTTAATACTTTTAAGAATATTACCTTTTGTTGGATTTTCTGAATTTTCCTCATGGTGATAGAATTTATGACACAGTCATGTATTACTGTGAACTCTTCTTCAGCAGAGGTTTTTGATTTCTGAATTCCAGCAAGAGACATATGAATATGTCTCTATAAAGAGAATTTGGGGGTTTCTGGGTGGCTCAGTTGGTTAAGCGTCTTACCTCAGGTCAGGTCATGATCTCGAATTTCATGAGTTCGAAACCCGTGCTGGGCTCTTTGCTGACAGCTCAGAGCCTGGAGCCTGCTTCGGATTCTGCGTCTCCCTCTCTCTCTGTTCATCCCCAACTCACATTCTGTGTCTCTCTCTTCTCAAAAGAAAATAAAGATTAAAAAATAATTAAAAAAAAAAGAGAATTTGTATGGATGTTGAAGGAAACATTTGAGTTTCAGGAATCTTGAGCTAGTGTGAGGTGAATATCATCTCTTTCACCACACATTTTCTTTCATCCATGCCCTAGACAGATGCTTTTTTCTTCACTAAGTAAGAATGTAAGAAGAGCGGTTTTAATTCTTTCATAGAAAGGGCAGCTCCTTGAGTCTCCTGAAGGGCGAGCTATAGAGTCTCCTGGTCCATTATATTCCCACAAGATCACATCTGTTGCATATTTTCAGTTTCCAGCCTATAGCAAGACTACATACACCTAGGTCTAAAATTCCAAGAGTCTTTCAAAGTATCAACTCAACCTTGCCATTTTTGCTTTCATTATTCTCTTCAATGCTTTAATTGCAGAGTTTTTTTTTCCCTTGTAAACTCACATAGCCTTTAAAAATTACTATATATTCTATGGTGTTCTGTGAAGGGGAGGTGGAAAGATGCCCATGTGACTTAGCTCAGTCCTCTCCATTGCCAAAAATTTAAGGTTTATTTTTTTGTTTATTTTTTTAAGAGACCATCCAGTAACATCCCCAGAGATGTGCAATAATAAACCTGGACTATTACAAAATAAACTCATGAGTTTAAAGATTATTAACTATTTTCTGAATAATCTAATTTTACTGTGTTTTTCTTTTAATTTTTATGTGCTAATTATAAAGTAGCTTGCCTTGAATTAAAAATCACTGCAAACCTCTCCTCCACTTAATTTGGAAAACAGAGATGTATGGTTTCTATTGCTATGATTCATTTGGCCCCACTTATATTCTACTACAATATTCAATTTTTAAAAAGATAAATAGATAGCTATTTCAAATAGAAAAAAAAGTTATATTCTATTTCCACAAGATTTGGAACATATAACAGCCATGTGAACTATAATAAACTAGGCTATAGCTCTCTTATTTAGAAAGAGAAAATGTCTATATCCTGTTTTCAGGCTGTTAAAATCTAATGAGCTTACAGCTGTGGAATATTGACAGCTTACCATTTACAACTATGCTAACAAATTTTAGGATATATCTCTGGCTGTAGCATCTTATCATTAGCTGAGTCTAAGGGAAAGAACAGAATGTTAGGAGAAACTAGTCTGTTTGAGATTTGACTACATAAAGCATTTACTTTGGAATGATTCATGAGTGAAGCTGAGAAAAGTCAGATGTTTAAAGGGCAGAAATAAGCACATTCAACTTTAAAAATGTGTAGTTCTCCTCACTAGAAAAATCCCAAATTATTCATCTATTCTATTTCTCATGTGTATTTGTAAAATGGAAGGTGGTGATGCTTTATATCCAAAATGTTAATGGAAAACTCTTTCTCCACAATATTTTCTGATTCTCTATATCAAATTAATTTTTAGCTTTTATGTACTCACTGAGTAACGTATTTATTATTCTGTTATTAAACTCTTCATGGATTTATGTATGTCTGCCTCCTCTAGATGTCCTTGAAAACCAGTGACTGTGCTTTGCTGAACTTTCCCTCTGTTGTAGCATCTTCCAATTGTATGAAGAAAATGAGAGATCTTAAATGAATTAAAATACAATCTGGGGCACCTGGGTGGCTCAGTCAGTTAAGCGTCCAACTTCGGCTCAGGTCACGATCTTGCAGTTGGTGGTTCAAGCCCCATGTCGGGCCTTGTGCTGACAGCTCAGAGCCTGGAGCCTGTTTTGGGTTCTGTGTCTTCCTCTCTCTCTGCCCCTCCCCTGGTCAAGCTGTGTCTCCCTCTCAAAAATAAATAAACATTAAAAAAAATAAAATAAAATAAAATACAATCTAATGTGGTTGCATAAGGTAACTTCTTATTCTTTGAGAGTCTGCAAAAGCCGATCGATCCTTTTTCTAAGTTCTTGTGTAATACCCACAGTTGAAGTAGAAGTCAGTGAGCACTATTTTGATTTTTACCTCCTTGGACTTATATGTATTTAGAAGTGAGAGAAAACACAAAGCTTTTGACAAAAATGGTATATTGAAAATAATCAACATATTTTGACAATCCATGTACTCTCCCAAGAATCTACTTTGCTTTAGAGGGAATACATTATATCCTTTGTTAGAATCGTAATGCAAAAAGTGTACATTTTTTAACAAACCAAAGAAAATCATGCAGTGCCTTTTTATTCATAGGCAAAATGTTAAACACACACATATACTCACATATATCCACATACATACATAGCATCTTCATGCAACTTCAGTGTTTGTGTTTGTTTGTTTGTTTGTTTGTTTGTTATTCCAATACAGTTCTAAAGGATAGATTGACTCCCAGACTCAGGTTAAATAAGAGGGCAGTCCACTAGTAACATTTGTCCTGTAGAAAAATACACCAGGTACATTAAAACATTTTATTTCATGGCAGAACAATAAATTAAAGCCTGTAAAGGAGTTAGAAATAATTAGAATTCCCACTCTAGGACCCAGTTTGGTCCTTACTAGATAAATTAGTAAAACATTACCAAAAATTAGATATAAACTAAATATGCAGAAGTCATATAACACCCAAAGCATCTAGTAATTTTTTAAAGCTCCTTAGGATTAATAGAGTCCTGTGTCTTGTTAGTTTCTTCAGATCCTCACAAAGATGCTAAGCACTCAAATATGTTCTGTAAAGACTCTTACCTCGTTAGTGTTTTGTGCCTCAAATAAGATATCTAGAGATTCAAACTGAAGTTCAAATGTTCACTTATCTTGGGATAATATAATAGTCTAACTTCTTCTTCTACAGAAGATAGAAGGAATGACAGTTTTGAAATAAAAAAAAAACTTTTTAAAATGTAGTATGAGAGAAAAATATTTTAGGTAAAGTTGTCAAGTTTAATAGAACCTGTGACTAAAGTTCTAGTAGATTACATAACACCATTTCACATACTGAACTCCATTTTGAACTTACCTCTTAGGAGATAACCAGCAATAGCAATTTTATCATGAAACAATTATTGGAACTTTAATCTAAGAGCGTAGCTACGTTTGTAATCATATTATATCCAAACCAGGTGTCAGATTCAAAAGTACCCTCAAATAGCACATGTATGAGTCACCTTCTAATAGAAACTCCAAGTTGAGCAGAATAGTGAGAATGATATTTCTTACAGTGAGAATTTCATATTGAATAAATCAACCCATTATTTGGCTGCTTATCTCATCCTATCCTTATCAATTTTTGCTCTGGTTCATTTCTGAATTATAAGAAATATGTTGAAATCTTCTTCCTCGGTAGTAAGTTTGTCAATTGCATTTTGCAATTCTTTTGTTTTATATATTTTGAAGCTTTTTTTGGGGGGGGAGGGGGGAGTTTCAAGTTTAGACTTATTATTATCACCTTAGTACACCGCTCCCTTTACATGTGGTGACCCTTTCTGTATGCAATAGTGCTTTCCAGGTTAGTCTATGTTGTCTCACATTAATATTGTTAACACAGCTTGCTTTATATTAATGTTTACCTGTACATGTTGGGAATCCTTTACTTTAAACCTTTACATATTCTGTATTTTAGGCATATCTTTTATAAATAACATAAAGCTAGATTGATATGAATCCAATATGAAAATCTAGTCTATTTAAAATCACTTAGTTTTTCTGAAGTGCCTCAAAGAAAACTGGAAACAGCATATTCTATCACTAAATTGTTATTTTGTTTTGTTTGAGAGAGAGAGCATGCAGAGGAGAGGAGCAGACGGAGAGAAAGAATCTTAAGCAGGCTGCACATTCGGCTCAGAGCCCATGCAGGGTGGTGGGGAGTGGGGAGGCGGTGCTCCATTTCACCACCATGAGATCATGACCTGAGCTGAAACCTAGATTTGGACGCTCAGCCGACTGAGCCATCCAGGTGCCCCTATGACTAAATTATTTAATTTTGGTTTCTAAACAGTATTTTCTTACACAGAAAAAAAAAAAACAAAAACATTATTACACATGTGATGGTAAATTTTATAACTTGGATAGGCTATGGTACCCAGTTGTTTTGTAAAACACAAGCCTAGAAGTGAAGGAATTTTTTGGATGTGATCTACAGTTGACTTCAAGTAAAGCAGATTATCCTGCATAAGGTGTATGGGCCTCAGTCTGTCAGTTGATTGACTCAAGAACAAATGCTTAGGTTTCCTGAGTAAGAAGAAATTCTGCCTCAAGTCTTTGACTTAGAAATCCTACCTGAATTCCAGTCTACCAGAATGCCCTGCAGATTTCAGACTCAAGACCATAATATTAATTCTTGCTGAGTTTCCAGCATGCTTCCCTATGATCTAGAGGTTAGAATTTATGTCTGGACTAGATTTAAGTTAAACAGTTTTGGAATAAATTTATCATAGCTAATGTTTTAAACTTTGAATTACATCGTATCAGGAGACATATAATGTTTGTGTCCCCATATTAGGTACCCACCGGTTAGGGCAGTGAAAGACTAATCTCTGTGCAAGGCTTTGTTTTGTTTTGTTTTTTCCTTACAATCAGGCAACAATCTGTGTGGTCTTCTGGTGTCACTTTGGCACTATAGGAAGGTCCTATTGCCTTTCATACTTCTATTACTTTTAGCATATTTATTAGCTTAACATTCTTCTGTAAATTAGAATTTCCTCTCTCTAGCTGTGGTTATTTAATTTCCCTGTATTATAATTCTTTAGCAAAATTACACTAATTGTAATTCATAGGATATTTATACTTATCTTCATCATCATATTTTTATTTCTATTTTGCTATTTTTCTGTGGCTCTTCTCTATTTTATTTTTTTTCTCTACTTTATTGCCTCTTTTGAGCTGTTTTTCATTTTATCTGTTCCATACACATACAGTGTTTCTTGGATTTACATATCCTTTTCCTATTATTTGAATATTTGGTTAGCCTGAAATGTTATCAACTGCACTAAACTCAAAAAAGTCCAAAGTTATTGTCATAAGCCCCCTCCAGAACAATTCAAGTGCCTTAGGCCACTTTCACGGCATCACCTTATCTCTCAGTTTCGGTGCTATGCTTGTCCAACATTTTTTATGTGTTTTCTGTTGTTTTAAAACAGCACTCATGAGGGGCGCCTGGGTGGCGCAGTCGGTTAAGCGTCCGACTTCAGCCAGGTCACGATCTCACGGTCTGTGGGTTCGAGCCCCGCGTCAGGCTCTGGGCTGATGGCTCAGAGCCTGGAGCCTGTTTCCGATTCTGTGTCTCCCTCTCTCTGCCCCTCCCCCGTTCATGCTCTGTCTCTCTCTATCCCAAAAATAAATAAATGTTGAAAAAAAAAATAAAAAAAAAACAGCACTCATGAACCATTATTATTATTTTATGCAGTTACTGTATGTTTACATTTACAGACTTACTCATTTCTTTACTCACCATTTCATCTTGCATCTCACATTCTTTTTGTAAAGTTTATTTATTTATTTTGGGAGAGAAAGAAATGAGTGCGTGCACACGCATGTGGGGGGGGGGGGGGGAGGGAGGGAGGGAGAGAATTCCAAGGCAGGCTTCATGCTGTCAGTGTGGCTCCCAACTCAGGGCTCTGTCTCACGTTCTGACATCATGACCTGAGCTGAAAACAGGAGTGGTACACTCAACCGACAGAGCTTCCCAGGTGCCCCTCACATCTTTTTTAAAAACTCTTTTCATATCGGCCTAAAGAACATCCTTTAGAAATTGATCAAACCCATTGTTATTGTCAAGCTCTTAGTGTTGCATTTACCTAAACATTCATTTACTTTATCCTCTTTTTTGAAAATTAGTTTTGTTGGCTACACAGTGATTTTCTCAAAATCAAACGCTTAATTCCATTATTCTGCCAGCTGCCAGACACCCTTTAAAAGTCTGCTGCTGCTCGGGGTGCCTGGGTGGCGCAGTCGGTTGAGCGTCCGACTTCAGCCAGGTCACGATCTCGCGGTCCGGGAGTTCGAGCCCCGCATCAGGCTCTGGGCTGATGGCTCAGAGCCTGGAGCCTGTTTTCGATTCTGTGTCTCCCTCTCTCTCTGCCCCTCCCCCGTTCATGCTCTGTCTCTCTCTGTCCCAAAAATAAATAAATGTTGAAAAAAAAAATTAAAAGTCTGCTGCTTTGTGCATGGTTCCATTGAAAGAGATGTGGCTTTTATCTCTACACTTTCTGTCATGTTCTCTTTACCTTGACATTTTGTACCTTTAATGAATTTTGTCTAGTGTGGATTTTGTGTTTTTATGCTACCTTCAGTATGTATGGATTCTTCAATGTCTTCTTATCTTTCAAAAGTTCTCAGATATCGGCTGCCTTTTTGCCTGCGAAGTTCCCTCACCTTTATTTTCTCTATGCTGTTTTAGGTACCCTGATTAATCTACACTGGAACATTGTACCTCTTGAAAGTTTTCTGGCTTGAGCCTCTGTGTTTCTCCTTACTGCCTGCTGGGACACTTCTGCTCTACCTTCCTGATAATTCATTTTCTCTTCAGCTGTGTCTAATCTACTGTTTTATCCATTTGTTAACAACTTTATCCTGAAATAATTTATTTTATTTCCAGTATTTTCATTTGTTTTTTTTTTAATTTCTCTTATACTTTTGATCATACCACTTACTCCCACTTTTATTTGTCTTCTTTAAGCATTTCATCTATAATTATTTTATAATCTATACCTGAGATTTCCAATTTTCATTTTGACAGAGTGAGGGTTTAATACTGTTTAGTTTTGCTTATTCTCACTACGTTTGTTTTTTCTTTGATTATTTTTCATCAGTGGGAGTCCTGAGAGCAAACCTTGGAGATCCTGTCTCACAGAGCACATTTACATTTCCTTCTGCCAGGGACCATGGAGTACTACTAAGGTGAGATTTCCTTGGTCGCTCTCAGGTCCACAAGCTAACCTTGGAATTTCTTGTTTCGCCTAAATAATCAGTCTGCAAATTGGCACTGTACAGGCCCTCAGGAGAAACTGACATCACAGAAGCCCCTGTTTTCATTGTTCTATTTGCAGCTCCTGACTGTCTCTTGGGGAGAGAGAAAGGCTCTTTTAAATTACTCTTGGCATTTATAAGCAACCCAGCAACACAATGCAAACTAAATTACATGCAGATCCTGGTTATTGTGGTGTGGAACAGTGTGCTATAGTATCTCATCTACCATACTGCCAGTGGCCAAAAGTAAATTAAACATTTTGGTCAAAAGTTATTTGCATGTTGCAATCTTGAAATTAGGACTCTAGTATAAATCACTTATTTCCCCTAATATGTGAAATTGCTTATCCTTTCAAAGTTTATATGTTTCTTAGTATATTACTAACTTTTTAACACTTTGTTTTCTCTTCTATGGGATTATAAATGGGAAGCATTATCCATGGACAATTTAACAGTCGTGAAGATTTTGAAAACCATGCATAGTAATGGCAAATGGTCTTTAAACAGAAAAACCTATACTGGCTCCTAAAAAGTTCACTCCTAATTACTTCTTTTTCACTAGTGGCTCTAAGCATGCCAATAAGCACTACTTCTCAGGAAAAAGAAAAAAAAAAGTTGCCATGTGTATGGAAATAAATGCAATGAACACTTACTGTGGAAGTTCCTAAAGACATAAGCACTTTCTGTCTTTCTCATTATTTCTCCTTTGAAATTGAGATGTGGTCTAGACTTTTTTTTTTAATTACAGAAAGCAATTCACATTTTATTTTTGATCTTTACTTATTTTCAGTTCTGCTTAGTGAGTAAAGTATCTTTTGCTATGAAAAAATTGAACACCTGTGAATGGAGGGCGTGTGTCCCTATAATCCATGGAATTAATTATAATGGATAAAAAAGAAAAGCAATGTCAGAGTTTGGGCTGTGTCATAGTAATAGTCTGGAAATAAGTGTTAAGCAATCCTGATTTCCTCTTAGTTAATTTTTGCACAATGGAATTTTTGAGCGTGAAATCCTCTGGCCTTCACATTTATTACTTTGCTACCTTACATGTCTGAAATGTTAAAAGTTCCTGTCAAAGGGGATCTCAAATCTTGCACATTTGAGTAGATTTATTTAAAAGAGGGTATTTTCACGTCTTGGTAAAGCAATATTCCCAACTCAGTAACTATGTTCAACAGATGACTAATGAAGGTCTCACATTAGAAATTAGCCTCTATGCTATCTCCTGGATTCAGTTGTCCCAAGGAGATTCTCTCAATCTGCCTTTTCCATTCAGCTGGCTCCCTGGAGAAAGCTGCAAACAAGTGCTAGGGATCTTGTCATTAATTCAGATCAGCAGTGTCAGTTAATTAAGTGGAAGTTCTTTAACGCAGCCTCTAAAGGCAAAGATGGCTAAGGGTCCGGAATGTTAAAATAAAATGCAGACTTCACTTCATCTCTTAAGTCAAATTTCTTCTCCCTAATTATATCGTTTACATTTTTTTTTAGTCTTGACCTTTAAAAAAAATGTGCCCAATATAATGGGAAAATAAGGTGATACCTCTTAATCTACTTATATGTAGAATATCATGAAAACAGTGCTTTTCAACACAAATTCCACATACATCTTCTATACAGGATGGGAAAAATGGCTCTTAGAAGGAACATCATGCTGTAAAGCAAGATAATATTATAAATAGTGGATTTATTAGAGATGTCTTTGTTGCAGAACTTTACCAAGCCTAAAATTTCTATTATATGTATGCATAAGCCATGGTATTTAAATATAATCTGTATATATTTATATTTTTTAATTTTGAGCATTTTCAGGAATAGAATTTTATGGGACTTAAGTAAACCCTGAATTGGACTCTTATAGGTGTAGAAGGGTTATGTAACACCTTTATCCATTACATATAACTCTTTTTTTAAGTGTTTATTTATTTTGAGAAAGAGAGAGAGAGCAAATGGTTTAGGGGTGCAGAGAATCTCAAGCAGGCTCTGCAGCTATCAGCGCCTTGGGCTCGAATTCATGAACCGTGAGATCATGACCTGAGCCGAAACCAAGAGTCAGACAGTTAACCGACTGAGCCACACAGACACCCCTGCATATAACTCTTTATTTCTTTCATTAAAAAAAAATCCCCAGATTATTTTTATGTGAATGTCACATTAAAGTTTGGAGGAATTTCACTATCTACGTTTCCCTTGTGATAAGAAAAACTCTCTTCTGATATGTGTGTACTTGTCAAGGCTGGACTGTCCTCTTTGTTTTCCAATTTACTTTTCAAGTTTTCATTTACTTGACATCAAAGCAAAAATAATAAAAGGGAAAAATTCCTCTAGCATTTAATTGAATACCATGAGATTCCTTTGAAGAGTAACCGGAGGGCTTATGTACAAAACAGAAAGAGGCGTCTCTTCCTCAAGACACTCTTTCCATCTGTTGAAATACAGTAATATTGGAGTGTGAAAGTGTACTGTTATCTTCTGGAACATTACTTTGTGATGTGATTCACACAGTGTGAATGAGGCCCCTAGGGTTTTGCAGTGCACAACTTGTACATCTGTACACAACGGCTCTGGAGCAAAATTAAAAGAATTTTAAAAAGTGCATAATGTTCACCCAAAGGCCAGGCTTAAGCCTATAGTCTCATCAGATGTAGGAGTCAAAGCACAAAAACTACTTTCTCAAAATTGTCATTTCAGCTTTTATAGTTATTCTTAATAACTAGTCCTTTTCTCCTTTGAGTGCCATATTACTATTCCACTAATAATACAAGGCTTTTATTTGTTGGTTGGTGCTGTGCGATTTTTTTGTTAACACATGCCGATTCCCTAGAATCTGGTAAAAAGAGACTAATGTTATTAATTGCTTTCCTTGATGACCTGTTTTTGTTTTGAGCCCAAGGCTCATGCTAATTCATTTCCCATGGGCAATTTACCTATGCAAAGTTATACTTTATTACACTTTTAAAAATATAATCAATTTGTTTGTTGAGAGTTTTGACCATTTATATTATTCTATAAGAATTAATATAGAATTATTTTGTATTTCATGCAAGTATATGATTAAATGTAATGGGCTGAAATTTATGTGATCAAATTAACACAGATTTAGAAAGTGTTCATGGGGTGCTTGGGGGGCTCAGTTGGTTGAGTGTCTGACTTGCTTTCAGCTCATGTCATGATCCCAGGGTTGTGAGATCGAGTCCCATGTTGGGTTCTGGGGTGAACATGGAGCCTGCTTAAGATTCTCTCTCCTTCTCTGTCTCTGTCTCTCTCCGTCCCTGTCTCTCTCTCTTCCCCTCTCCCACTGCTTGTGCTCTCTGTTAAAAAAAAAAAAAAAAAAAAAAAAAAAAAAAGAGTTCACAATCAGTACTTTTACACCACGTGTTGCTGGTGTGGTTTAAATTATGGATGCAAACAAGTGTTTTCTCCCAGAATCATAAGGTATAGCTACCTTTTTGAACAGTAGGGTGAGAAAATTCCCACAGTAACTTGTGCATTTTAGCTTGAGGTATGCAGACCTAAAATGTTACTATTGGCTCCTCTGAGTTGTCTCAAACAGGTGCTTGCTTTCCTTTTCATTATATTGTCTGTAAGACCCGTACCTAATTATTTACATTTTTGTCTTTCTCCATTGAACTCTGAACCTTTAAAAGTGGGAACTCTCTTGGGGCGCCTGGGTGGCTCAGTCAGTTAAGACTTCAGCTCAGGTCATGATCTCCCAGCTCATGGGTTCAAGCCCCGCATTCGGCTTTGTGCCGACAGCTCAGAGCCTGGAGCCTGCTTCGGATTCTTTGTATCCCTCTCTCTCTGCCCCTTCTCCACTCATGCTCTGTTTCTCTCTCCCCCTCTCTCAAAAATAAACATTAAAAAAAAGTGGGAACTCTTATTTTTCTTAGTACCTCCATAGAGAGTGACATCACTGATGGCATGGCAGTTCAAAATGAGATCTCACCTCTGGGAGCAGAATTTTAAATACTTTTTTAGAATCCGGAGAAAACATCCTTGCTTTCAACTGACTTGCCTCCTTCTATACCTTTAGGTCCCTTTTCAGGTGGTTCAAATTTCTCATCGATAAATATTTACTGACTTTCATGAGGCCTCTGAAGTGAAATTAATAAGAAAGTATTAATATAAATACTATGTTTGACAAACAAAAACATTATAAAATATTATATTTTGTTGCATTATGTACCTTCCCAAAAGCCATTGATGGAATTTTTTGAGAAATTCATGCAAGGTAATATCTGTTGAGTGATTTGAAGTAAATTTGAAAAATACTTTATAAGAATAATTATGTGAACCAAAATAATTTTGTTCAGTTTAAAATTATCCAGTTGAAAAATCGGTAGCATTTGCCCAGATGTCATACCGTCATCTGACCTCTTCTCAAAATATTGAAAATCAGATTCGTGTTGTAACACAAATCACTGTTTATTTAAAACAGGCTTGATTAAAAATAACTAAGTCCTTCACCTTCTCCTTTCTTATCATTTGTATGGAATCTCTTTGATGATTTACATTTAAGACAGATATTGATTTCTATCTTCTGGCTTTGCCCTATAAATGCTACTCTATTTTCAGTCAAGTGTGATAGGCATTAGGTCAGCGCAAGGATGGGACAAATAAAACGACTATGTTTAAGAAAAGCAAAGAGCATCTCCCACGTACCCACAGTTTTCTGTAATGTATCTTTTGCTGTACAAATAATGAAACTGCAAACTCTAGATTCATGTACAGCTTAGTTGCGTTTATATTTCCAAGAAGCCAAAAAATTTAATATTTTATGCTTTCTTAGGTAACTAAAATTTTTGTTTGTTCTTTTAAGTGTCATTTTTGGTGGGAGTATGCCAAGGACCAATGAAAATAGTCATAATTTCCAAGCATTCCAAGAAAAATAATACAGGATGTGGGGAGTAAGAGAAATTAGTCCAGAAAGTTTCTTTACAAAAATTTTAGTGTGACCATGTCACATTATACCTGTTAAGAGTTGATGTGTTGATTATGTGGGAGCCAAAGCCATGGGCTCCCCACCCAGGTGTCATGAGCAAGCAATTCAATTAGAGCGAACAACCCAGCAGCTCTTTTGTTTTTGAAAAGTATGCAGTCTATTTGAAGGAAAGAAGTGTACTGAAATAAATATGCTTTTGCAGAGTGCCTACACGAAGGTCATAACACTGCCTTAGGGGGAAGGAAAACATTAAGCAACACAAAGTGAGTTGACTAGAAAAATCTTAAAAGGAACCTCAGTCTTTCACGGCCAAGTGTGACATACCTATCAGATTAAAGTCCCAACCTTTTTGTTTTATTTTATTAAGTACTGCTTGAATGAAGGTATCTAGGGTAGGCAGGAAAATGACCCCCAAGAGATGTCCACATTGTAAGTCTTGGAACCCGAAATCATGTAGTTTACAAGGCAAAGGGGAACGAAAATTACAGCTGGAATTAGGTTGTGAATTAACTAACCTCAAGATGGAGAGTCCTGCGTGTTACACAGGTGAATTCAATGCAATCACAAGGTTCTTTATAACAGGCAAGGGGGAAGGCAGGAAGGACAGACTCACGGAAGTGGCAGCTCAAAACGGGCTTGGCTGGATATTCCTAGCTTTGAGAATAGAGGAATAGGGTAATGAGTAAAGGATTACAGGGAGCCTCTAAAAAAGAGGGGGCAAAGGCAAGAAAACAGAGTTTCTCGGAGAGCCTCCAGAATGCAATGCAGCCCTGGAAGGACGCCGATGTTAGCCCAGCGAAACCCCTTTTAGACGTCTGATCTTCACAGTAAGCTGACGTTTTTGTGTTATTCTAAAATGGTACCTTTGTGCCAATTTGCCACAGAGCAATAGGAAGCTAATACAATGTCTGATAGAAAAACATTCTAAAAGATCTAAAGTAAGCCGGCCGAGGATGAATGAAATTCAGTTATCTTCAATGAAATGTGCTATTATTTAATGAACTGCTTTTCCCTTTTTTCTTACTTTGATTAGATAAACCACTGAGGAGAAGGGGGAGCAAAGGGGAAAGGGTACTCTAAGGACTTGCTTCTATGATTCAAATATCTGGGTCATACAAATCACAGAGAAATTAACTCAATTGTCCTTGATTTCCTGGATACAAGGTTTTTAGAGGCCATACTTTTCTCATACCATCACATTTTTTATTGATGAACAGGTCAGTTCAGAGGCTTAAAAATGTTACTGGCTAATATGGATTAGTATGATGCTACTTCTGAAGAGGAAAGAATTGTTTTATAGAGGAATGACTTGTGAACCTTATTAACAAGATTGGGAAGCAATGTAAAAGCTTTTAGTGTTTAAGCATAACCCTGTCTTACGTTTTCAGAAATGAGTTATCAAAGACTG
>NW_024412391.1:56606875-56614933 GCF_014898765.1 Herpailurus yagouaroundi | reverse complement strand
CAATTAGAAAGCTCCAAAGAGTTAAAGTGACAGAACTCTCTTTCCTGAACTCTCCTGAAGTTTCCTAAACTAGAAAAGGAAAGAAAACCTTTAAGTAATTTGAGGAATTATCTGCTGACTAAACTGGAACCAGGAAACGCAGCAGCAAGAGCGAAACAGAGCTGCAGAAGCACACTCTCTCCTGAGGGCCTTGAACCTTGCTTGTGTTTTTCCAGAGGACAGTTTCCCTCCTTTCATGTGGCTCCAGTCCTTGTAGGAAACAAGTTGTTAGTGAGGTTTTCTCATTTGCCCTGTCTTCAGTGCTCTGCTGTGACTCTCCATATCCCCTTTCCCACGTTTGTGTGTTCTTTTCAGCACATAGAACTGTCTCACATATCATTTGTTTATTGTGTCTGTGCCCATGTCATGTTTATTATTTGCTCACCAGGTGTAGTGATGTTGTGTCACCCAATAGACCGTTCAAAGTCACAGTGACAGTAGACACAGCACCAAGCTTATTTAAATTTGTGGAAAAAAAAAAAACGTAGGAGAGGGAAATTACAGTAATCACATAGATCAGGTCTCTTGATTCTCAGGCTCAGTTTTCAAATATCCTGTCGTGCCCTCCTCGGGATGGGAAGGATCAGGAGAGATGATTTTCAATTCCTATGGACTGCTTCGGCTCAGGGACACAGGTCTCAGAATCCTTTTCAGCTTTTACACCTTGCTAATCATGTCCCCGTCAAGGTTACAGGATTAGTTCCCATTTTGTGGGGAAACTATATGCATCAGGTGGAGACTATTAAATAAACCTGACCTTTACAGTGAGGAACAAACTGTATGTGTTGGTATGTAGCATTTAACCTGGATTCTGTAAAGTACTAGAGATTGTTTGAGTCATTGTTACAAGGCAAGTTAAACCAAGTCCTGTTTTGAGGGTCGAATGAAGATAGCACAACCAGCTTCCAACACGGACTCTCTCATGGACTAAGGCTATTGACCCCTCTTCTATGGTATTAGACATTGGCAGTTCATACGTAGTAGAAATACATCCAGGATGGTTGAGACAAATAATGTTTAAAGCCTATTTAAATGTAAGGACGATATACAGAAACACCTGTAAGTGACCTATCAGGTCATTCATAGGAATCCTTCGCAATGGACCTAACAAAGGAGAATTACTTCTAGGTATTTGTGCTAGTTCCATGTTGGAGATTTTAAGTAAGAAGTCTTGACCTGATTGCTTTTTCTGACTGAAGTACTTGATAAACCTTTTATCCATGGAAATTAAATCATTTCAAGATGATAAAACATTCCCAAATTTCACATAGTTACTATATTTTTACACTTCTAACTATTGTAATGGCTTTTTCCTTGCTTTCATAAATCTTGTTCTCAACTTAGGTAAAATTTGAAAAGAAAATTGTAAACGTTTGTGCCTTTCTTTCCTCTTCATGGGCACACAGGAAGACTCTATTTCTCAGCCTGTCTAGCAATAATGTTGGTATTGTGTGATGGAGCCTCAGGAAAGTGAGGGGAAATGATGAGTCTATCAAGTCCAAACAGTACCAGTGCGCTCTTCTCATGTGGTCCTGAAAGTGAGGGATCTTGAAATGGCAAGGTTGCCAATGGGCCTCCTGGATTCCTGGATACTGTTGGGAAGAAAGCTGAAAAGCTTTGCAAGAATCCCACTGCTGTTTAATGTGCTTGATGTGGCGTTGGTATGGTTTGGCAGTTTGTGTTAATTACATTTATTAACAAATAGCAAAGGGATCAGCTGATGTTTCAGTTTCAGAGAGAGAAGAGATTAGTCATTGAATATCCAAATAAATAGTTGAAAGATGCAACATTGTTCATCTTACTTAGTATAATCATAGCATTATTAAGGGCATTGAGGTAAATTTTTAAAAACTAGGATTTTTTTGAGAATAACCATTAATGGCCTGTAACTAACAAAATATTTGTGAGAATACATAGGACACCACCATTTCACAGAGAAAAAATACTAAAGTAAAATGAGGATTGATAACTTAGCCAATATCATAAATGCTGGGAATGACAGACCTTTGATACTGAGTCTCTATAGGTACAAAATCCTCATTTTCTCTAAAAAGGTGCGCTGTTTCCTAGCTGCAAATATGTATAAACACAAATACAACTGAAGGGGACATGATTACTCTTGACTGTGAATTCAGTGTATCATGTATGTATGTGTCAAACTGGAAGTCTGTTTCTCCTCAGTAGTACTATGTTTACATATTGAAATACCTTGTTTAAAGTTCTTCATACTTAGAATATGATTTTTCATACTGACTATTGATACCATTTTATCATAGTATATTGCTATAATTGTGGAGGAAAGGTGGATGCTAGTATTTTTTATGCAGCAGTAAACTCCTTTTCTGACGTGGTTAGGAGTTTGCAATAGATTGCATCAAGGTAAAAAAGGTAAGGTTAAAAAGACAAATTGAATACCAAGGATAATGCCCTCATAAGAAACCATGTCATGTGAATTTTTATTTTGTAGGTTAGTGTTGGCAAGCTATGGTTTGTCGGTTGGCCTTCTGTTTTTGTAATTACTTTTTTATTGAAACACAGACACGCCATTCATTGAAGTATTGTTTCAGCTGCTATTGTGGAATGACATGAAAGTTGAATATCAGTGACAGACTGTATGGCTCACAAACCTACAACTTTGGATTTTTAAGAAGTTTGTCGACCTGGTTGTAGTTAAGAATTTGTGAAAATTTTTTTGTGTGTTTTTGTTGTTTTTATTTGTTTTTGTTTTTTAGCAGAATGATGGGAAAATAAGAACTGTGCTTCAAAAAGCCAAGTTGGGGAATTAATTAAATAGTGCAGGGACACAGGGAAAAGGGGTTTCGGGTGTTTGCACAATAATAGTGAAAGGGAAAGCAAAGCCTGAGCTTTGTCTGAAAAAAAGAAAATATAAACAAAAGAACTTGCAGGCTGGGATGCAGTTGGTCACTCAGCTTCTCCCTGGACATACATGTTCCTGACAGCTCACTAAGAGGAGGTACCTTATAGGAATGCCAAAACTGATCACCAGTTGTTTCTTACACAGCCATCTTCCAGGTTGCTCCTCTTGGCCTCGTGCTTTGTGTATACGTGTGCACAGACCTCTTGCCATGTAACAGCTCTTGTATATTCAAACTTTCTATCAAGCTTCTCTTTTCCCAGTTGATGTTTCCCTCACTAAGACAGCTTGTTCCCCTAAATGCTTCTGTGATGGAATTTGCCAGCCCTCACCATTGATATTTTTTGTCTGTCTATATGTCTCTCCCATGCTCTCTCGCAGTCTGTCTCAATCTCTCTGGCGGGCCCAAAACTGCCCATAATACTGACCTAGACTGAATTCATTTTGTTTCACATAAAGGTTTTTATTTTTAATATTCTAGATGTGTCAGGGAAGAAAGTCCTTTGAAAATGCACAATTCTACCATTAAGATTGTCTTTGTTTCTCCCACTTATCAATGTCTTTGTCTCTACTGGTATATCTCCTCTGCATTGAAACAGGCTATAATACAATGTGACTTAACCAGTCTAAAAATAGACCTACAGACAACAATGTGGTCCTACTTCTCTATACTCTTGGAGTTCTCTGTTTTAGAAGAAAATTCCTCAAAATAGTTGACTGTGCACATTGTTTCCATTACGATTCCTTCTATTGGGTTTTAAATGCAATTCAGTCAGATTCACCATCCCCTTGAGGAAAGAGTTCTTTCAAGGTCACCAATGACCTCCACATCTTCCAAGTTGGCTTTAGTTAGCAACTTAATTTTACTGAGCCTATCTATAATCAGCATTTGAAAGAGGTGGTCTTTGTCCTCCTTGAAACATATTCCTCTTTAATTTCTGGAAATGGTTTAGTTCTTTTCTTAACGATTAGTTACCATTTTGGGTTTTCTTACCAGTTGCGTATAGCTCCGTGACCTGTAAACATTGAAATGTCACTGAGGATTCTTTTCTTTTTCTCTGTTTTTATTTGAGATGACCTTATTCAGTTTTAAAGTTTTAAATACCACCTCTATACCAAGGACTGTCATATGTACATGTCTAAATAGAAAATTCTGCTAAACTCCATACTGAGGAATCCAACTGCCCACTTGAAATGGCTACTTGTATGTGGTTTTATGTGGTGCCATTGAGCTAAACTGATCCTATGCCTCTCAGAATTCCTTTACCTGTATGATTCCAGGTTAGGATTGGCTCTGAGAGAAACTGTCGTAATATTTGAAAGTTGGAATCCATTAGTGTCCTTTAATCTTGGAGAGTCTGTGTCTGGTGACAATGCCACTGAATCTGGTGCCCTTAGCCCTGTCTGATCTTAGATGCTGAAGGCAGTCTACAGTATTGAGCTCCCTCATTGCTGCCCTGTCATCTCTATCTTTAGCTTCTCTTAGTCCTGAGACAGGCAGGTCTGCCGTTGAGTGGGAAGAATGTCCCCTCCTGCATGTGATCCAGGTTTAATGTACTGAGAAACAAACTTGGAACCCAGTATGTTCTCAGGACATGAAATGTATCTCAATAGATGCCAGTGTGCCCTTGCTCTCCTCTGCTTCACAGGCAGATTATCTGCCCAACTCCTGCCCTGAAGACCAATGGGGATTCAGGCTCACTACCAGATGTAAAGGCAAGGGTCTTGCATAGATTCCTTAGCAACTATCACAGTGGGATAAGATCAGTTAAGTCCCATGATTGTCCATTCATAACAGTTGTTTCCCTGCTTGAACCTTGAAAATTATACTCTTTCTTTTTCCTTGTAAGAGCTAGCACCACTTGAAATGGTCCATAATTAATGGTTTATTTTCTGTCTCCATCAAGTGGAAGATAAGCTCCATGGGGGTAGGGAGTTGTGTTTGTTTTACTCATGGCTATATCTATAGCATGCATAATGTTGACTAACCCACAGTAAATACTAAATTTGTATTTATTTTATAAATTAATGAATAAATAATTATTATACATTATTCAAGAATATTTTTTGGTTAACCAGAGTGTCAATATATGAAGAAAAATAGTCTATGATAAGCAGAATGTTTGAAATATGGCTTAGATACATTAACATTCAGAAAATGAGCCAACCAAGAAGAGCCAGAAAAACAGGATTTTTTTTTATTTTTATTAATTTTTGAGAGAAAGACACGGAGTGTGAGTGGTGGAGGGGCAAAGAGACAGGGAGGCACAGAATCTTAGGCTCCAGGCTCTGAGCTGTCAGCACAGAGCCTGATGCGGGGTTTAAACTCCTGATCACTGAGATGACAATCTGAGGTGAAGTTGGATCCTTAATCCACTGAGCCACCCAGGTGTCCCCCGCCCCACCCTTCTTTTTTCTGCTAACAGCTTAAGTAAGTTAGAGTCCAATTCTCTCCATGACCAGGTGCTTGTCATGAAAATTGGGAAGGTTTTTCTCTGAATGTGCAACCTGCATAGTTTTGTCAACTGCTAAAGACTAACCGACACTGGTTCACAGGCAGTGACTCAAATTGCTCGAAAGGAAAAGAGTTTGTCAATTATGCAGTTTCTTTTCGCTTCAAAATGCTATATAGGTGCAAGCAGACATTTGGTGAAGGAGTTGAAAAAGAAACAAAATGAGCCATTAGAAGCAAATACTTCCTCCTTTTCTGTACAACTATGGGTTCTGCTTGAAATTTGTTTTGTGAGATAAATCTTCTGAAAAAGGCAATGGTGTTATTAATTAAACAAAGGAAGAGGCAACCGAGGTGGGATCATGCTAAGCCAAAGTTGTTAAATTAATCAGAGTTCTCATATGGAAAGCTTCCCCAGTGGTTATCTAAGCTGTCACCATTTTAGTGCATCCAAGGAAGTGTGCTCCAAGATTTGTGTTAGTGTTGGCAAAGAAAGGAACTAATTTTAATTCTCAACTCCTAAATCTGACATCACTCCAGAAACTTTGCAGCTAAACCTGTCTAAGTTTGCTGCACAGCCAACAATGACATTAAGAATGTTACATGAGGGGCGCCTGGGTGGCGCAGTCGGTTAAGCGTCCGACTTCAGCCAGGTCACGATCTCGCGGTCTGTGAGTTCGAGCCCCGGGTCAGGCTCTGGGCTGATGGCTCAGAGCCTGGAGCCTGTTTCCGATTCTGTGTCTCCCTCTGTCTCTGCCCCTCCCCCGTTCATGCTCTGTCTCTCTCTGTCCCAAAAATAAATAAACGTTGAAAAAAAAAATTTTAAAAAGAATGTTACATGAGAAGATCGCAGACTACCTGGTGTAAATGGTACAAGTGAAGTTTAGAACAAAGTTTAGCTTGAGTTTCTAAAAATGTTAAAATCTATTATAAGTTTTGAGTTCTAGAAAGTCCTAAAGTACTCCTAGATTTGTTTTCTCCAGTTGCCTAGCTGGCTACAAAACCAGATTGTTTCCTGTTGGTTCTGCCAAAATAAAAACTATTAAAATACTGTATTCCCCAGCCACTCAGAACCAAGGCTACATGCAAGATAGTGTTTGTTTGTCCACGAGCACCTTTCCCACCGCAGACTCCAGTTAAATGTCACAGCACTTGAGGAAGTTTCAGCTAAGTTTTTTAAAGCTGATTTTTGCACATCTTCCTTCTTTCTCCTAATACATAAAATATGAGGGCTCTGATGAAAAATCTTTCTCCGCAATTGATTAGAAATGAATTTTTCTTCTGCCTGTGACTAAAGATTCAAGTGTTTTGTTTGTTTTAAATCACAGTGATATTGAAGGTAAAGTGAATAGCTGATTTCGGAAATAGTAAGAGACGTTAAAAAACACCTTTTCCTGAAAGAAGATTGCCTCAAAGAAGAGGACGCATTCTTGGGACAAGGAAAAGATCTCCCTGGTTTTCTCTGCAAAGAGGGCTAGGATTCAAGTAGATTTTGAGTGAGGGAGAAAACCTAAATGCTCTGCAATTACATG
This sequence comes from Herpailurus yagouaroundi, assembly GCF_014898765.1. Lineage (NCBI taxonomy): Eukaryota > Metazoa > Chordata > Mammalia > Carnivora > Felidae > Herpailurus > Herpailurus yagouaroundi. The sequence continues at coordinate 56,608,035 of NW_024412391.1, read as the reverse complement.
TTGGAAAAAAGCCCTAGTTCACACATCACTAGCTTAAGTGACTTTTTTTTAATGGCTAGGTTTTAATGGTATGGCTTTAAATTCTAAGTATAAAAAGAGTTTTTTAAGCTTTGGATGGTGTTAACTTGTGACCTAACATGTTGATAGAGTTTTTAAAAACAAAAACAAAATCTTCGCCTGTTTTTATTGCTGCCGTCTTTTCAATGATACCAGAACTTGAATTTGCCAATAGAGGGCAATAGTCAAACTAAGATAGACTGAATCTATCATTTTCGCAACTTCTAATGAGGTAAAAGGACACATAGAATCCTCATCTGCTTTTATGGATATTGCTGTGTAATTGCAGTGTAATTATGGCACACAACAGCTTCAGAAAATTATCTTGCAAGAAAACAGCTGGTTCTCTTTAACAAACTGGGATGAAATCTCATCAATTAAAAAAAAATCCAAAGAAAATTTCCGAAAATACATGCTGATAATAAACAAGCAACAACAACAAAAAAAGAAATAACATAAAAATTTTAAATGGATAAATCAGAGCTGCTGATAAGAAAGATAAGACAAACATGAAAACATAAGAAATTATGAAGGTAGGAGGTACTTCTGATGTATTGTTTGATAGTATGCTATAAATAGACTTCTTGGAAAGATTTTCAAAAATGTTTCCCTATTTTAATTTATTTGTGTAATTATGTAAATGCATAAGGATATCTACTTCATATGAGCTACACAGACAAACACAGATCTACAGTGTAGGATTTTTTTTGTAACTAGTTCTCAGGAAAAATTAGAAAAAAAAACATTGGGCATATAACACTACAAATGTGTAAGTTTATTAAACTTGTAGACATTCCAATAATCCAATATGAGTGCCTCCAATAAAAATTCTGTATAAAAAAAATAGAAGATACTGAGTAAGTCATTAAATGAACCCACTTTGGGGGCACCTCGGTGACTGTCAGTTAAATGTCAGACTTCAGCTTAGGTCATGATCTCCACGTTGGTGGATTTGAGCCCTACATAGGGATCTGTGCTGACAGCTCAAAGCCTGGAGTCCACTTTGGATTCTGTATCCCTCTATCTCTGTGCCTCTCCCATGCTCGTGCTCAGTCTCTCTCTCTCTCTCTCTCTCTCTCTCTCTCTCTCTCTCTCTCTCTCTC
>NW_024412391.1:56599150-56606865 GCF_014898765.1 Herpailurus yagouaroundi | reverse complement strand
CTCTCTCTCTCTCTCTCTCTCTCTCTCTCTCTCTCTCTCTCTCTCTCATACTCAGGTGGTCACTTATATTTAGAGTGTAATGTAAGCATGACAAAGAATTGATTGTTGCACAGAGTAGTGTATCCTGACAGTATCATAGCAAGAGTCATAAGGCAACTTTGCCTTATTACACTTAGATTTATAAACTATTGTAATTGACAACAAATATCGAGGGTTTGCCATTTAAAAATTGGACCCAGTGTGGTTAAAATCAAAACTAAAATATGACTTTAAAAACACAAATCATATTACACATGGAAATGTACATAGTATATCCGTGTTTAGGTATTACGTATATGTCTGAAAAAATACCCAAGGATGTGTTTTTTTTTTCTAATTGTGTAGAATAAGTTGAATATCTAGCAGTCATATTGTTAGCCAGTAGTTCTTGAAGTGTGGTGCCTGCATCATTATGATTTGTATCCTCTGAGAACTTGTTAGTTCCCAGTCTGTCCCCACCCCTAAACTAGTAAAACACAAATTTCAAGGTCAAACTTCAGCAATCTAAGCTTAAACTTTAAGGTGATCTGATGGATGTTAAAGTTTGAGAACCACTTCTCTTAATGAATACAAGTTAATTTCATGATGATTGTAATTTGGACAATATGAACCCTTCTTCTCTCTAGGCTTATTCTACACTAAAATACATTTAGTGTGAGTATAGTTAAGATGCTCTTACCAGGCAGATTGCTTCTTCATTACTATTGACTGGACCTTCTTAAAAACTAGGTATATAATTCTTAGAGAAACTTTGTCAAATGAGCTATGGAATGTCAGCTTTACTATTGGCTAAAAATTGCTTAATCATTAAAAAACTGGGAACCAAGAAGTTTAAAAAAAACTTGGCACATATCCCAAAGCAATGGGACATCAAACTGAATATAAAATCCAAATCTTTCAATGTCTACATTACATTTTCACCAGGTTGGTGTGTAGGCAATGGCCTTGAATTTTTGGTGTCAGTGGTAGAATCGGTGCCAAATACCTCATGAGATGTTGGGCCAGCTTAATAGCTTGGGCAGTGGCAGAGCCTTGCGAGCAAGTTCTGCTCCTGGGACACCCAGTGTGTTTCCCCTTGAACTACACACCCTCCTCCTCCATGTATGGTTGGTTATGTCCTTTAAGAGCTCTGGTTGGGCCCCTCTAGGAGATATTTTGATCATTGCAGCCAGCAGGGAGGATGTGAAATGTAAGTATGCTTCTAGACTTAGCTATTAACATACACTTGTGAAACAATTGTATTATTTTTCTCTGGCTGGCTTTTCTGCATCTCTGGTAGAAAGTCGTTGAATTTAATGGCTGGTCTTTCTGGTCTGTATGCGCACGTCTGTGTGTATTGACCTGTGTGTGCATTTTGCCACTGTCCTCAGAACTTTCTACAGCATCAGGCACATGATAGGCGCCCAACACTGGGGTCAAATAAATACAATGATTGAATGGGGAGCTCCGTAATAGATACTCACTTTTGCAGAATTAACTCGGTAATGAAAAGTAATGCTTTTCATATAAAATTTGCTCATACTTTGTGATGATGGAATAAAAGATACAATCTGTACATCTTGTTATAATTCGTTCATAACCGTATTAGCTCAGAGCTGGGAACTGCATCTGTAGATTTGAAGCACTCAATACAGTTATCAGTGAGACCAACAGTGCTCTGGGCCACCTAAATTTCACAGGATATAAAGGGCCATGATGCAATTGGTGGTTATAATTACTTAGCTCTTAAACTCCAATGCCTCAATTTCCAGCCACGGATTTCGAGGTATTTTTCGTGTAGGTTCATAAACTAGACCTCCAGGACCCCACATGATGTCACTTAGCTTTTCCTGTACTCTGATCTTGAACATAAACCTATATGTTCACCACATAGCTGGAAAGGCCACAGATTGAGATCCTTGGAACCATAAGGAATGTTGTCCGCTTTTTCCTCGTGTCCAGCTCTTGACTCTCCTAATGAATTTACATCAGACCTCAGTAAGCAATAGATCCTTTGCTTCATTTGGGCAGCGTAGTTCAGTTTGATATTCTTAATTTTGACTGTTCCTCAGTTTTTTCCATAAACATATCCCTACAAGCAGAGGCAAGTAACGTGTTAAGATTTCTTTAGACTTCTCTTCTACCTTCAAAATCTTTGCATATGTCTATTCTATTCCATAATGGACCAGTGTTTTGATTGGAAGCTAATGTTTTAAATTACTTCAGGTAAAAACTCTTTACTCCAGAAACTTGTATTAATGTGTTTTCTATACTTGTTCATTACAACACAAAATCATATGAGCACTTAAGGCCAGTTGGAGAAATTTACCCTTACTTAAATTTTAATGGAAGAGCTCATTAATTTTTTTCTCATTGTTTATTAGAGACTACTGTATTAGAAACCAGTAGAAGATTAAGTGTGGGGGGAAAAAACTGAATAGTAAATGTTTTGTAATATTGAGAATGGGTCCTCCCCACCAATGATGAATGTTGATACTTGGAAATGGCAATTCCCAACATTGAAAAGCTAATTCGTCAAGGAAAGACTTTCAAACTGGATTTAATGAAGACCCTCAATAAATAAGCACATTTGTTTGAATTTCTAAGTAAAGTTGAATTACACTCTCAGGAGGGATTCCCAAAATACCAAGGTCATATCTCAAGGCTATGACCTTGACTCTGAATGTAGTACTCCGTCAACTTGATCAGTCATTACAGTTGATGAACTTAAGCCGGGTATCTGATCATAAGGCAGTGAAAATCACAACAATCTTGTTGGATTAAACTTAAGTTTTGAATAACACCAGTGATGGTTACCATTTCTTAAGATTGGCAGAGATTGACAGTAATAGTATTTCAATGCACACATGATTAATTCTATCTTACAAGGTATATTTAATTACATAAAATCTTTTAATATTTAGGTAACATGAATAACCCAATGACCATGCATTCAAACAAATATACTATAGTTCCAACAGTAATAAAATAATATACCAAATAAATCCTATACCAAATAAATGAATATACCATTAATCATTATCATAAATGACATCATTATTCAGAAACCTTATGAGAAATTGGTCAATGACAGAATATTACCCGGATTAGATGGGCAAAGGAACATGCTCCTGTATTATGACTTGTTGTATAATACTGGGAAGAGTTTGAGAGATTTCTGAGAAACAGGTAGGCATTGCTATAACCTTACATATCCTTTCTGAGAATGCAAGTTAACAGAAATATTAAGTGGATAAATATTTAATTCTTGTCTAGGGGATGAGATAAATTAACTAGAGTGATAGCCATAAGAAAATGCACTTGGAATGATGCACAACAGTGGTTAATATCACATGAGGGAATATAAGCAAATGGTTTAATTGAACCAAAAAAAATAAAATTGCATCAAAGTTCACAGTTCTACAATGTCTAAACCAAAGTCAACTTTTATTGATATTTAAAGCAGTAAAACCACTCTCATCGATCAATTTTGTGTGGTAGATGATGCACTATGAGAGACACATCTATAATGTGCTGTACAAAGCGTTATAAGTATTGTTAGCAATATATTAAAAAGTAATGTTGGTGTTCAAAACAAATTTTACCTGATAGTTAAATTTTGGAACAAATGACTTGAAGTAGTTTCTGAACTTGACTGTGGATTTAACATTAAGAGCAGAATTTGTACTGTTAAAAATTATCTGTCATTCTATTGGATAAAAAATTTCCTTTTGATAGAGCTCCATATGTGTGTGAAAGACTGAGGATTTAAAGAAATACTCAACATAATCTTACATTAAAGTGAAGAGGGAAGTTTCAAGGTGCATGACCAATAGAAGTAAATACAAATATTAAACACAAATGCACAAATTATACCAAAACACACATAAGAGGATAAACACTAAAACTGTTGCTAATTTTAATTTGTCATTCTTAGGAAATTAGAAATAAAGCACTGAAGCACACTAGTGGTTTTATATAGGGGGGAAATAGAAAGCATTGAAAGATCATTTTTCAATGCATTTTATCCAAATTTCTGTGTGGTTACTAGATGACTATAATTTTGGTTCCATAAAGCACACACCGTTAAAATAATAGTACAAAACCTAGGAATACCAACAAAGTGAACGAAAAAAGGAAACAATGCTGGAAAACTTGGTTAACTGTGGTAAGTAGTGTTACCATTTATTTGAAGGTGATCGTACATACAACAGCGAACTGTGAAGGTATAGGTTTCAGGGAAGAAAGTTTTCATATTTGCCACTGAACATCCATTACTTTCTAACAAAATTTTGTTGTTGCTTCAAGTGTAGAGATTCATTTGCCTCCTAACACTCTTGGCGATTTCTTAAGACTCAGGCGCTTTTATAAAAACAATATCCTGTTAATTCCTTCACTCTTTCTTTCCGAATGTGGTTTCCTCAAGAAAGAAACCTCCTCTCATTCAGTACAGTATTAGAGGAACAGCCTACCTCTTGATACTGCAATTCTGTAACTTGAACTCATTTGGTCTAGTTGTTTCATAAGCACCTCAAATCAAACTGCTGTCTTTGTCATAAGGTTTGTTTCCACAGACACCCATTTAAAAAGAATCACAAATCAAACTGCATATTTTGTGATGAAAAATAGTAGCCTGTGTGGAAGTCTATTGAATAGGAGGTCATAAAATGATACTGTGTAACATGAAGGAATCTTCCAGAACAAACAAGGGCAGGGGAGAAGGAGGGGGAGGGAGAAGAGAAAAAACTGCAAACACCTCAACTTTCATATTTAGTATGTATATTCCCATACCCAATATGTGGTCCTATGAACCAACTTTGGTCCTGTATATAGACTTTCTCAATTATTGACTTGTCAGACATTTATATTTCCCATCATTCCCATACAAGCTCATGTCTCCCTACCATCTGAGAATGACTTTTGTAGCAGAGGAGAAGTATGGTTTGAGGAAAAGTAAATGAAAAAAGCTGGAGGGTGTTGGCATACCCAGGGCCATTGGATTTTATAAAGGCATTGGGTTCACAGAAAGCCTTTATGCAGGAGTGTACTTCACAGACTTGTCTGGTAGTAAATCTCCGATCAGCCCTTCCCTCTCATTTCCTCAGGCTTCAACTCCGCAGTTGTTCTAACTGGTGAAGTGTGCCAGCATGAGTAATCTTGACCTTGTTGTTTCTCACAGTTGGTACATTTGAATTCTGACTTTGTTCCTCTTGAAGACAATGAATGACTATAATGATTGTAATTGTACTAGGTAAATTGGGTTCATGAAGGGAAGCTAGCGTTCTTCTATCACTTCAAATCCACTTGATACATGGTTTCCTCGAGGTTCGACCCCAAACATTCAGATGCACTGAGACTGTGACGCTTACTGTCTTCATCTATCAAGAGATCACATATACCACCCATTTTTAACCTTTATCTTTCTTCCCCCCCCCCGCCCTGCAAATATTATAGGTTTCCTCAGTATTCAATGAAATCAGTGATGTGACTTCTCATTGAAAAGGCCATAGCCATGTAATCTACTAAGAGCTCTTGTGTGGTAATACATTTATCACTCCTATCAATTAATTCAGTGCATAGAGGTGAAATTTTTGTTTAATGGCTATGTAAACAAGAGGATTTCTCCCATTTACTGGGATGCATGGAAAGAGGAGTCATTTTGCACTGCTGCTGGGAATGCAAACTAGTGCAGCCACTCTTGAAAACAGTGTGGATTTTCCTCAAAAAGGGTAGTGGCAATTTCTTAAAGTTCTGGATTCACAAAATAAAGGTGCAGTCATTACAGGGTGTGAGTTTTCTAATAGAGATGTGTTAATGGAAGGCCACTTACTAGGTCAGCTTTATTCTACTTGATAGATATTGATACATAAAACCAGAAATGAATCAAAAGAAAGTATTTAGCTCTTTCAGTAGTAAAGACATATTTTTGGTCTTTGGAATATGTGAGAAAGATCAAGTGTCAAAAGCAATGCTGTGAAGAGCCAACAGGCATTTGAGTAGACACAAAGTGCAACATGATCAACTAAGTATTTTGGAAAACAAAGTTCACTTCATCTAGCTCTCTTCCTTGAACTGCATATGCCCATAAAACTGTGTAAATACAGTCCAGGTAATTCAGTCTTTAAAACAGACTATTTTACAACCTGCCTCTTTTTTGGGACTTAATCCTATCGACTATACAAACTACCATCTATGTTTTAAAAACCTTGAGCATCTTCTATCTTGTCATTTCACAAAAGATTAGAAAAATTGATGCTCTGTGGTGCTTGGGTGACTCAGTGGGTTAAGCGTCGAACTTTAGCTCAAGTCATGATCTCACAGTCTGTGAGTTTGAGCCCCATGTCAGGCTCTGTGCTGACAGCTCAGAGCGTGGAGCCTGCTTCAGTTTCTGTGTCTCCTTTTCTCTCTGCCCCTTCCCCCAGCTTGCAGTCTGTGTCTCTCTCAAAGACATAAAATTTTTTTAAAAAATGTATGCCCTAGTTTTATAGAAATACTTTTTCAGGCTGTGTGTTGAAAGTAATTTCTGTAAAGGATGCTCTAATTTGATCAATTATTTGAAAAGTAGTTCTAAACTTAGTTGTAAAGTTTTTCAGTGCTTAAAGTATGACATCTTATGATCTAAAAGGATTTTTGAGGGGTTATGTTACAGGATGAACAGCTTTCCTCTTGGCCCCCAAAATAGGGTTAAAGTGTAGAAATTTATTTCTTTATTTGTACTCATATGGTTATGTTTTGAGTAGTTGTCATTTATGTGACTGTTCTTTTCATTATTAGCATCAGGGTCATAGAAGGGAAGCTGTGTCATACAAAAGCCCAGCTTTTGTCCCATTTTACATATGATGGTTCCAGGCAAAAATTTTCAACATAATTATAGAAATCACTCTGCAAAAAGGAATGCCTGAAAACAAGAATATGTTTAACAAGTGTTTAAATGATTTCTTAAAGGTCTAACCTTACTTACTGCAAGTCTAAGTTTCAAACTTAAAAAAAAACCTTATTTTTCTAGATATGTTTTCATTAGCCAAATGAAGGAAACCTCTTTTTTTTAATAATCTTTAGTACCTGGGTATATTAGATTATAAAGCAGTCTTAATGTGCTTGAAAGTTAAATACAAAGAAAGAAATCACAATTGTGCTATGTCACTGCAATAAGGGTTGAATGGTTGACTCCTATTAAAGAGAAGATTGAACACATTTCCTTTCTATTTAAAGCATGATTGTTTAGAAGATATAACAATTTAATTGATAGCCTTGTGGAGAAAGTGTAATAAATAAACATAAATTGATGGACCTGGATTTCAGAAATACTAATCTATAGATAAATGATACACATTATATTCATAAATATACACAGACACAGATATGTGGGCATATATGTATATATTTGTGTATACGTATATAAACATATACATATGTATAAAATCATCTTCTAGAATCCCTTACTTGTTATTCTGGGTTCCTGCACTCTTAAGAAAGGTGGAGAAACACTCCTTGGTGTGAGGGATTCTACAACTATGGTTTATACCGTTTGAGATGTAAAGCACATAGGTATCCTGTCTGGGATTGTTATGTACATTAGGTATTCGAAAGAACTCTGTGATTAACCTAAAATTTTAACATTAATTGCACATGTTTCCATCTATCTTCTAACCCACAGTGGAGTATCTCCTGTGTGAACTCATTTTATTCCATTATAT
>NW_024412391.1:56525690-56598750 GCF_014898765.1 Herpailurus yagouaroundi | reverse complement strand
AAAAAATGTATGCCCTAGTTTTATAGAAATACTTTTTCAGGCTGTGTGTTGAAAGTAATTTCTGTAAAGGATGCTCTAATTTGATCAATTATTTGAAAAGTAGTTCTAAACTTAGTTGTAAAGTTTTTCAGTGCTTAAAGTATGACATCTTATGATCTAAAAGGATTTTTGAGGGGTTATGTTACAGGATGAACAGCTTTCCTCTTGGCCCCCAAAATAGGGTTAAAGTGTAGAAATTTATTTCTTTATTTGTACTCATCTGGTTATGTTTTGAGTAGTTGTCATTTATGTGACTGTTCTTTTCATTATTAGCATCAGGGTCATATAAGGGAAGCTGTGTCATACAAAAGCCCAGCTTTTGTCCCATTTTACATATGATGGTTCCAGGCAAAAATTTTCAACATAATTATAGAAATCACTCTGCAAAAAGGAATGCCTGAAAACAAGAATATGTTTAACAAGTGTTTAAATGATTTCTTAAAGGTCTAACCTTACTTACTGCAAGTCTAAGTTTCAAACTTAAAAAAAAACCTTATTTTTCTAGATATGTTTTCATTAGCCAAGTGAAGGAAACCTCTTTTTTTTAATAATCTTTAGTACCTGGGTATATTAGATTATAAAGCAGTCTTAATGTGCTTGAAAGTTAAATACAAAGAAAGAAATCACAATTGTGCTATGTCACTGCAATAAGGGTTGAATGGTTGACTCCTATTAAAGAGAAGATTGAACACATTTCCTTTCTATTTAAAGCATGATTGTTTAGAAGATATAACAATTTAATTGATAGCCTTGTGGAGAAAGTGTAATAAATAAACATAAATTGATGGACCTGGATTTCAGAAATACTAATCTATAGATAAATGATACACATTATATTCATAAATATACACAGACACAGATATGTGGGCATATATGTATATATTTGTGTATACGTATATAAACATATACATATGTATAAAATCATCTTCTAGAATCCCTTACTTGTTATTCTGGGTTCCTGCACTCTTAAGAAAGGTGGAGAAACACTCCTTGGTGTGAGGGATTCTACAACTATGGTTTATACCGTTTGAGATGTAAAGCACATAGGTATCCTGTCTGGGATTGTTATGTACATTAGGTATTCGAAAGAACTCTGTGATTAACCTAAAATTTTAACATTAATTGCACATGTTTCCATCTATCTTCTAACCCACAGTGGAGTATCTCCTGTGTGAACTCATTTTATTCCATTATATATATATATATATATATATATATATATATATATATATATATATAATATATAGTTCTGATGTTTGAGTTTGTTCTATAACTGTCAATGTCTCCATTGGGCTACCAACTTTTTCTAATTTCCAAAGATTCAGTACCTTATTGCTTCCTAAGGCCTGAAACATTTAGCATCTGCTTCTCTTAGTGGAGGGAACTATAATAAATCAGTGTGCTAAATTATTTTTGACAGAGCAGAAAAGAATATTCAATGCAGAGGAGCCTGGGTGGCTCAGTCGGTTGAGCGTCTGACTTCGGCTCAGGTCATGATCTTGCGGTCCATGAGTTCAAGCCCCGCGTCAGGCTCTGTGCTGATAGCTCGAAGCCTGCTTCAGATTCTGTGTCTCCCTCTCTCTCTCTCTGCCCCTCCCCCACTCATGCTCACTCTCTATCAAAAATGAATAAACATTAAAAAAAATTTTTTTAAATATCCAACGGGAAAAAGACGGTCTCTTTAGCAAGTGGTGCTGGGAAAATTGGACAGCAACATGCAGAAGAATGAACCTGGACCACTTTCTTATACCATACACAAAAATACACTCAAAATGGATGAACGACCTAAATATAAGACAGGAAGCCATCAAAATCCTTGTGGAGAAAATAGGCAGCAAGCTCTTTGACCTCAGCTGCAACAACTTCTTATTGACAGGTCTCCAGAGTCAAGGGAAACAAAAATAAAAATGAACTTTTGGGACCTCATCAAAATAAAAAGCTTTGGCACAGCAAAAGAAACAATCAGCAAATTAAAAGAAAACTGACAGAATGGGAGAAGATACTTATTTGCAAATGACATTTCAGATAAAGGGATAGTATCCAAAACCTATGAAGAACTTCTCAAACTCCATACCCAAAAAGCAATCCAGTGAAGAAATGGGCAAAAGAAGTGAATGGACACTTTTACAGACACATCCAGATGGCTAACAGACACATGAAAAAATGCTCAATATCAATCATCAGGGAAATACAAATCAAAACCACAATGAGATACCACCTCACACCAGTCAGAATGGCTAACATTAGCAACTCAGGCAATGACATATGTTGGCAAGGATGCAGAGAAACAGGATCTCTTTTGCACTGTTGGTGGGAGTGCAAACTGGTGCAACCACTCTGGAAAACAGGATGGAGGTTCCTCAAAAAATTAAAAAAAAGAATTACCCTACGACCCAGAAATTGCACTACTAGGTATTTACCCAAGGGATACAGGTATGCTGTTTCAAAGTGGCACGTGCACCCCAATATTTATAGCAGTGCTATCAACAGTAGCCAAATTCAGGAAAGAACCCAATGTATATCGACAGATGAATGGATAAAGAAGATGGGGTATGTGTGTGTGTACATACCCACACACACACATACAATGAGGTATTGCTCAGCAATCAAAAAGAATGAAATCTTGCCATTTGCAACAATGTGGATGGAACTAAAGGGTGTTATGCCAAGCAAAATGAGTCAGAAATAGAAATATCATATGACTTAACTCATATGAGGAATTTAACAAAACAAATGAACATAAGGGAAGGGAAGCAAAAATGATATAAAAACAGATAGGCAGACCAACCATAAGAGACCCTTAAATACAGAGACCGAACTGAGGATTACTTGTGTTTTGTTGGATGGGGGGATGGGCTAAATGAGCAGTGGGCATTAAGGAGGGCCCTTGTTGGGATGAGCACTGGTGTTATGTGTAAGTGATGATTCACTGAATGCTATTCCTAAAATTTTTATTACACTAACTATTAACTAACTTGGATTGAAATTTAAAAAAAAAGAATTTTATGAGATAAAAATATCAGGGGGCTAATTGTTGAATGTCTTCACTACAGTTCCATATAAAGTGATATTACCAAATAAATTAAGCTAATGACCATGTCATATTTTTTTTTTCCATTCAGGAGCAGTGTCTCTTACTTAGCTACTAGCCTATCTTTTGTTAATCAACTCAACTTCCTTCTGATTTGTAGGCAACTTATACTGTATTTTATCTTTCTCTGAAAGTGTGTAAATTTTTCCTTGTGGTTGTGCTATCCTTGAAAGTTTAGTTTCTTCAAGATTTTTGTACCATTTACTTAATAATTAGGAATTTCTCAAAAAATTAGAAAAGGTAAGGCCACCAAACAATTCATTTGGTGGATACTATTGCACTATTGTCTTTAAGATAATAATGCAGCTTCTAAAACCTTAAATCTTAAAAATTTTAGAGGGTGAAAAAAATGCACAGAAAACAATAAGAAATTTAAATGCAAAAATAATTTACATTGTGCCTATATCTATTGAGGCCAACAGCTTCTATTATTTAATAACCAAGCAGAAGAAACAGATTAAGAAAACTATAAGTTCTTGAGAGTTAAATAATAATCATTTAGCCATGTGGTAGGATTTCTTCAGATGATAGGGTAGTTTTCAGGTAAAAATGTATCTAATAACAACTATTTACCTTTATATAGTTTATTTAGATGATGGGAATAGTCTTAATCATGTCAAGTTAAGCATTTGGGTATTACAGACTGGCATCTTAAACTTTATTATCTACATAATGCATTTGTAAATCTTGTTAAACTATTAATTCCAATAATATTCCTTCAGCAAGAAAGTTCTTAAGGTTAATTTTATTTTCTGAAAACATATTTACTTTCCCTTATTTTAAACGGTTGCTTTGCATGACAGGCTCAGTTTTAGCTTACGTCATGATCTCACAGTTGATGAGATTGAGCACAAAGTCGGGCTCCACAGCTGTGAACACGAGCCTGCTTGGGATTTGCTCTCTCCTTCTTCCTCTGTCTTTTCCCCTGCTCATGTGTGTGCTTGTTCTCTCTCCATATAAATACACTTCTAAGAAATTTTTAAAAATTGTTACTTTTCAATGTTAGAGAACATACTTCTAGAAGAAGACAGATATAATCAGTGGGGTATGTGTGTATGTGTGCGTGCACATGCCAACACTGTAAGAAAAGCAATGATGTGTGTTTTTTCTTTTTGTTTTTATTTTTATTTTTATTTTTATTTTGAGAGAGAGCCTATGAAAGAGAGCATGTGTGTGTGCAGGGGCAGGGGAGGGGGTAGAGTCAGAGGGACAGAATCCCAAGTAGGCTCTATGCTCAACATGGAGGCCTATGGAGGCCTCAATCCCAACCGCCTGGGATCATGACTTAAGCCTAAATCAAAAGTTGGACATTCAACTGACTGAGCCACCCAGGTGCCCCAAGCCCTAATTTGTTTTATTTTTACAGATTACCTGGTATAAATACTTGTACCACTGATGATCTCAGGTTTCTGCTACTATTGTCCTTAAATGGGAAGAACTATAAACAATTTTCTCTTGGAAGCTAGTACTGGCTAGTCCCCGAACACCACTGGATAAAAGTGATTGTCCTTTCCACATCATGGAAATGTCAACACATAAAAAGAAAAACGGAATGTCGGAGTCTAAACATTTATAATACAAGTTCAAGAATTCCCAATATTATCAAAATTAGCATATGATGCCCTTTTATTTTCATACCGGTTTTTAATATCTGAAATTAATAATTTGATTTATTAATGATTGCCAGCCACAGTAATCTGAGAAACCCCAGGAAAAGGGCCTTATCTGTCATGTAGACATGATGTACCTAGTAACTACAAAAATATCTAGCACATAGTAGGCCCTCCATTAACATTGTTAATGTCAACACTTCAAAGTTAAAATGTTACATATTTGGTCCTAAGTTAAATTAATAAGTTTCAGTTTATAACCCAGTAGGAATTTGATTTTTAAAAATCTGGGTGATAAAAATTTCAGTTCATAAGCCAGTAGGAATTTGATTTTAAAAAATCTGGGTGCTTATATAATTTTACTAATAAGCATGAAGAAGAACCACCTGAGGGAAGTAGCTCAGCACAGACACTGGCTGCCTGACTTGCTTACTCTAAGGCTCACCTCTCTGTGCTCTGGCAGTACTAAACTTCTCAGCCAAGTTTGCCTCAGTCCCAGGATGGTGGGTCCCTTCCGCAACAGACCAATACAAATCTCTGCCCAAACCACATCTCCCAATCAGAGTTCTCCAGAGCCTCAGTTCTGGTGGAGTTGGTGTCCAGTGTTACTTCACAAGCAGACCAAGAACAAGTAGTTAAAACTAGCCCATGCAAGTCCGGGAGCAAACATTCACACTTGAGTCAAGGAGCGCCTCTACAGACAACGATCCTAAAGATAGAGCCGCCACAACACAACAACAGAACACATGGAGCATGTACCAGAGATACTCCCTGAAGCACCAGGCCACAGGCACTATATGACCCCTTCATAAAACTATTACTTTCAGAAGCAGGGGACATAACTGCCTTTTCTAACACAGAAAATAAGGCAGAGACTTAGAAAAAAAAATGCTAAGATGAAGGAATTCATCCCAAATGAAACAACAAGAAAAGGCCACAGCCAGATTTAAGTGTAATAGACATAAGTAAAATGACGGATGGTGAATTGAAACCAACGATTATAACAGTACACACTGGGCTTGGGAAAAAAAGAAGACACTAGAGAGACCCTTACCACAGTGAAGAGTTAAAAAAGAATTAGATGAAGACTACAATAAATAGGACTGGAAACATGCCTAATTCATTTAACAGGCTGGAAGAAGCAGAGGAATAAATTGGTGACCTAGAAGATAAAATAATGGAAAATAATGAAGCTGAACAAAAGAATTACACAACATGAGAATGGACTTGGAGAACTCAGTGACTCCATCAAATGTAATAACATTAATATAATAGGAATCCTAGAAAAAGGAGTAGGAGAAGGAGGTGGAGGAGAGCAAAAGGGGGGCAGAAATTTTATTTCAAGAAACAAAAGCTGAAAATACACAATACACAGAGCCCGAGGAGGAGCTACAAACTCCTAAACTGTGAGATCACAACCTGAGCCAGAAGTTGGGCACTTAACTGAGACACCCAGGTACCCCTAGAGTAAATATAGTTTAATGGAAGAAAATGTCAAGAGTACAAACAACAGTGCCATAAGCCCTAAGAAAAAGAGAATGTAACAACAATTCCATAGATTTTAAACTGGATAGTCAGAGAAGGTCTTCTAAAGAGTGACATTTCAGAAAAGCAGTGTGAAACATGAAGGGGTGGGAAGGCAAGGGAAGCAGCAGGTATTAAGGTCTTTAGGTTGGAGACAATTGAGATAGTTCAGGGAATGGGAAGAACTCTGTTGTGCCTGGAATAAGTAAAGTGGTAGGAAGGGTGATGGGAATTGAAACCATAGACTATGTGATATCATGTGGGCTCCTGGGTGTCATGTGAAACAGCTTCAATTTATTGTAAATATCATGGGCAAACTTTAGAAACTTGAAAAGATAATAATAAAATCCGAACTAGAACATTTAAATTCTCAGACCATGAGGTGGAGAACAGATAGTAGGGAAATATTTCAAACCTGGTATATTGGAAAACTCTTGCGGATGAAAAAGGATAAAGCTGTTGTATGAAACCTGGTCAAAAGTAGAATTGCCAGGTCTTAGTGATGGGTTGTTAAGAGACATGGAGGAAGGAGAAGCCATGAAAAAGTTGAAAGTTTGGCCTGAGCAGCTAGAGGTATAATAGTGCTATTTGCTGAACTGGGAAGACCAGATAAGGTGGATCACGTCAGGTAGGTATTCATTATGTGAATCTAAAACTGAGGGAGGTTTCTTGGGGCTAAATATATATTCTACAGACTCAGATAGTAGTTCTATCCTTGAGGCTACACGAGATCACTAGTGAATGAATGGAATTAGATATGAATCCCAAGAACTAAGTAGAGAACGTCTCTCCCCTTTAGTGAGCCCAAACTACTAGAAAGATCTAGCAAAAGAGGAGAAATTGAAGTCAGGGAGGTGGGGTAGGGAGGAAACAAGAGTATAATTTTCTGAAACCAAGCATGAAGAAAAGTTTTAAGGAGTGAATAATTAACTGCATCTGTTAAGTCAACTAAGAGAAGAAACACAGATGGACTGTACAATTTCATTGGAGCAGCTTCATTAGAGTAGTGAAGAAAACCTAATTGAGATTGAACTATAGAGAAAGCGAAAGAAAATGAGTGGATAGAAGCAGTATGTAAAACTCCTTGAAGGAATTTTGCAGTCCAGGGGTTTAGATAGGTGGGCTAGACCTGGAGAAGATATAGGTAAGATATTTTTTGTTTCATTTATGAGATACATTGAGAAGCATATTTATATTTTAATAGAAATGATCTTACTAGGACAGGGAGAAGCAAAGAAAGTGCATAAGGGAAGTCTGTAAGTAGGCAAGGGGAAATTTAAGTTTGTGTGCAAGCGGCCAAGTGTAGAAGCAGAAAGTATTCATTCCTGGAAACAAGAATGGAAACTGGCAATTGAGATAGGAAGAGGAGATACATCTCTTCTGCTTGGTATTATTTTATCCTGGAGAGAAAAAAAGTGTAGCTACCAGTTGAAATGGGAAGAATTGATGGGGAATACTGGAAGCACAAAGTGTAAGATAGTCAACCCAAGGATTTAAGAGTAAATAACAGACTTGTTAGGCCCACTTAGGGACTGTGTGTGTATGCATGTATATTTGTGTGTTTTTTTGCCAGTTTAAGTGTTCAAATGAAGTCAAGGATGATAATTAAGCAGTACAAAGAGGAATCCTTTCTATTCATGGTATGCTAAATGATTTGTTAAATATTTTGACTAATACTTCTGGATATAGGCAAGCTGTAGTTAAAAAGTTATACTTGGGTTTGGATTTTGCTAGAAAGGTAGGCTGAGTTGGAGATTGGGAAAGCTTTTGAATATGAATCAAAGTATATGATTTTACTTAGTGATAGACTATAAAATCTAAACCTGAGAAATAAAGGAAATGAAGAAATAATAAATAGTGGGAAAAATTGAGTAAATTGTCAAGTCTCCTGTGTTGTCAGTCAGTTCTTAGAAAGGAATTAGCATAGCTAGTCAGTAAGTTTAGGTACAAAAATCATTTCCAACCAGGTATGCCCTAGCATTTGTAACGTGACTTTGCATTATAATCCTTAAAAAGTAGAATCGGTTTTATCACCTCTTGAATCTGGATTGTCGTTGTGATCGGTCTTGACGAACACAGTGCAGTAGAAGTGACACTGTGTGACTTACGAATCTAGACCTTAAGTTACCTGGCACCTTCTGCATTTTTCTTCTTAAAACGCTGCTGCCCCGTGTGGAAAAGTCAGTGGTGGTCATCTAGAGGATGAGAGATGATGAAACAGAGAGGGAACCAGCCAGCATTAACCTCCAGACAATTGCTACCACAGAGAATCCTGACATATTAAGTGACTTGAAACTATTCCATCTTTGAATGTTGTACCACATAGCAATAAACAACAGATACAGGGACGTTAGAGTACATGAGCTAGAAAAATATAAGATAATTAATTGGGTTAATTGCTGCTTAAATTCAGTCATAGCCTCATCTGAATACTTGGTTACATTAAGACTAAATATAATGTTAATTTTCAACTTAACTTGCACAAAATAAGAGGGAAAATAATATAGTCCATGTATACAAGCATACACATTAAAGACTGAAGCTTTTTATTTTTGTTGATGCTCAAAGCATTGAGAGATGACTGCAAACCAAGATGCTTAGATTCATCAGTAGGTCAAACATTCAAGCATTGGAACCATCTAGTCCTTTCAAAGCTCCTGCCTCAGTTGGCATTTCAACAAAATCAGTCACAAATAGTGGTTTGATTAGTTGTGTCATGGATTACTTTGAAACCTGTATGCCATTGATAAGGAGCTCAACCCACTTTCAAGCCTAAGCACATGATGAAACCTATCTTCAAATCCCATTTTTGAGTGTCTGTTTCTGATGGCCATTCAATACCAGTTTCTGAATCATACAGATTTAGTTAGGAGACTGAAACCTTTCTGGTTGCCTGAATAGAGAAAATGTAATGGAAGTAATTATTAGTCAATTAAATTTTAAAAAAGGAATACCTTAAGTATACATGTAGCAACTACAAGGAGTAGCAATCACTGCCCCAAGTTAAAATAAGAAACATATTGAAATTATTAGGAAAGGTCCCTAAGAAGTTGATATTCAGACCTCTGAGGAAGAGGTTGTGCTCAGCTAGCATTGGTATTACCAAGCTTGAGGATTTCATAAGCCTGGAATCCTGACCTCTAAAGATAGGGTGCCGACTTCATCAGTGCTTGAATCTGTGGGAGCGAGACACAATGAACTTGATTATGCAAGGGATGGAAAAACTGAAAACCAGATAGAACTGCTGGTGTAGAGGTGATTCCATGCGCCAGAGTGAAGACCTCTTTGGATGACACAAGGGACACAAGCATATAGCAAACCCACAGGCTGCAATAAAAAGACACCAGAACAAGGGAATTCCTTTTCCTGGCTGCTCGTCTTTCTCTAGAGCACCTTTGTGGAGGAACCAATCATTCAACTAACTGGCAGAACAGCAGTAATTTTCACAGACTTCCACTTTAATTATCATAAAATAGTTAGTATAAAGGGGAAAGTTTGGAGATGAGAGGCTTAATAACCAGAATAAAACCCAGAGACAAAAAAGAAGAAAGTCAGAGTAGAGAAGACAAATCTCAGGGTCCAAATAAAATATTAGTAAGACTTTACCGGTCTAATACTTGCACTTTAAGTTAATGCCTAAGGTACACAAGTAGAAACAGCAGAAAGATTATTTACTAAGGGTAAATGAATCCATCTCTATCTGTAAAACTGAATTAAGTTAATTTCATATTGACATATCCACAAGGCACTAGGAAAAGGCAAACAGAAATTATAACAAGATAATATCATTATACCTGTTATGTCTATCAGCACTTGTAGTATATTTCACATAGTAACCTGAATATGACTAAGAACCAGTAAAAAGGACAAAAAAGGAAATATATATAACTCAGTAATTAAAACGCAGTTTACCTAGGTGGCTCAGTTGGTTAAATGTCTGACTTCTACTCAGGTCATGATTTTGCACTTTGTGAGTTTGAGCCTCGAGTCAGGCTGTGCTGACAGCTCAGAGCCTGGAGCCTGCTTCGGAGTCTGTCTCTCCCTCGCTATCTGCCCCTCCCTGTTCCCACTGTCTCTCAAAAATGAATAAACTTAAATAATAATAATGAAAAGGCAAATCACACAATATTTTTTTAATGGCAAATGCATTGCCAGCAAAAACATGGAAGGGTGTTCAGTATTGTAGTTACTAGGCACTGCCCATAATATCCAAAAAGTTTAAATAATACAAAATCTATGCATGTTTGTACAATCACATGATAGACATGATACAATGAAACTGAACAACCTACAATGATACGCACAACCTGGACGAATTTAACCAAAGGGTAAGCAACACCTGCCTCACACCAGAGTTCATACTATACCATTCCATTTATGGGAATTACAAAAACACTGAAAACTTGACAGAAGTAATGGAAGTCGAGATAAGGATGCCTTTGTTGGTGAGGCTGAGGAACTGGTAGTGGAAAGGATGGTCTGAGTGGCAGCATGGAGAGAGAACCTCTGGAGGACTGGCTGAGTTCTCTTTGCAGCTTTGAGTCATTTTTTAAAAAAGTCAAGTTGGGGAGACAAGAGTGGCACCTATAGAACTATAGTAGGTTTATACACCTTAATACAAGAGGAAATAAAACAGTGTACCAAAGCTCTCCTCACTTGAGCTAGCCCTTCACCTGGAATATCCAGGCCGTTGGTAAGTTGTTGAACAACAGTAGGAAATACTTAAGTGCTGAAATAATCAGTACTCCAGAAAAGACAGGGTATCAAGATAAAGAGGAGGCATAATCTGGGACTTCAAGACTTTGAAAGTAAAGGTGGTAGGCATGAGTTTACAAACTCGATGGTAGCTCCATTTTCCAAAATACTAGATAGGACCTGTCTGAAAAGCAGTGACCAGGTTGGACTTAGACCATAGGATAGACCAGTGATATCCCATCACCCCATTACTTCTATCATACCTAAGTTCTTGACTGTACTAATCTTTTTTTTTTTTAACATGTATGTACGTATGTATGTATGTATTTGAGACTAAGAGAGACAGCATGAGAAGGGAAGGGGCAGAGAGAGGGAGGCACAGAATCCGAAGCAGGCTCCAGGCTCCGAGGCATCAGCACAGAGCCTGACGTGGGGCTCAAACTCAGGAACCAAGAGATCATGACCTGAGCCTAAATCGGACGCTTAACCTACTGAGCCACCCAGGCGCCCCTTGACTATACTCATCTTTTAATAAATGTTTTCTCTTTTGAGTCAGATATTTAACAGAAATATTCTTACTAGACGGTTTGGATCCTTGGTGGTGTATTTCATAGGAAGTTAACCAGATGAAGTAAAGGGAATTTAGATGAAGACTCAATTTGGTATTCTAGCTGGCAAATAGTCTAAGAAAATATTGAATTGATTTGGTAATGCAGTATTATTTGTATTGTAAGTGCACCTAAGTATATATGTAAATATACCTGTGAAGAGATTATAAGCATTGTTTTACAAAATACTTTTTAAATTCATTTTGAAAAAAAAACAAGAAGAACATTATTTTCTACACTCAGAGACCATTCCTTTACATTTAAAAACATTGGTTAAGTGTTTCTGCAATTACGTGGCTTTATCCTGGTGGTCTTCTGGCTGACATTCAAAGATTTTATTGTCATTCTGGTCACCAAATTTCTCCTTCAAACTCACACGTATTATGGTAGTCACAGTTGTCTTGTTCTGTTCCCCAGCAAGACTGAGTGCTGCCTGCCACCAATAGCATCTGATGCTTTGGAGGCCTTCCCAGTCATTTCTCTTTGCCACTATGTCCGCTTAAGCCTCCAGAATCTCTCACCATCCTGACAGTCTTAGGTCAGGTTTTGCCTACCCCCAGAAGTGCCCTAACTCCTCCATCCTCTCCAATCTAATATAATTGTAACTCATACCTTATGTCCACACTTCCCCAAAATGGAAAATTTTTGCTGGTTTTCATAGCTTTCCTTTTTTATTAAAGTTACTTATATAAATGGTGCTTTGCCTTTCTAAATTGTGAAGTTCTAAGGCCTCATATTACCTTCATATTTCCTACTGCAGTAGAGTGCTTCTAAGGTGCTTCATAAAATTTGGCCACGCTAACTGGCTTAACTTGATCGAACTTATTCTAGTCCTAAACCTCTACATGTTTCTGATTATGCAGTAAGCTATAATCCCTTACATCTACATCTGCTTTTAAACATCTCTATTCGATTTTTCCCATTTCTTCACTTGACAGTGTTCACAACTGGCCAGAAGCCGGACTACTGAGAGATCTTCTTTACCAACATATGGCTGTATCTGAATGATTGCACTAGACTTGAGTGTGCTCATTTAAGTCTAATGAGGTCCGCAGAGGTGACCGTATGACTCATGACATGAAGTCATTTTTCCAATTAGCATTCTGACAAATGCATTAGAAGGAGAACCCTTTCAATAGATTTCCACAGCTGCTGAAGGGATCAGGTGTCAGAAGATTTTCAGCTTTGTTCTGCTGTTCTGGTCAAATAACTTATTTTTACCCAGACTCTGCCTCTTGATGCAGCTGGCGGCGATCATATGTCATTGGAGTCTGAGCCCGGTTTAAAAATGGTCCTCGTTACAGTACTACAAGTGAAGAAATTTTTAAAAGGGAACAGCCATAACTTTTAATTGAGCCATTCATCTTTTTACAAATATATAGTATGATACAAAATAATTTTGTCAGAACTAACCAATTAGGTGTCACAATAACACTTGTATAATACACTTATTTGCAAACATAATAAAAAAGATTAGAGATATTTTCATTATCCTAAAACAGTGTCTTCTGGCCTTATACCACCTTTGTATTCAAAGGTACAAAGTACCACTTTGGCCTTGTACCACCTTTGTATTCAAAGTCAGAATATCTGTTTTCATTTGGATAAAAAAAGAAAAGTTTTCAAAATCAGTAGCCTCTCCTGACTGATGTGAAGGAGAATAGCATTGAGGGAATGGTCTCAATTCTTCAATGTTGAATGCCCAAGAACTATAATAGTACCTTGGATCAATCTGGATTGCATACTTGTAAAATTTTTCTTAATGTAAGTTTTCTAAATGATTGAGGAATTCTAGTTCTAGTATCTGCAGCACTTTGAATATTATCCCTCAAGATATTAAAAAAAATAATTGTAAATTTATTGGCTTAACAGATCAAAATAAATGCAAAAGATGGGTAATTAACCAACTTAAAGACAGATACGATAATGAAAACAAGGAGAATTCTATCTCCTTGAGCATAACTCAATACAAAAATGGCTTCCAGTGCTCTTCCAAGGATAATCCCCATGTTAAATTGAATCTCACCACTGGTGACATCCTGTAGGCATTTTTTTTTTTTCAGACATTTCAGTTTGTTTTGGTTTTGCAATAAAAATACATTTTACAATATTTGAAACAGTCTAGTGGTGAGAAAGAGTTGCCTGTGCCATGTTTTCCTTTCTTAGTATAGATACTTACTATTCTGATTATTTTAATAGTATAGTACTCATGTGTGAGAAAGGGAAAACAAACAACATACTCTTGATATGTTACATCTGGAAATGAAATATGGAACTCAAATTTAGGACTACTATTCCTATAATCTGATGTCAAAATACTCCTAGCTACTACAATCTCGCCTCCCCTAAAAATAAAACAATTTAATCAATTATGTTCTTAGAAATCTGTTTAAGAATAATTTATGTGTAATTATTTATACAGGCCTATTACATAAAAGAAAACAACTCCATGGAGAGCATAAAAGAATAAATATGAACTAAAAAAAGAGTTTCCTTTACAAAAAAGGATAAGGCATAATTTTGAAAGATCATTCAACAAAGGTTTCATTGCATTCTAGAAAATAAAGGTATGGTTCATAATTAACGAGCCAGATGCTTTTCTTGCCTCTTATGGAAGCCACACTATATTCAGGTACAATGAAATCCCATACTTAGGAAGCTATACTGAAAGTATTGAAACATTTTTCTGATAACAAATTCAGGTACATTAGGATTGGCAAACTATGCCCCAGAGAACCTATCCAACCCGTATCTGTTTTTGTAAATAAAGCTTTATTGGAACACAGCCGCACCCATTCACTTAGATATTACGCATGAGTGCTTTGTTGCTACAAAGGCATAGTTGCAACAGAAATTATATGGCTCACGTAGCTGAAATAATTACATTCTGGCTTTTTAGAGAAAAAGTTTGCTAACTCCTGAAATGTATCTTTGATTTGTGTAATTGCTGTGTTTTATACATAATTGTTATCTTATTAGATTGCATTAGAAATGATTATTAAAGTACTATGGGCACAGTATCAAAAAGTTTAATTCTACTTGTGTGGGTACATATACAAATAGCTGAGTCATTTATACTATTTAAGACAGTTTGGAAAATTTATGAAAAGGAAAATTAAAATTTATTAAAAGGAAAATTAAAATATATACATATATCATGTATATATTTTTTGGTGGAACATTTAGAATCTAACATAGAGCAAGTAGTACAAGGGTAAATGTGTGGCAGATATGTAGATGATACATATTAAAATATCATTTAAAATATTAAATATTAAATTTAAAATATTAAATATTTTATCATTTAAAATATTAAAAAATATTTTTTTAATGTTTATTATTAAGAGATGGGGGAGAGACAGAGAATGAGCATGGGAGGGGCAGAGAGAGGAGACAGAACAGAATCTGAAGCAGGCTCCAAGCTCCGAGCTGTCAGCACAGAACCTGACACGGGGCATGAACTCACAAACTTTGAGATCATGACCTGAGCCAAGGTTGGAAGCTCAACCAACTGAGCCACCCAGGTGCCCCTAAAGGACATTAACAAAATTATTTCATAGGAAGAAAGTTTGAAAGAATATTCAGCCCGATCAGAAAAAGAAAAAAAAAAAAAAGATTTATGGAGAATGAAAAAGTTTTTAAACACAAAAAGTTATGACATCTGAAAAAGTTTAAAAGAATTAAAACTTACCCTCAGTAGAACATAATAACTTTTTTAAAAATGTAATAGCTTTTAGATCTCTTTTTGATAGGCACTTGGGCATTAAAAAATCTGGCCCCAGAAACCTAAAACAGTGTGCTTTAATTAGCCACAAAGAATTTAATTCTTATATTTCATGGGGCAGAAAGCCTCCACCAGATACAATAGCAGAAAGTAAGAAGAAAATAATAGAGCATTTGATTAGAACAGTAAACATCTACATTCTGGATGACATTAAATGAATGCAAGTAAAGGCTAGATGTTTTCCTTTGGCTCAGCATGTGGTATAGACGCTTCCTTCTTACCACCTCAGTCTCATCCACAGCATTACATTAGACTAGGCACTAAGACTAGAATTATTGAGTGGTTTTGTGTTTGGAATTCTGGTTGTTTCACTAAATGCTTTTTAATGAATACCTTAATGTACTTATTAATCTATAGTTTCTCTATTTCTCTTTTTTCCCCACTTAGAGATTAATATTTAAGTAAGAAACAGTATAATTCTTTGAACTGCCAGGTTTTATTTTTAATTCCCTTAGTAAACCATTAATCTTTTAAAATAATTATCCTTGGATTACTGTTCAAGCAAAATTCTTATGGTCAATATTCCTAGGAAAAAGATGAGTTACTGATGGAAGGGCTGAGTTTTACTAGTACATTATAGCAGGTATGAACTTTGAAATGGGTTTTACTTATGTCAGGAATACAATGCAAATGCAAATATTCCCCTGTGTAAAATAATAGCAAATGAAAGGAAATGAACATAAACTACTGATTCAACTGATTGCAATCAATGCTAGTAAGGATGTAGAAATAGATGGTTTAGAAATTTTCAAGAAGGTTGAACGATACTAATCCACTATCTTGAGTTATTTAATATGTCTTCAATAGATTCACATGCTGATGGACCTTTATTTATATCTTAGAATTGTCTTCTTTAAATACATATTTCATTACCTGTCTAATATTGAAAAAGTTGGGAAAATCATGGCTAATTTTTCAAACTTATTTAGTCTAATTTTTGTGTCTTTATTGCTGCAAACTTCATCTTACCAAAAATTGAACTAGGCTTCTGAAATAACAAACATACTTTGAACAAATCTAGCTAATAGACTTTTGTGTTCTTGAAAAATACACTTCTGACCTGCACTAAACTTTTTATAATTACAGAATTAATGAAACAAGGTAATGTATTTTGATTTGTATAATTATTATTTATTTGCTTTGACTTTTCAAATACACGTTGAAAGCAGGCCAGTGCTCTTTATCAGGTTTACAGTCATTTTTACAAAGTGATTTTGATCTTAGTCAGGAATGTTCAAATAAAGTGGATTGATAATCAATAAAGGAAAATACTATATGAATTATTTTGATCTATATATTGGCTTAAGTATTTGTCCTAACAGCACATTATCAGAGAACATATCTGAAGCCCATGCTTCATTTTTTTAAACTGTGCATTAGGAACATAAGATAGAGTTTGTGATGTATTTATGGGGTGCGTAACTTTACACTGAGTTGTAAATACAGCTTGCGCCTGACTTCAGAATTCCTTAATCATATTAGATGCATTCTTAATGATGTACATATCCCAGGTATTAACATCACACATAATAACAGGTAATGAAAAAGTGTTTTTCGTATCTAGGGAGCATTGGTGAATGGGTTTTGGCAAGTGTGATCAAATCAAGCCAGAAGAATGCTTAAACAATGGGAGATGACAAGAGGGGGTTAGGAAAGTAGTATTCTTTCTATCCTTTCAAAATGGGAGTGCACTTGTTTAATGGATTCAAGTAATTGACAGTATAGGATTTATCTAAATCCTCTTTCCAAACCATTCAAGAAAATAAATTATAGCCACTTTTTTTTTTTTTTTTTGTATGACATGATTTACTTTCCTTACATGTTCTAAATCACAGCATTCTGCTGGTAGTGCAGTTAACAACGAGTAGATTTGGTCTGGAAAATACAGACGGTAGGAAAGTTGTCTGAAACGTTTCTGGAGCTGGTTTCCTCCTTGTACTTTGTCATTCAGAATGCACTTTGTCTCTCTGGAGAGCCTTCTACAGGGACCTCCAACGCAGGGCTCTGGGTGAGCCAAAATCTGATCCATCCTCTACTTACCAAGCCATGCACCCTGTCATGGGGCTGCATTGACTGGGCGAAAGGGAAGCTTTTCCTTGGCTGAATGGCACTGTGCCGTGGCCAAGCATTGTATCCAGAGGGCAAATTCACCCAGATAATGTGTGGTTTCTATTGCTTCCACCTAGAAATTGTGCCTTTTTTTCTGAATCACGCAAGTATGACACAGTGATCATGATTATCACAGACTACTCCCGTGACTCAGCAGTGTGCATTGCCAAAGGGAAAGAAAGCAGCCACACAGAAAGCCAGAGAAAAGTAAGAAGTCAAGTTATTTGATTTTGGATTCAGAAATAATCTTTGAAATTCAGGAAAGCCAGCTTTGAGAGGAAAAGCTTTGATTATAGGAATCTAGGTTTTTTTGAGTTTCAAAAGGCTAAGACCTGAAAGATAGAAAAAGAGATTGAAAATAGAGTAGATGGAAAGCTGAACTAACCCAAAAAAGAGGTAAATGTTCCCATGCTGAAAGAGAAAGGATTGTTTGAAGGGAAGAATAAAATTTAGACACTATTAGGGCCTTGATAAGGGACCTCTAACTTGCTCTCTTCTCCAGGGGCTAGTTTTCAGACAGGATGGAAAATGGAATCTTCAGATATTTGCAAGTCCTAAAATGCATGATTTTGTCCCTTGATTTCCAGAGTAAGTTTAGAAATATGGCAAACCTTGCAGGGTTCCCAGAACACACAGGTGCAGTATCACAGTTATAGGACTGACATGGTGACAATGTAGCTCATCAGAGGTGGCTTGCAATAGTCCTCTTGCTTTCCTGCAGCTGTCAAACTGCTTAACAGAATCTCTATAATATTTTCTGTGACACTGGGGGAGGAATCAAAAGGGCACAGAGCAAGAACTGGTGGAGGTGAGAAAGTGTGACAGACTGAAAAAGAGGCAGTAGCCTCAGAGAACCTAATGACTGGACACCAAACAGCTAGTGCAAATAGCATGAGTAATTCTACTTGGGTTAGATCCTGGATATAAAAATAACAGATGTCAGTGAGCCTGGGTGGCTCAGTCGGTTGAGCGTCCAACTTCGGCTCAGGTCATGATTTCACAGCTCGTGGGTTTGAGCCCTGCGTCCGGCTCTGTGCTGACAGCTTGGAGCCCGGAGCTTGCTTCGGTTCTGTGTCTCCCTCTCTCTCTGCCCCAACCCACTCGCATTCTGTCTCTGTCTATCTCAAAAATAAATAAACGTTAAAAAAAAATTTTAAACAGCAGATGTCTCCCTGTGCTAGTGCCTGAACTCTGTTTTAGCCACGAAGAATTTAGATGGGTAGAGAGAAACTTATTTGATCATGAAAAATCTAGATCACAATTTTTTTCCTCTCCATAGGCTCTGAATGGCCCTAAATTTAGTTATTATGGATGAAATGACAGTTTCATTTTTTCTACACCCAAGTTTGTGGCCTATGAAAATCCACATTTAACTAATGGGTGTAAAAAAACATTGCAGAAGAGAAATTATTGAGTGTTATTCTTAGACTTATCATGTTGTTTTTAAAGTTTCTTTATTTTGAGAGAAAGGGAGTGCAGGCATAAGTAGGGGAGTGGCAGAGAGAAAGGGAGAGAGAGAATCCCAGACAGGCTCCATTCTATCAGTGCAGACTTCAACTGTGGGGCTCAACCCCATGAACGGTGAGATCATAACCTGAAATCAAGAGTCAGATGCTTAACTGACTGAGCCACCCAGGTACCCCAACCATTTTGTTTTTAAAAAGCCATTAAAATAAGATTGCATTTTTCAAGATTCCTTTTATCTACAGTATTTGGGGGGGACTCAGTTATTACCACAGTTTATTGATTCGTGGTTGCAGTTTGAGGGTCTTTATCAGTTAGCTACACACACGTTCACATCTAAGGTAAGGAAAATAAAATAAGACAGAGGAAGTGACCTGCTCATTTTGTGGCTGAGCAGGACTAGAACTTAAACTTTTAGATTAAGTCCCAGTATGCCCTTTCCAATTTTCTCTCACCTCGTCATGTTCTGTCAAAAACTCACCTTAAATTTCTAGCAACAAATATCCACACTGTAAAACAATAAGCAAGTAAAAACATTGGCAAAAATCATTTGCCTGAAAACCAGAGTCATTGCTTTGGTATATTGTCCTCAAAAACAAAGGGATTAATAATCTATATTAGTTTACATATGGATGTAATTATATGGATTTTTATATTAGAGATATGTGAATAGATAATACATGTTTGCAAACTCACAAATATTTATCTCTGTTGATCAATTTTAGTAACATTTCTTCAAGGCTGAGTATTGGGTAAAAAATTGTTCTAATCTTTCATAAATTATGCTGTCATTGCACATAGATCCAGATAAAAGAACCAAATTCTTTTACAGCACTGTCCCAACATGTAAAATGAAACATGGCCTTAGGAATCATCACTGCATATTTTAGAAAATACAATCTTTTTTCTTGAATGTATTTGGGTAGTAAAATCATTTAATTATAATGTGTGAATGTATATATAAAAACTTCAGTGGGAACACAGAATCACTCAGAAATTTCACCGAGAGTGAGATTGTAGATGAAATACAAGGCATTTTTATGCTGGGTGTGAAAAAGCTGACTAAAATATTTACGTATTAATATCCCATTGCAAAGATCACTGTTAGCTCATTGGCCTTAAATTATTCACTAGGTTCAATGGTTATTATTTTTGGCTGCTGCAGCCAGACCTTATAAATACATTTCTAAGGTCATACACTCTACTTTTCATCTAAATCTTTCTCCTCCTTTTCTCTTTTAAAACGGAACATTAAATGAAATTTCCTGACATTCAACCTTAATGAGTCAAACACTTTTTTAGACCACAAATGAAACTACAAGGATATTATTTTTTATATTATTCAAGGAGTGATCCAGAAGTCAGGAAATAGGGGGTTTTAGTATCAACTTTAATAAATATTATTTTTTTTACAATGGCAGTCACAACAGTACCTCTTTTGTTTGAAAAACCAAAATTATCATATCAAAATGTAGTTTTGAAATAGATTTTTAGATTTCTCAGAGTCTATAATCTTTAATAGATGTTTTGCCTTGGGAATACCTTTGGGCAACAGAAATTTTAAAGGACTCCATCCATATTTCTTGTATATTGACTAACCTGTGGTATACAATTTTTGGAATAGGGGCATCTCATATCACTGTACAGCTGGAAGGACCTTTTATTTTGCACCACTCATATTTTACTTTGCCTTGAATTAAAACACAGTAAAGGATACACTTTCTCATCATGGGGGGTGCAAGGACCTGCTGAAAGTAGCCTGCATCAGATCAAAGAGTCCATATAGAATTTAAAAATAAATGTCTCTTTGGCTTAAAAACAAGCTTGGCAACCCAAGAGATAAAATTAAACTCTTGACCTGCAGTTGACCTGGGAAATCGTTTATGGTTTAGTCAGATTACCTATGATGTCAAATAACCTCACATTACCAATCATAAGAGAATTTGGTCAGTACCCAGTGAAGTGAATTTCATTCTAGGAGTGTGATAATTTTCAGCTCTGTTGCTTGGAGCATTCTCTCTGGGTTAAACACTTTGTCATTTTTCTCTGTTTCTTCATGCCTTTATCTTTCTGCATGATTGGGATACATTTTCTTCGATGTTCAACTCTCTATTCTTTACCACATGACTAAAATGTTAGACAAAAATTTAGGATTATCAACTGCATAGTAGGTGTTATATTAAGAATGCTTTTTAGGGGCGCCTGGGTGGCGCAGTCGGTTAAGCGTCGACTTCAGCCAGGTCACGATCTCGCGGTCCGGGGGTTCGAGCCCCGCGTCGGGCTCTGGGCTGATGGCTCAGAGCCTGGAGCCTGTTTCCGATTCTGTGTCTCCCTCTCTCTCTGCCCCTCCCCCGTTGATGCTCTGTCTCTCTCTGTCCCAAAAATAAATAAACGTTGAAAAAAAAAAAAAAAAGAATGCTTTTTAAAGTATGTTTCCAAGCTCAGAATAAGGACAGAAAACTTACAGAAATATTTCTTTCTCTGGTTCAATCCTATTTGTCTTCTGAGTGCAAAATTCTGCTTCACTGCTTCTAGCTGGTTCTCACATTGACTTTGTCTCGTGTTCTCAACTCCCCATGGCCACCCTCTAAAACTACCTTCCTGGGCCATGAATCTCATTTCTAATTCCTATTTTATCTTCTCTGGAGTGGTAAAAAAACAGGCTGCCAAATGGATAGGCTGTTGTTTTAAGGCACAATTTTAAAATAATGACCATTTGGTGGATGAGCAGAACCAAATTACCAAAGCCTAAAAGAGAATTCATGAACATATGTTTGGGAAGCTTGGGGGACATCAACATCTACACAAGTGGCAGTGGTAGAGTGTCTAGAAGGCAAAGTAGTGTTTTAATATGTATGAAAAAGATTACCACTGATAATCAAGAAATCGGTCCCCCTGGTAGAAAAGATGGGATACTCTATTAGAGAGCAATATAAGGACAGACAAGACTGAATGGAATTAAGAAATTAAAAAAATAGGATGACAAAAGAGGGAGAATATGGGAGTCAATTCAACAAATAGTTAGAGAACATCTACCTTATGCTAGGCCCTAAACTGTTTCCCGGAGTTACAGAAGGAATAACCAGGGAACTTAACCTTCTCTTGGGTATCAGAAAGTGCTTTCCTGAATACTTGACCTTAACGCTAAAATTCTAAGCCAACACAAAGACATTCTGAAAGTAACAGAAGCAAAATTAAACAAGTGCAACTACATCAGAATCAAAAGCTGCTGCTCAACAAAGGGAACCATCAGCAATATGAAAAGGCAACCTGTGGAATGGGAGAAAATACTTGGAAACCACGTCTGATAAAAGGCTCATTTGCAAAATATATAAGGAAATTCCACAACCCAATAGATGCTAAAAACAAATTACTCGATCAAAAAATAGGCAAAGGGTGTGCCTGGGTGGCTCAGTTCGTTAAGCATCTGACTTCAGCTCAAGTCATGATCTCACATTCATGGGTTCAAGCCCCATGTCAGGCTCTGTGCTGATAGCTCAGAGCCTGGAGCCTGCTTCAGTTTCTGTGTCTCCCTCTCTCTCTGCCCCTCCCCTGCTCACGCCTGCCTGCTCGCTCACTCTCTCTCTCAAAAATAAATAAAACATTTAAAATAAATTTAAAAAAATAGGCAAAGTACCTGAACAGAGATTGTTCAAAAGACATACAGGTGGCTAACAGGTACATGAAAAGGTAGTCAGTATCATTAATCATCAGGAAAATGCAAATATTCAAAACTGCAGTGAAAGGTAACCTCACACCTGTTAGAATGGCCACTATTTAAAAAATAAATAAAAATAAATTAAAAAGCTAACATGCTGATAATGGTGGGGAGAAAAGGGAACCCTTGGTTGGAAGATACATTGGTTCAGTCACTATGGAACAAAGTATGAAGTTTCCTAAAAAAATTACGAATAGAGCTACTATAAAAGGCAGCAATCCTACTGCTGGGTTTATATCCAAAGGGAATTAAACCATTATCTCAAAGAAATACCTTTACTTCCTTGTTCATTCCAGGATCATTCACAAGAGCCAAGATATAGAAACATTCACAGAGCCGAGATACCTGCATTTTAACTCAACCTTCAGTTATTAATTACAAAAAAATTACATTTTCTTCCCTACAAATTTGAATTAACTCATTTTCAAGTCTACCTGGCCAGTTGACACAGTACCACCTGGCTGGTTCATGTTTGTGATTCTATCATCTGTATCTTTAGACATATTCTGTAGGTACCATTCTATTTTCTGTATTTACTAATCTCAACCTATGAAATCTTTGGGAGTATCACTATTCCTTCTTTTGTATCCACTGATTAAAAAAACAAAACAAAACAAAACAGGTTGTTTTTTAGAGCAGTTTTAGACTCAGAGCAAAACTGAGAGGAAGGTATTGAGATA
Organism: Herpailurus yagouaroundi; assembly: GCF_014898765.1. NCBI lineage: Eukaryota > Metazoa > Chordata > Mammalia > Carnivora > Felidae > Herpailurus > Herpailurus yagouaroundi. The sequence continues at coordinate 56,575,428 of NW_024412391.1, read as the reverse complement.
TTCCGTATACTCCTAGGACTTTACCGGCACAGCTTTCCCCATTATAAATCCCCCACAAGAATGGTAGGTTTGTTACAATTGACAAACCTAAATTGACACGTATTATTCCGATACCATAGTTTACATCAGGGTTCACTCTTTGTGTTGTACATTCTCTGGGTTAGGACACGTGTAATGACATGCGTGACCACTATAGCATCCTACAGAGTAGTTTTGCACCTCTAAAAATCCTGTGTTCTTCCTATCCATTCCTCTTTACCTTTAACTTCTGTTTGTGTGTGTGTCTGCGTGAGCACTGACGTGCTTGTGAAGGTTCCAAGTTGAGCTCTTACTTCAAAAGACCTAAGTTGGTGATCCTTTACTGCAGAGAGAATTTGCATTTACCTCTGTCAGAAACCCAAAGGATAGTGCCAACATGGGAACATTCTCGCTCTCTTTAAGGACACTCTCTTCATGTTCAATCACTGTATTTTATTATTATTATATATTTCAAATGTCTAGCAGACAGCATGGCCCATAGTTGATGGTTCATGAATTTAAATTAATTTATTCTGTGAGCCACTTAACATTTAAATTTGGTGAATGTGTATCAATCTATACTTCTCTGCTTTTTTAAGTAACAGTGTTTGGTTTCATATACCTACCTTTCTCTTTTCATTCAAAACTTATAAGCAAGATGCAGTGGAAAACTTAACTAGACTAAACCACTAAACCAACAATCTGAACATACCAACTTCACGTGAGTTCTGTGTAGTAAGTATTCTGTCCGTGTAATTTCTAACATTTGTTATAATAACATAAAAAATATTAAAGATAGAACTCTGAGTAACCTGTTTATGTAGGAAAAAAATGAGTATGTTTCATTTTAGATTATAAACTTCAACATTTCTCTGAGAATTACATGGGATTTTGTCCACATTGACAAAGTAATTGGAACTTTTATTTCTGATACAGAGAACCATGGAACAGAAATGGACAGAGTAGAACTAATATTTGATACTAACTTGAGCTAATTAAGGATATATTTTTCTAACTGGAGTAGTGTTACCTATAATTAGGTTATCCTCTAGTTTATGTAAACAACTTTGTAGATCTCTACATTCAGGACTCAACGTTTTATAGGTCAATGAAAATGTACTATACAAAGGAAATAGATCCATTCTGCAGAAGTTTTCAGTTGACATATTTTACTATACCTCCCAGCAGTAATTTGAAATTTTATTTTACTGCTTTTGTTTGTCAGGACATATGTATTTTCCAACCTTTGTGTATTAGCTTAGTGTCCTTTTCTGCCAACCTGTAGCTGAATGTTAGCAAGGCAGAGAAATGGAAATATTGGATATTATACCTTCCATTAAGAAGAATTCAAGAGTACAGTAAACTAAAAGTATACACCTCAGGCACATTCTACTCTCTTTACTCTCTTCTAACCTCCCTGAGGCAACATGGCCAATCTCTCTATTAATAATGCCAAATTTGGGTTCTTGGGAATACATACAGTTTCACAGTAACTGCTGTTAAAAGAAAATAATATCACTAGATAAACAATGCCATACAAAATTTCCCACCTCCTAGCATGTTTTAACTAATAGGCACCAAACAAAAACAAAGCTTTTTATCTGAGAAATTAAAAATAAGAATATCTAGCCTATGTTAAAATTATACTGTGAAACTTGGTAGATCTTTATTCACTTTAACAAAAATACACCATCAAGTTCTTTGAATCTGTTTGTTGACCTGTCAGTTAGTACAAGAAAATAGAAAATAGAATCTGAAACCCACATTTATATGGTTCAGGTAATTTGAATAAGCTTTTTTCCCCCCTAGAAAAAAGACAGGGTTTATACTAAGGAAAAACTTTTTTTCTGCTCAGATTTGAAAGGTACTATTTTAGAATATGAATTGAAAAGCACAATTTGGAGAATCCTATGACTCAGCTCTAAGACACTTTGCTGCACAGGAGCCATGGAGTGTCATTTTAAATGTGTAAGTGGCATGATAAACCTCCCACTTTTCTAAGAATAGAGCTATCACTGGACCCTGTTATCTCACAACCCCAAGGTACAATATGATAATGAGACCACTTAACATCAGTGCCGAAGGAGGGGGGAAAAGGACGCGGATGAGGAGCTACCAGCATTTTAACTAGAAAGAAAATCAAATTAAAATATTAATTTACTGATTAATATAACATTAGCTGACCTATTTTCTCCAGCTTGTGAAACAACAAAGACTTGTGAAGCTAAATAACTGCCTAAAAGATAAATGTTTTAAGAATTCCCAGGGAGATGTTTAGCTCCTTTTTAAACATCATTAAAGATATGCCATGCATACATCAGGCAGTTTTATGCTTTCTGTGCTGAAACCTTCTGTTACCATTTATTCATGCAATCCAAAAACAGAGGTTTGCTTAGGAGTCCTCCCTTGTTTCAAAATTAAGACCAATAGATGTCAGTTTTCTTACCCTTAGTGACTCATTGTAGAGTTGACAAGAATGCATATTCTTTCAAGGAAGTAATTCAGGTCACACTTGGAAATTTATTTTTTTAAACTATTCATAAATTGAGAAAATATTGATTTTAAAAATAGAAACCAGCAAGCTGCTGTCCACATGCTCACAGCCCCAGGACCTCCGAAATTCAAGCTGGTCTTCAAAGAAGTGTATTGTAAAGAAACAAGACTGGCTTTTGTGCTGAGAGCTGAGTTCTTCATGCAGTTCTTTTTCTAATCGCATGCACCGATAAACCACATTTTTCTTTGTAAAGTTAGAGGGTTTTGAGCAAACCTTTTAAATCTTTCTTGAATTCCAAAACTGCTAGCCATTTGATCAACTGAGAAAAAAATAAAATGGATTTCAATTTGGTGCTTCTGGTACATGGTCTGAAGAAAGCCGGATGGTTTTCTTAGGATAATGTAGTGGAGATCCATTGGAGAAATAGAAATGGTGATGATGGGGTATAGTCAATAAAGTGGAAATGCTAAAGGTTTGGTAGGGAGATGAGATCTGGTTAACTAAGTGATAGATTGTTGAGACTAATGGAAAGAAAGGATCTAAATTATCTTTTTAGCTCTTTAGAATATTTTGTTGATTACTTACCCATTAACATACTTTGGGAGATAATGTTGACCTTTTTTGTTTAACGTTGTTAATGGAACTGTATCCTTTGCCATAAACAGTAATACGATTTCTAAAAGCCAGTTTCCATGGCTGGGGACTCTTCAAAATGGGTCCCCAAGGGTTAATGCTGAGTCCATCTCTAAATTGTAGGACTTTTTTAAACCATGAAACATACAGAGGTAGAAGTTTCCTCCCCCTTTTCATTCAGAGTTTCTCTTCTATAATACATGCTTTAAAAACAATTTTTGGGGGCACCCGGGTGGCTCAGTTGGGTGGGTGTCTGGCTCTTGATTTCAGCTCAGGTCATGATCTCACAGCTGGTGAGATGGATCCCCACACCAGGCTCTGCAATGACAGCATGGAGTCTGCTTGGGATTCTCTCTCTCCTCTCTCTCTCTGCCCCTCCCCAACTTGGGTGCATGCCTATGTTCTCTCTCTCCTTCTCTCTCTCTTTCTCTCAAAATAAATAAACTTAAAAAAAGAAAAAAACAATTTTTTTCTCAACTTCCATAACAGTTTGTTCCTTTTTAAATTAACATGCCGACAGAACTTTCCTGGAGTTCTTCTAATATTCATGTTTCTGTGTCAGCTCTTTAGCTATTCTTCAACTGCAACTTCCCTTTTTTGTTCGTGTTACGCTTCTCTCCCTCCCTCCCTCCCTTTCTCTCTTTCTCTAACACACACATAAACACCTTTTGTTAGACTAGTTCCTGCTGTGTATGGTCTATGTTACCTTAAACTACTGTCCCTCAAAATCAAGAGACATCATACAGTAGTATGCTAGTGAATGTTTGAGAAATTTCTCTGGAAAGGAAAAGAAATAAAAATCCTGATATGTAATGTTTGCTTCTTTCCCTGGTATAAATGCTCTTACCATGGTTGATTTCTAGCTCCTGAGGTGATCTCACTGAATGTGGGCTTGGAACAATATACGTATACAACTGGCAGAAGTTGAATGACGATTCTTTTACCTGGGCCTCTTCTAAAGGTTGTCCATGCATATGGTAACCTTAAAAAATATGTCAACACCTCCCTTCGCCCCTGTCCCCCAACAAGGAACAAGCTTACTTCGTAATAAAAAAAGGATATTTTCTCCAAGCTCATTGTCCCAGAGCTGTGACAGAAATGCACTGTGCTTACAGCATTCATCTGGGCCATATTATGTCACACATGTGAGACTTGAGGATACAGGAAATAAATATGCTGATGTTTATGCTGACTTCTGTGCCACGAGTATAAAATGTTTTGTCTCTTAGAGGTCTCGTATCATCTGCCCATAAGTAGGATTAAAATCAAACCTTGATGGATATCCTATATGTTGAACCTGATAGAAACACATATATGTGAAAAGTCGTCTTTATAATTTGGCAATAAGTGGGAATTCTTCATTGATGAAAACAATAGGAATAGTATAAAATAATTTTATGAGTACCAAATACCATTGCTAGAAATTTCTAATTCTAATACTGTACCAGTACAGTTTTCACTTTGAAGCATTCACTGACCATTTATGTACTGAATTCCGTTGGATTGTCATTGGATTTTTCTTTTCTTTCCTGCCTTGCGTTGCCGTGATGTATTCTACAAAATTTAAAATCTGAAATCTTCCAACACCAATGCCGAGAATATTTAACTAGATTTCACAATTTTAAGTTGTAATTGGAATTCTCTGACAGTCAAATATGTAAGTACTTATTCTCTCAATACATGGGGAGATAGACAAAGAGTTTTTATCTAAAATCTCCAGAGCCATATTTGCAAAACGAATAATTTGCTGGCAATATTCAGTTTCTGTAAATATTTTCCAGTAATAGCAAGTTCTGGGCCAAATTTCTTTGACTAAAATATATACACTCAACTTCAAGAGGAAGAAGGATTAGATTAAATCAGTGCTAGAAAAGTGACCTTGATTCCATGCCATCCCCAGGCTTCATCTCACTACAGACCAATGTGGTCCACCAAATGTGGCACACCATTTCCTTTTCCTCTTTCTTTCCTTCATGTTCTCTTTCTCAACAAATTATTATGTAACAGATTTAAGGTTTGAGGTTTATTATTCTTAATCACTACATACCCTAGGGTAAATAAATAATTTTTTCTTAAATCTTCACTTGGTACTACAATTCTCAGAATGTTACTAAAGACATTAAAATAACCTCATGTTTCTTTAATAGAGTATTAAATGTCAAGATCTTGATAAAACAGTACAAAATTGATACTTAATAAGTGATAAAAATTGTGCATATATTAAGTCCTAAATGCTGCTCAATATAGACTAAAAAAATTGTTGTTAAGTAATGTTAGTTAATGATACTGTGAAAAACCTTCATTTATCTCATATTACCAGATGTAAATGTAACTAATTATATTACAATAATACAATTTAAAACATTAGTTAAATAATATTAGAATTTTATCTAGTTTGCTTAGTATCTTCTATTATAAAAAGTAATAATGCCTATTTAAGTGACATTATACCAAATAAGAAACATGAAATGAACAAAAATAATCAAGTGTGAATTACAGATAAATGTCAATCTATTTTTAACTCCTTGATGAGTTAACAGAAAGTAAATTCTTCCTTTTGTTTCTTGGCTGACAGTATCCTTCTCACCCACACTCAAAACCTACTTGAGTTTCATCCCAGTGCTATGAAAACATCTTGTGGTATTCTAACAGGGCCGTGCCCTGTACCCATTAGAGATAGCGTATAGAGAAATGATGCCAAAAATGTGCCAAACGAAACTCTAATATTTATTTCAGTTCAGCTCATAATGCATATGAAAAATGCTAGCTCTTAGTGTCCTTTTTATCAAGGTCTTTGTCCTAATATTCACTCAAAGGCTAATTCACTCTCTTTTTTTTTTTTTTTAACTCTGCCAAGTTCTATTTGAGTCACTCCCATGGGTCTTAATGGCAGATAGCCTGCTGATATCAAGTGCCCTCACAATCCATACACAAGTTGAGATCAACGATGATGTGAATTTTTGTAGCAGGATTTTAAGAATAAACTACAACATATGCCATAGAATAATTTTGAGGAAATTATGCACAAAGGGAAGTAATTCAGAGATCTGTCTTTCCATTATTTGACTATCTACTTAGGCATTTTCACGCTGTCGCATTTACTCTGCAGGACAGTCCTGCAAATTTGATATTATCAATCCCACTTGAGATCTTAGACTCAACTTCACATGGTTCAAAACTGATAAAGTGAGACTTAACCAATGCCCTATGCTTTCTCCATACCTCTTTTTCTTTATAATTAAACAGGATTTTTAAAAGGGTTAGTAAATTCCTGATCCTGATGGTGATTATTTCATCTCATAAACTATAAGAAAATCATACTTAATTTTTGCAAAACCCTATGTTGGATACTGGTCAGTATTTGGTGAAAGAGTACAGTGTTGAATAATCTCACAGCCCAATTTTCTGAAAGTTCATTATAATTCAATAAGAGATCCAGGATAATTATGGTACGTATAAAACAGGTTTTAGTAGGCCAGTAACATATTTTAAACATGTCAATTTTAAGATACTTCTTAGACAAGGTTATTCATTCTACATTGGGGGACAACATTTAAGGCAAGGTGCAACCTAAGAGAAATTCATCACCCAAAGTTTCTACATTATACATTTTTACTTGCCTTTTCATATTATGGATAGTAACACTTAATCATTTTTGCTTCACCTTAAAGTTACTATTTTATTTGTACCTTCTTGACTGAAATTCTAGATTTATGTTTTAAACTTTATGTATTTTTTATAATACAGTAAGGAAAATCCTTTATTTTCATTAGCATCTTGTTATTTAAGGATCTGATCTGTATGTGTAGCTTTATGTTGCCTTTCTGGAAGAATGCATAGCCAGTGTAATTCCAAGCTCATTTTGGTAGCTAAACAACTCTGTTCTTTTTTTGTTCTTCATTAAAAAAAAATAGTCTTCCTGTTTCAAAAGTGGAAAGACTTGGAAGATTTACTTTGATCAGACCAAATGAGCCCTTCTTATGATTGCTCTATTTGAGACCAAATATTTCTAAAGCAACTTTATTTTACCTTTCCTAAACCAATGTAGCAAATTCAAAAAGGTACTGAGAGTCCAGTCTATTTACTGCTTATGGGACTGTGCAGTTCATGGTTTCTCACCAAATGTTAGATCTAAAAATAAAATAGAATCCATAAAACCCAGTGGATTTTTCATGTTTGTAATAACGACTGAAACTGTAGAGAAGGACAAAAGATATGATGTATTTTCATGGTAACTGTATTATAAATAAAACCAAAAGAGACAATTTCACAGTCATTCAGACATAACAAGTAATAATACATGGGAGATGTCTTAAGAAAACCAGGAAATAGTCCAACAGATCTTCCCAGCTATCAATAAAGAGGCTTTTTCATAGATTTTTTAAAAATTAAAATAGAATTAATGCACCTGCTTATCAACAGAAAAGAGAAAATATGTGGGGGTGAAAAAGTGAGCAAAAAGCCAAGATTTTCAGAACTTCCCTGTTAAATTTCCTAAGATGCCACTTCGACCCTGCTACTTTGTTAGTTCTCCTTCCCCCATCCCTGTCCTCCTCCACATCCCTTGCCTTTCTCTAAAGTCTATGGCTTTCTGAAAAAAAGATAATTCACTTTTACCATAATACAGAGAATAAATAAATAGTAACTACTTTAACTTTTACTTTATCACTTACCTACTTCGCTTCTACCAACATAACAATTTCATGGTATCCTTTTCCTATTAGACATGTTAAAAGATAGCCCGAGATCCTAAAAATATTTGAGAAACATTTTTAAACCATCTGAGGAACTGATTTTATGACATGTGACAAGAAGCAGTGCATATCTATTTTAAATATTATGTTCTGGATATTGTAACATGGTAAGCACAAAAAAATCCCCCTTCATAATCAACCTGGTTAAAAGACAAACTATTGAACTCTTGGAACACTAACTTACATTTTTAACTTTTATATTTTATATTAATCATTGTTTTATATTTAAAATATAAATTTTATAATCTTTCTGTTACTATTCCCACATTTCCTTCTTCTTGCTCTTTTTTTTTTCCTATGCCTTCCCCCTCCTTCAGAAGTTCTAAACATTTATTATGTGCCTATTACTTGGCAATTACTTGATTAGGTAACTTGTGAATGTTGCTACATATAGTGCTTAAAATCATCTTATGAAATTAATGATGTTAGAATCTTCATTTTAAAGTTCAGAAACATGAATAAAAACAAAGTTGAGAAATTTGAAGCTCTAAGAGGGTGCCTTTCTAGGAAGGAGATGTTTCTTCATTTGACCACATGGAAGAATCAATAAAATGGAGATGTACAAAAGAAATTAAAACATTCGAAAATCATACCATCACTATCACAGGTTGTCAAGACTTAAAGTCAAGGAACATATTTCTTGTACACACAACCCCAATGTAGTGTATGTACTGGTGTTGAATGTGCCCATGGTTGAGGTGAGAGACAGGTGGGGAAATTCACTCAGCATATTGTCCTAACATTTCTGAGAAGTATCTGAAACATCATGAACCAGCAATGAAAAGAGCAGGGATAGAGGTAAGAAGCATTTCCCCCAGCCTTGTAATGAACATTCATTACTTAGCTAACCCAAATAAATACACCATCAAAGGAATTGCAAAATAAAATGTGTTTTGTCAAGTTTTTCAAATACAGTTTTTTAATCTTTTAGATTTCATAGAGGTTAGTAGGACTGAAACTAAAATGTCAAGTCAAAAAAAGGTGGTACATACTTGTTTATATAAAAATCATTCCTGTCAATTATAAAACTATTATTTAGATATTTTAGTGATTGTAAAAACACAGTGGCCCATAATTTGTATTCTCTGATAGGTTTGCATTTTACAAGATGCTTGTCCTGTGAGTCAAACAAGTTATTCCCAGGTACACAGCAGTCAACTCCTAGGCAGGGCTAACTGCATCATAGCAACTGGTGTTTCTCTATCAAGCTGAAATTTCTATCACAAATAGAACTCTGTAACTCTAGGTGACATCTAGAAATGATCATCATTATAACATAACAGCTGAACTGATTTTAATTGCCATATTTCAACCTGAATTAGAACTGGATCTTAAACATTGAAGAACAGATTGATAGATTCCTTGCTAAGTAACTCCTAATTACTTGACTACTTTAACATGACTTTTCCAAAACTTTTTGTTTATATTTAGTGAACTAACATTGTTAATTTCAGGTTAAAGTGAGCACATCCATGTAACCGCTAACCAATAAAAATACAGCACATTAGTCAACATACCAAAAGGCTACCTTAGGGCCATATCCCAATCACTCTCCCTGTTCCCTACCCAAAATGAACACTCTATCAATTAAAAATATACATATTTATTTTCAGAGAAAGGGAGAGAGAGAAAGCAAGCATGAGCTGGGGCAGGACAGAGAGAAAGCGAGAGAGAGAATCCCAAGCAGGCTCCATGCTGTTGGTGCATAGCCCAGTGTGGAACACTATCTCACAAACTGTAAGATCATGACCTGAGCCAAAATCAAGAGTGGGACACCTAACCAACTGAGCCACCCAGGCACTCCAACACTATCTAAATTTTTGTCTCAATTTTTGTTGCATAATTTTACTATTTTTTAAACTTTATATAAAACAGAATAATGTATTATTTGTGTCTAGGTCATTTCCCTCAACATTGTATAATTTATCCACTTTGTTGACTGTAGCTATACAGTATTTCTTTGCTATATAATATTCTCTTGTATGAATATATCACCATTTTTTTACCTAGTCTATAAATTAGACACATTATTTATAGTTTGGGACTACTATGATAGTGTTCCTATGAATATTCTCACACACATTTTTTTCAGAGCCAAGCCAAAACATTTATGTTGAGTGAGATTGTTTTGACACTGAACCAATCTTTTCAACAAAACTATTTTCTATGGTGTTTAAGTACATATTTTCTGGTCAGTTGGTTATTCCTACATTTTTCTAATAAGTGATTCTTACACATGACAAGTCCCAGGTGGCATAAAGAATTTTCCTGAAGTTTGACTCACAGATCACAGAGCACTTTAAGTAAAGTTTAAAAAGAAAAGAAAAAAATGTCCATCTATCAAAATCAAGTAAACCTGTTGGGAATGTGGGAGAGAAGAGGTGACAGGGCAAGTGCTAAAGCCCATCTCTCCAACCAGCCAATTGGAGCTAACACTGAGGCACAGGCCCTGATTCTGGAGATTCGCATAATACATACCAGATAGACTCTGAAATTTTAGTGCATTGTAAACGCCGCTTTATTGAGATGTAACCAAGAAAAATGCACGTAGGTGAGGTTACAATTCGATGAGATTTGACGTGTATACACCCATGAAGCTAGGACCACAATCAAGATAACAAAGTCATCACTCCTGAAAATGTCCCTGTGCCTCATTGAGCTCTCCCACACACACAGAACTCTTCAGAGATTCACTAATGTGCATTCTATCACTACAGAAGTTCACATTTTCCAGAAATGTATATAAATCACACAATACAAATTATTTTTTCAAATTTTTATTGAGGTATAGTTGACATGTTAGTTTCAGGTATACAACAGTGATTCAACAATTACATACTCTTTGGACAGTCTATTTTTTTTTTTTAATCTCCATGTTTATTTTAGTATTTAAGTGTGATTCAAGAGTTCATTTCTTTTTACTTCTGAGTAGTATTCCATTATATGGATATAAATTATGTGTTTATCCATTCATCTATTGATGGACATTTACATTTATTGAGATGATTTTTTGTTGCCATTTATTAAGGTCAGGAATCATAATGACTCTGAATGTTAAGCGGCTTTACATGCCTGGCATAAAATGACTTGGTCATAAAGTATTACCTATTTTATAGAATGTTGCATTTAATTTGTTAAAATTTGGTGTAGAATTACCACGTTTGTGTTTAGAGGGTTATTGGTCTGTGGTTTTCTTGTAGTGTCATTTGTCTAGTTTTGATATCAGGATGATGATTCACTCCAATTTTTCACAGACTTACTATTCTTTATACATTAGGTAGAATTGGGTCATACAAGCCATTTGGATCTCAAGATGTCTTTGTACAAAGGTTTTTAACCATAACTTTAATATCTCTTTACAACTTTAATAGTTGTAAAGCTACTAAGGTTATCTGTTTTATCTTGAGTAAGCTATAGTTATTTGTGTCTTTCAAGGAATTTGTCCATTTTACCTAAATTCTAGAATTTATTAATATAAAGTTGTTTATAATAGTTCTCTATCCTTTTACTATTTGTAGAAAATACAGTGTTACTGTAACCCATCTCATATGTGATATTGGTTACGTTGCGTCTTCTTTCCATTTTTTTTCTTAGCAGTTTGACTAGAGGTCACTAATTTTATTTATTGTTTCAAATGACCAATATTTGGTTTAACTGATTTTTGTTTCTATTGCTTTTCTGCCTTCTTCTTCATTAATGCTTGCTCTTCTCTTAATTTCCTTTGGTCTTTTTATATTGGGTTTGATTTGTTCTTTTTCTAGTTATTCAAGGTGATAGCTGAGGTTATTGATTTATGAACTTTCTCCTTTTCTAATATTGGCATTAAGTGCTTTAAATTCTCCTGCAAGTACTATAAGAGCTACATTTCACAAGTTTTGATATATTGTGATTTCATTTTCTTTTGTTTCCAAATGCTATCTAATACCACTTTCTTTATATTTTCCTCTTTAACATAAAGGTTATTTTAAATGGTCAGTTTTCAGTATTTGGGACTACCCAGATAACGTTTTGGTTTTGACTTATAACTTAATTCCACTGTGACTAGAGAACATAATTGATATGGCTTGATGTTTTGAAATATGAGACTTGTGTTACTGTTCAGAATACCATTTACTTGGTAAATGGTCCATGTGCTCTTGACAGAAATAAGTGTTCTACTGCTGTTGGGTAGACTGGTCCATAAATATCCATGAGACCAAATTGGTTGACAGTGTTGTTCAAGTCTTTTATATCCCTACAGATTGTTTTATTTTTTGGCGGGGGCGTTGGGGTTGAGGGGACGATATCTGTTGCTTCTGTCATATGTGAGGGTGATACTGACTCTCCAATTAAAATTGTGAATTTGTCTAGTCCCTTTGCAGTTCTGTCAGTTTTTGGTGTATTTTGAAGCACTTTTTTAGATGCATATATGTTTAGGATTTTTTTTTTTTTTTTTGCCTCTGGTTAATTGACCTGTTTATTGTTTTGAAACGACCCTTTGTTCCTGGTAACAATCATTACTCTGAAGTAGAGTTTGTCTGATATTATTATAGTTGTTCTACCTTTCTTCATGTTAGTGTTAGTTTGATATTTATTTTTCTGGTTTGAGATTTATTGTATTTTTTATAATTACTTTTTTTTTCTCCTACATCTGCTATAGCTTTTTGTTATTTTAGTGATTATTTTAGAATTATAGTACATATCTTTAACTTCCAGTTAAAGATATGTCTGCTTTCAGGTGAAGTTATACCATTTCACGTGTGCTACAATACTTTAGAATTATAGCCTTTATTTCTTCCACTCCTAGCCTTTGTACTAATTTTTCATACACCTACGTAAGTTATAAATTCTGTATCACAGTCATTGTTTTTGTTTAAGCAGTTAATTATCTGGTGAAATGAAATATTTAAAAATATTATATATTTTCCAATGTAATTACTATTTTATGATCTCATTCTTTTTATTAATCTATATGTCCATTTTCTTTCCAATTGAATGACTTCTTTTAATATTTTTCCTAATGCATTTCTGAAGAGTATGAATTTTTTCAGCTTCTGTATGCCTGCAAAAAAAAAAAATTTACTTTTTTTTTTTAAGATATCATTGCTGGAAAACAAATGGTAGGTTCACAGGTTTTAGGGTTTATTTTTTCTTTAAAAATAACTTTAAAAAGTGCTTTAAAAATATTACTCCACTTTCTACTTACTTGCATTGTTTCATTGAGACATTTTTCTTAGTAATGTTTCTTGTTCCTCTGACTGCTTTTATGATTTTTCTCTTTTTGATTTTTGGTTTTATGAAGTTTGATTGTAATTTGTTTTTGTATATTTCATGTTTCTTATGGTTGGGATTCATTAAGATTTTTGGATCTGTGTTTAGAGATTTTATTGAAATTAGAAAATTTTGGCCATTATCACTTAAAATATGTCTGTCAGCTCTCTTCTTTCAAGGATTTCAAATTAAATTGAGTATTAAGCTACTCAACACTTGCCCACAGTTCCCTGATGAGCTTAATGTGTTTCCTCTGTTTCTTTTTCTTTTTTTTATTTTTTATTTTTCACATTTATTTATTATTGAGAGACAGAGCATGAGCAGGGGAGGAGCCAAGAGACGAGGAGACAGAATGTGATGCAGGCTCCAGGCTCCAAGGTATCAGCACAGAGCCTGACGCGGGGCTCAAACTCACAAACTGTGAGATCATGACTTGAGCCGAAGTCGGACACTTAACTGACTGAGCCACCCAGGTGCCCCCCTCTGTTTCATTTTAAATAGTTTCTATCATAATTTCTTCTCATTAGTGGTCATATTTTTTTCTTTAAAAGATTCTTGATTTTTTTTTTTAAATTGGGTACTAGCCATGTGAATTTTACCTTGCAGATATCTGAATGATTTTAAACTTTTTATAAATACTCTTAAGCCAGTTTCTTGGATATAGTTGAGTTATTTGGAAATAGTTTGATCCCTTTAATGCCTTGGCTAATTTTTTTTAATGTAGGACCAGACTATTAACTAATGACTACCTACTCCCCAATACTGAGGGTAACTTTTGGTAACTTACACAATACTGCATGAATTAGGATGCCTTTGGTTGGGCTGGTAAGAACAGACACTATTCTTGGCTCCATGTATAGTCTTGGTATTGTTCCCTCCAATTCTTTGGGTAATTCCTTCCCCACGCTTAGCTATTTTTCTCATATCAGTAATCGCTGCATAGTCAAGAAGACCTTCCATAAGCCTCTGGGCTTCTCTTCTTGTACAGCTCTCTCCTTTCTGCTACTTTGTGCTATGAACTTGAGCTGCCTTTGTTAGACTCCTGGCAACATCCCCTGAAGAAGCCCATCAGACTCTGCCTAGATTCCCTCCCCTTCCCAGGAAACTCTGTGAAAACATTAAGTTGGGACACTTGTAGGACTCAGCTTATTTGTTTCCTTTATTTCATGGATAATTTTGCAACATTGACTGATGTTTAGTGTCTTGAACATATTTTGTCCTGTGTTATAGTTGTATCAGGTAGGAAGCTGAATCTAGCCCTTGTTATTCTGTTTTTCCAGAAGTAAATATTTCCACATCTTTACAGTTGAAATATTCTATGGACAGCTTATTGTGTAGTTACGGTTGAGGACTACTGTCTTAGATGTTTGCATTAAGGTGGGATAATTGATACCATTAAATGAAATTTACCTGGGTTTTTATCAAATAAAATAAAAGAGGGCATAGAGTTATTCCTGACATATACTTAACACTTAATAGCTACTATTTATGGGCCATCATTTTTAGGGTACCTATGAATAATAAGAGACATTGTACTATAACAGAAAGAGCCATAAACAAGATTTGAATAACCTGGATTTTGGTTATTGATTTCCCATGTATTAGTATCGGCAAACCATTTAAACTCCTGAAGTCTAGTTCTTACAAATTCACTGATGATAGAAACATTTTCCTTCATTCCTTTAGTGATAATTGGCAAGATTAATATACCAAAGGTTAATATCCTTTGACAAAATGAAAACTGTCTCACTTATATGTGATATTAATTCTCAATTTTGCCTAGTATGGGTTTGTTAATTTCTACTTAACTAGGTGCTCCACTTTCCTCAAAGGAACCATTTGTGCTTACAAAGTCTTCAAAGTATGGCCCTTAAAAACAAATATTTGGAAGGAGTTTTAAAACTTAACATAATTCAGAAAATTTTCCAACATATTTTTTAAAAGTTAAAAAGAGGCTGATTTTTAAAAAAAGAAAACCGAACAGAGGGTAGGGAAAAACACACAAAAATGTTTTTCTTTTGATAATGTCTTTATTTTATAAAAATAAGTTGATGCCATTACATACTATTACTACAAAATTATAGAAATATTTCCTTATTATGTATCTGATACATCCCATATGTCAGGGGATTTGAGTTCATTATGCCAATGATACCCAATAATGTTTATATGTATCAGAAGTAGTCCGATTAAGACAGTTATGCTCCAAAAAACTTAATTCTGGTTCTGGAAGTATAATCACACAACCACAAAAGCACATGCTTATTTGAGGTATGGCCCCATTTGCATGAGGCATACTTCACAGTTAACTATAGCCAGACTAAATTGCTGTGGAAATACCAGAAGCAAAGCTGCAGGTACAGCACTCCTTTAGACCGTCTATCAGAAATGTTAAATGTCATAGTGCATAATTTATCAATGCTAATAGCCCTCGGTGCAGATCTGAGGGAATTAACCTATACAGCCCAACTATTTATCACATCACAATATATAAAATGTACTTTTAATTAATAAATGGACAATCTATTGCCTTCATGGATGCAGCTGATCAATCCTTTTTTATTTTCTGTCTACAGTTTGGGTCCTTTTAATGGGTTTTAATGGGTTTTTCTGTACACTTGCACAGCTGAGTTTATGCACTTACTTCCTGGAACAGTTTCTATACTTTGTGGCATAATCTCACAGCCTCTTTGGTACTTTTCCACAGCAATATCAGTATGAAAATAATCATGCTTCTTGGTATTTTAAAATGGCATTCATTACTCTTGAGCTGACCTCACTGGCACTAACCTATCTGAAAGTCATAAAATTAGTATAATGCAGTTCTCATCAATATACTAAGTCTATAAAGCCCTGACTTGATAGTTTACATGTGCAAAGATTTTTAAAAATACAGTGGCTCACTATACTCATTAAAAGTGAAGCAAGCAAATAGAACAGGAAAAACAGTTTTAGATGAATGTTACCAAAACATTTGAGATATTACTTAACATATTAAGGCAACTTCTGAATTCAATTGTCTGTTTACATTTGGCATGAAATCAAATTGAGTAAATTTGATGATACTGCCCAATTGCTTCTTTCATATTTACAAATAGGATATGTATTTTCTAGGAGTTTGATTTAGAAACATGAACAATAACTTTGTAAAGTAAACTATTTGGAAGTCATTGATGGTTTCAGCACTTTGCACTGGAACAATCACAAATACTTGCATCTGCAAAATAATGACTTAAAACAAGAGAATACATACCATGAGGTGTTTTTTTTTTTTATATCCTGAATATTGTCTGAAACATGTTTTGATTCCTCTTAAGTATACCATAAGTTTTAGTAAAAGGCTGAAAAAATGAAATGGCAAGACTCTCACTCATAAATAATCATATAATTATAATAACTTGATTTTATAAGGGTATTATTCCTTCTCATGGTGCCCTATCATGTCCTTATGCCTTAATACTTCAATTTTCAAATCCAAATACCAAGGAAGACAGAAGATCTTACAATGAGCTCCATTTTCCAGATTAATGCACCTGAGCAACATTTTTCCTTATTTAATATCCCTTACTCATTTCCTCTCCTGTTGTAGGGATAGCACAGCTGTTTATCTGGCAATTATCTTTGAATCTATTAGTGAAAATGTCTAAATTAATCATAAAAAGACAAGTACATCACGGAGTGCCTGTGCTATGAATACCTCACCATGTTGTATTCTTTCTGTCATTTTGTCTGGTTCCATATGGCAGCATTGGTTTCTTGATACGGCACATGGAAATTTTATTTCCAATATAGATTTATTAGAGTATACTATTTGGTTATGGTGATCCTTTCATTTACCGCAACAGTTCAAGTGATGTTAACTTTATGTGGGTACTTTTAAACAGTCCACAAGAATTTGCATATCTGGGAATTGTGGGCAGTAGGCATAATCGACTTTGGTAACATATCTAAAAGTTTAATGGGTTCAATATTTGAATCAATGATAAGAAAATAGGTTTCATTCAATTGAACAAACATTTTCTGTTACCTCTTTAATATATATGCTGTGGGCAATCTAAAGATAAAGAAGGAAGATCAAGCATATAAGCTGACAGAGAACAAAATAAAGAGTGTGAATGTGGAATGTCCTAGAAAATTGGGTATAAATCAGCTTGTGTCGCTAATTTAGTCATTCAATTAAGGAATATCAGAATTTATAAGATGAAACTTAGCATAACTTTTACAGATGGGGATAACATATGGCCTAAAAAAAAAAAAGAAGTTGATCCCCCAAGAGTTCAAGGTCTACTAGGTGTAACAAATCCAAAGGTACAAATTGTAATACACATGTCAGTGGTAACTGTTGTGATGAAATGAAAGTGCCCTAGGAGCACAAAGTGAGGAACCCGTGTCTGTGCCCAGCCAAGCTTCACAAACAAGTGACATTAAATCTTACAATATAATTGGTAAGGTTATATGTGGATTTATATAAAGGGAAAAACCCTTATTCAATAATTATCCCCCAGGAAGAGGAATTGCCATCTGAGCAATCAGAGAAAGGGAAGGAAATAAGTTCTTCAGATGTGTTTGGTCCTCTCAGAAAGAAAACTAAAGACTGAGTGTCCTTCAGGTTTGAAAAGTCTCCTCTAGGTCTAACTCTACCTGCTGTGAGCTGAGATGTGATCACATCTCTTGTGTGTGTTCAGGATCTGTAACATTTTAGGGAGGGTAGGAATGCAGTCATTCTTGTTTTTTGCACACAGCTTCTGAATTTACCATGTTTGCTTCTCATATTCCATTTCTAATTGGTTTGTTTCTACACGTGTGTGATTTATGTAGTTGTGCCTGTATTAGTGATTAAAAGCAGCTTAACACGTGGATGGCACAATGACTTTACTCCCACACCAAGGGACAGTGCCAACGGGGAGCCCTATGTTGAGAAGGGTTCCAAGGACATATGCCATCGCCAATTAGCTCAGAGTGAAAGAATATAGTAGGAGTACAAGGACCCCATATTCACTGGCTCTAGGGTTGTGAGTGAAGACTTAAGTCAACAGACTTGGATTTCAACCTGAACTCTGTCACTTACTAGTTGTATCTCTTGACACAAGTTACTTAACCGCACTAAACCACTGTGTCCTTTCCTGTGAATTGGGACTGATAATAGTACCTACTACATCCATGTTTATAGTAAAAATTATATGTGATAACACAGGTAAAGTGTTGACCACAGTGCTTAGTGCATATAACCAGTCTGTAACTTGCTATGTGATTTATAAAGTGTTGGCGTATTGTAGACCACAATGAATAATAGCCATAGAATTAACTGCATAAATTTTAAAAAACAAAATAATATGCTTCTTCCACATAAATGCTTTGAGGTATGAATGTGCTGGCATCATAGGAACTCCCACATGCATTTATTACTTGATTTATGCTACAAATATTTATCAAACAACTACTTTATTTTTTATTGAGGTATAATTGACATACAACTCTGTATTAGTTTCAGGAGTACAACATAATGATTCAGCATTGGTATATATAGGAAATGAGCAGTCTAACATCTGTCACCATAAATCATTTCATAATCTTTTTCTTGTGATGAGAACTTTTAAGATCTACTTTCTTAGCAACTTTAAAATATCCAATACAGTATTATTATTACCTGTAGTTGTTATGCTATACATTACATGCCCATGACTTACAGATTTTATAACTTTGACTCTCTGCCATTTAGCCCACCCTCATGCAACACCTCTGGCAAGCATCAATCTGTTCTCTTTAGTTCTCTTGTTGTTTTTGTTTTTGTTTTGTTTTGTTTTGTTTTAGATTCCACATATATGTGAAATCATTTGGTATTTGTCTTTCTCAACCTAACCTATTTCACTTAGCATACTATCCTCAAATGCATCCATGTTGTCACAGTGGAAAGACTTCATTCTTGTTTCTGGCTGAATGACTATAACCAAAAAGACAAGAAATAGCAAATGCTGGCAAAGGTGTGGAGAAGAGGGGACACTTCTGTACTGTTGGTGGAAATGTAAATTGGGACAGCTATGATGGAAAACAGTATAGGGATGCCTCAAAAAATCAAAATAGAACTACCCTATGCTCCAGAACTTCTGCCTCCAGATATTTGAAGTAAACAAAACACTAATCTAAAAACATAGGTTCAATCCTGTGTTCCATGCAGCATTATTTCCGATAACCAAGACAGGGAAACAACCCAAGTGTCCACTGAAAGATAAATAGATAAAGAAAACGTGAGACAGACACACACACACACACAGAATATTATTCAGCCATAAAAGTTAATTAAGCCTCACCATTTGCAGCAACAGCAGGGACAGAACACCTACTATATTGTCATTCTAATGGGTGAGACAATGTCACCAAATGTTTGCCTTTATGGTGCTTCTATTCTTACACAATAGTCCGATAATTACAGCCAACCTGCATACAATTAGTACTATCCCCATGCAGAAAAAAGTAAGTTGCTATTGTATATATTACCTTCGTACTGTCTGTGTTGGATACCTATCACACCTGCTTTACCAAAGATATTTTTGAAACAGAAAGAAGTGTCTCAAACCTTATGAAATTCAACCCCTGGTAATCAACTTATTTTTGCCAGGAGGAAAAATAAAACTTCTAATCTCCCGGTTCTCCAGGAAACTGGGGAACCAGACTGAACAGTGTCTACAGTGTAAGCAGCAATCACAGAAATTTGTTCAAAGACATGTTGAGGAGGTTCACAAGTAGAATCCAAACTTGTTCCTCCTCATATACATGCTCCTGGTATATAATCCTGAAGGCTGCTACAATTATGATGTTCAGGTAGCTTCAATGCTTATTAATCCATCTGAAGAGGGAGATTAGGGCTTTATTTTTTTATTTCTAAATGCACCTGATTTAGATAAACACGAGATGTATGGTTTTTCTAAGAAACTGACTTAATGAGATAGAGCCTTATTTTAAATTTAGCTTTGTACTGAATTCCTAAAAGCAGCCTACACCCCAATCTTGAATGTAATAGAGGATTAGATACTTCTAAAGCTTTCATGTAAATGGCTATTTTAAAAATGATGGTCACTTAACTGAAAATATAACTTTATGATTTTACTCCTAGCAAAATAGTTGTTTTGATTTTCTCTAATTTGAAAGGCACCATTTCAGAAATAATCTCTAAGATGCTGTTTCCCCAAAAATGATTATAACAAAGTATTGATATTGACTTTGTAAACTCTATTTGTTAAGGAGTACTACATGAATTTTATCCAGAGAAAAATAATAGATTTCAAAATATATTATGTACTGTTTGTAAAAGAATAAACTCAATTATTACAGAAGAAAATCAGGTACAAAGCAGAAAAGATTCATTCGAGTATGTTTCTAATAAAATTATAAATGCTTACATTATTAACTTCAAAGTGTAGATTAAGGCTACTAGATGACCCTGACTTGTAAATCAATATCAATTAAAAATAATCATGATCAGACAACTAAACCAAAGTCTGTGTTGCTGAAAAAAGGGTTTGCCCTAGTGACAGATCATTGCGACAACCTCTCACGCCATTGGGTGATGTTTACCATATGTCCCATGATTGATAGTCAGATTTAATGAGTTCTTACAAGCAATTAAATAATCAAGAGTTCCTGCTGTTACATGGCATAGCTTGATAGAGCAGTGACAAATGAGAGAATATCTACAACCTAATCAAAGGGACATATTTCCTTGGGAACAAAATAATATTATCCACCAGTGCAATCAAAGGACAAAAGAACATAGAAAGGACACAAACAGAATGAGATAAATTATGTCCTCTTTTCATTATTCTGACTGCACGGTTTCCATTTATTGAGCCCTATTAAATCAGCAGGAAAATTAGGCTTGTTAAATATGTTTAACTTATCATAGATTGTTGGTTGGTGCATATATAGTTAAGGATAGATAGATATATACGCGTGCACGCACACACACATATATATACACATATATACATATATGTATATTCTTCTTTCAAAAGAAGCTATTGTTAAAAATTACTAGCAGTAAAATGTATTACTCTTCAACCCAGTTTAAGAAAACTGTATCAAGAATAAAGACTAACAGGCAAGCCAAGAAGTACAAGTCTGCCTTAGGTGGTTTTCCTCATGTCATCAATGTTAGATAATATTCTACTGGCCCCCCTTGGTGTTCAACCCAGGTAAATGTAATACAGTTTTGTTTTTGTCAGTTCATCTATAGGTGTAAAGTTACAATAAAAGGATTTATTGCCTTTGAGGATTCTCCTTAGTAGTATTTCTCCACAGTAATTTCCCATACACTTCAAATAAAAGGTCTCTCATGTATATAGTATTTCATGATATAATTGTTTTGCATTTCCCATATCGTTAGGAAAGGACAGGGTTCTTCTACTGAATTTTGATGAACTATGATTTTTTAAGTCCATTCGTGACCTACAAAGTGATCTGTTTTCATACTCACCATGCTTTGTCCCCTAAAATTTAAGTAAATAAGTAAAATAATAAAAGTAAGGGCACCTGGGTTGGCTCAGTCGGTTGAGCATCTAACTTCGACTCACGTCATGATCTCACAGCTTGTGAGTTCGAGCCTGCATCAGGCTCTGTGCTGACAGCTCAGAGCCTGGAGTCTACTTCAGATTCTGTGTCTCCCTCTCTCTCTGCCCCTAACCCACTCACATTCTGTCTCTGTCTCTCTCAAAAATAAATAAACATTAAAATTTTTTTTAAATAATAAAAGTAATAACAAATGTTTCTTATAAATTCCATTCTGGTGTAGTATATTTGTTTATCTCATCTAGAAAACCCATCACAAGTGTTACTATCCATTTTGGGCAGATTGGGGTGCAGCTTTTAAAGGTCAGGAAAAGTCTTTATCAGACAAGGGGCAGAGAAAATTCGAATCCTTGTGCTTTCACACTACCTCTGTAGTAAAGACAAATGTTCTGGAATCAAATATGCCTGAAGTCGATTCTGGCTTTGTCACTTACTAGCTGTTTGACTTAGGACAATTTATTTATACTCTATAAACCTCAGTTTCTTCAGCCAAAAAAGAGAATGTGAGAGAACTCATATAACATATGTTACACTGATGAAATTACTTCATGGGTGAATATTATTTATGGATTCAAACATATATTGGCCATTGAATATGGGCCAGGATATATTCAAGGCAATTCCAGCCCTTAGGAATTTCACAATTTAAATGAGAGGAATGCTTAAATAAATAGTATATTGGAATACAGATTGCCTGTCTGTATTGTTTGATAAGAAAAGGCACAGTGCAACCTGAGCACACAAAACAAAAATACAAGAAGCATGACAGGTCTGGGTTGGGATAGGACTGCTAAGGGAGGACCTCCTAGAAAAGCTGAATTTTAATTTATAAACATGAGTCAGATGAAGAGTGAACTTAATGCTGGTTCATCAGAAGGTAAGTCAGTGTGGTAAATTCAGGGAACTGAACACAACTCAGTTTGACGGGAGCTTAGGGCACCTCTGGTAGCAGTACGTGCTTAAGCTGAAGAAAGTAAGCCAAAAGCAAATCATGTAAAGACATGCCAAGATGTCTGTTCTTCATTCTGGAAACCAGGTAGAACAACTGAAGAAAGCTAAGCAGTAGAGGGAGAAGGAACCCTGAAGGGAGTTATCCAATGAAAATCCTGGGGCAGCAATCCCAGCTAGAGATGATGATGACAGTAGTGAAGACGGAGAGGGCTAGATAAATCTGAGATATTTAAAAAAAATTATCCCACTACCTGAAGATTGGATGGGGAAAGTGAAGGGTGCTCATAGGTTAAGAACTAGAGGAGGGGTTGGGGTGCCTGGGTGGCTCAGTCGTATGGGCACCTGACTTCAGCTCAGGTCATGATCTCATGGTTTGTGAGTTTGAGCCCTGAGTTGGGCTCTGTGCTGACAGCTCAGAGCCTGGAGCCTGCTTTGGATTCTGTGTCTCCCTCTCTCTCTTCCCTTCCCCTGCTCATGCTCTGTCTCTCTCTGTCTCAAAAATAAATAAAACATTTAAAAAAAAGTTAAGAACCAAAGGAGGGGCACTTGGGTGGCTCAGTCAGTTAAGCGTCTGACTTCAGCTCGGGTCATGATCTCACAGTTCATGGGTTTGAGACTCGCATTGGGCTTTGTGCTGACAGCTCAGAGCCTAGAGCCTACTTCGGATTCTGTGTCTCCCTCTCTCTCTTCCCCTCCCCTGCTTGTGCACTGTCTCTCTCTGTTTCGAAAATAAAACATTAAAAAAAAATTTAAGAACCAAAGGAGGGGCACTTGGGTGACTCAGTCGGTTAAGCATCTGACTTCAGCTCAGGTCATGGTCTCATAGTTCATGGGTTTGAGCCTTGCATTGGGCTTTGTGCTGACAGCTCAGAGCCTGGGGTCTGCTTTGGATTCCATCTGTCTGTCTGTCTGTCTGTCTGTCTGTCTCTCTCTCTCTCTCTGCCCCTCCCCTGCTTGCACTCTGTCTCTCTCTCTCAAAAATAATGAAACATTAAAAACATTTAAAAAAAGAACTAGAGGAGAAACAGAAATTCTGGGAAGGGAGGTAATCTCTTGAACCTTGGCAACATTGAAATGCCTATGAAACATCCAGTTAGGGGTGGTGAGTATGTCACTAGTTACCTGGGTCTTCAGCTCAGCAAAGAGATTGAGGCAGGAGACACATTTTGAGGCTTTGAGCTTATAAGTGTCAATTAAAGGCATGAGTAGATTGAGTTGTCAAGGGGAAAGTAGAAGTGAGAAGATGGCCAACAACTCAACTCCAGACAATATGTAAGTGTTATATAAAGGAAAAGATACCCACATAAAAGATAACCACAGAAAAGTTTGATAAGGAGCTACCAAGAGATAAGAGCCAAGTCGGGAGAGATTGCTTTCCTAGAAGTCAGGGAAACAATGAATTTGAAAAACAGAAAATGCTCAACACTGTCATAAGATGGCAGAAGAAACAAGGAAGGTAATGTTCTACAATGAGTATGATACCCTCTGTTGTGACCACTTTAGGTTCTTTTGTTCTCACCTGTTTCCTGGGCCCTTGGCCATTTGTGCTTGTTCTGGCTGCTAGGAGTAAACTGTTTCTCTTAGACCTCTGAGAATCTTTTCATGGGCACAGACCTCGGGCTTCCTTATTGACAATGAGGCATGGGACAGCAAACCCTCTGTGGTTCACATGCGGACAATTAGGAAATACAAGGGGATCTGATGCCCTGTGGGGCTCACCTTTGACTAGTGAGAGAATGTATTATGTTCTTTAGGAGAGTTGAATGAACTCTCCTAAAAAGTAGCCGCTTAAAAGTCTCTCATGAAACAGTTCCAGGAGAATGAGCAATTTGTAATTGATATTCAAGTGTTGGACAGGGTAAAAACACATTCTCTGATTGGCTCTCTCCCTCCTCTGCCGCACTCTTTTCCCCGTATTCCTGCTTCTGGAACTGCCTTTTATAGTGCAAAAATAGTATTTAATCCTTTGCTTCAGGCTCTACTTTCTGGGGAAAGCAGGCTAAGACAAATATCTATTATTGTTGGAATCAGAAACGTGCATTTTAAGTGTAGGTATCCCATGTGATTTAGTACCTTGAAATGAAAATAATTTTAGTTTTCTTCTTAACCTAGCATCTGGGATCCTATAGCCAAACACAGAAATTGATCAATAGATTGCAAAGAAACATACCATGGAAACTCCACTTAGAAAAAAATAATAAAAATATTAGAGTAAATAGAAAAGCAAGAGAAAATGTTGAGCCAAAAGAGAATTAAAGTCACATTTTAAGGGAATTCAAAGTAAATACTCAGTAGTTTAATATGGTTAAGGAGAAAGATGGAAATGAATTAGAGGATTTGGAAATTAAGCCTAACTTTTCCACAAGAGTTAATGGTAATTTGATTGACTTCATTGTCTAGTTTTATACGTGCTTCTCAGAGTGTGGTGGCCAGGTGCGCAACATCAGCATCACCTAGGAATCTGGTAGAAAAGCAGATTCCCAGAGCCCACCTCAAATGTCCTGAACAACAAATTCTGAGGGTGTAACCCAGAGATATATTTTTTCACAAGCTGTCTAGAGTTTCTGATGCATGCTAAAAATTGAGAACCATTGCTACAAATAAGCATGATCTGTTTCATTTGGGGTAAAGAGTAATTTGATTTCTCAAAATGGAAATGATGCTTCCTGCCTCTGAATTCCCAGAGCCTTTTATGTATAGATTTTTCTTTACGTTTTTAAAATAAATACAACGTTCTGGAACAATTTGATAAAATATCCATATGATGTTTGAATAGCCATTGTGATTCCTAAGCCCTCGGTTCCCAAAAGGAACAGGGACAAGGAGACATCCTTTTCAATGGTCATCTGGCAGAGTACACACCAATGAGTAAAATCACAGAAGGCTTTTGTAGAAAGCAGAAATATAGTTTCTGTAAGGAAAAATATGCCTAAGTAATATTGGAAAATTGTACAACCAGACTCATAAAGAGTGACGAGTAGTTTCAATTTACTCAGACTTTTAAAATGCCTTAGACAAGATTCTACACTAAAGGCTATTGATCAAATTGAGTCAATAAGGGATAGAGGGGGATGTTTGGTTATAGGTAGGAAACAAACATTAAAACCATCAACTCTCCATTAGGTACATGTGGGTTTTCTAGTTTGCTGGTCCTCTATATTGAAGTATCAATTCTGGACTACTTACTCTAGATTTAATTGATGGATCCCCAGGGAATTAAAATAGGTATCAGTATTTACTAAACCAAAGGTTTTTAAACCTTTTAAGCAGGGAACAAACTTTCCTCTACCTTAATTTTTCTTAAAATAAAAATCCACCCAGACTTGTTCTATATAAGAACTAAGTACGTGTAGAATGGTGCTGGTCTCTGCCTTTAATTATCAACAAAGTCTCTTCTCATGAGTGATTTTCAGGATTAGCATGATGAAAAACATGTGCCATGCGTGCACTAAGTTTAATTCTGGGCATCCTGTGAGCTAGCTTTTAAGCAGCTTTTCTTTTCATATTTTTTTCTTTACATTTTTTAAATCTGTATTACACCCTGTTTTGAGATTCAGTGAAAACTGAAGCTGGCAAAGTAAGGCACAACAGCTCTCTGGGCACGTGTTTGCAGTATGGTGGGAGAGGCCCACAGGGGAGGACCTTCCTGGTTGTGCGTTCAAGTTGGGGCAGACTGAGTGGGGGCTCCTCTGGCCTGATTTGTCTCAGGATAGACACTACGTCCTCAGACACCCTCAAGGTGAAAATCAGTGCCAAAATTCCCAAATCAGACTGGTCATCTCCTATTTCATAATGGCCTAGTAGGTAGATTGTGAACAGCAACTGACAAGGGGGAGAAAGAGCCTAGCCAAAGCGGTGTGGACAGCAGATGAGTGTCACTGGGCAGTGGCATTTGTCACTCTCCTTCCACATCACTCCATAACACCCCCCCCCCCCCGCGGTGTTTCAGGTCTTGGACTAGATGAGCAGGTGCAGCTGCAACCACTGTATGAAGAGTCAGACCTGCCATGGGGCTTTAAGAGGGCCCCCGTGACCCTCAGCAGCAGCCTTTTTTGGAATAATGTTATAAATATATTAAAACTTAGATATTATAAATGTGCAAATATCATAGATATCATCCTTTTATAACTCAAATAATCAGTTAACAAAATAAACACTCCCAACATCTTCTGGTTTGTGTTGGATAAATAACCATTAATACTGTGCTGTGTAGTTAATTACAAAATTTAATGCTAAGAAACCGGTTTTCATATTTTATGTCACTTGTTTTCATATCACTTACTGAAATAGTTAAGCATATTAGACCTCTTAGACCATCAGAATTAATAGAGAGTATAAATTCGCTTTAATGAATTACCTGCTTCCTTAAATGACTCCAAAGCTGTCCTAACTTTCCAGGGCATGAAAATACTGTCAAGAGACCAAGTATGTGGCTATTATATAGGTAAACTAAGACATAATGGGTCTGTATACAAATATAGGAATTCTAGATGGTGCAACTCAAAAAAAAAAATTAAAACTACAGAATACCTGAATATAGAGTATGAAAAATTTCAATAGTGAGAGGTGCAGAATAAAGTGTTTATTCTTCTAAGGACATTTACCATGTACATTTGGAGAAAAGTACTTAATGCTAAGAGGCAGTACAGAGAGATCAACAGCTGGAGGTAAAATATTATTGTCCTTATACGAGATAAATGAAAGGTAAAAATAGTAAAGTTCAGTAGCATTAAAATCTTTGAATCTCTCTGAATCAATAAGTTCACAAAAATTACACACCTCATTAAATTCTACACAGATTGCAAAGCTAGCTATAATGTAAAAACAGGCAGACAGTCTGTCTCAATATTATTACAGGAAGGGTTGGTTAAATTAATAGCTTCTCATTGATTAAAAAATCTTGCATTTTACATGTTCTTAAGTTGGTTCCCACCATTACCTTTCAATAACAGAATGAGTCTTTGGAGAAATGTGGTTATATTGAACTACTGAAATATAAAGGTAGGCAAAAGATGTTTACAATATCCTATCATTGTTTCCTGTTATAAAATGCTATCTACCTGAAAATAAAAGATGCTTGCTTCCATATACTCATAGTGATTTTTTCATGCTTAAAAATCTCCTGCTAAAAATATAATTAGTCTATAATGATAACTAAGCATTAAATATTATTACTCCATCATAGTATTCCTAAGTAAGACATCATTTTGTCAGGTAATATGCTATCTGACATTGCATGTGCTAATGCCACTGGGACCTCATCCATTTGTAATCATTGTACATTAGGAAATGCTTTCGTACCAGACTACAAGTCAACTGCATTTTTCATATATTCCTTCAGCTCATTTCCATTTTTGCTCAACAGAAAATTTAACAAAATATGGTAGTTATAGGACTTAGATTTTATTATGAGTGTGAATTCTTACTCATTTCATTGTATTGACTTCTATCCAGTAGAAGCCCAAACTTTTTTTTTAATGCACCTGATTCTTTATTCTTTTTTTTAATTTATTTTTTTAATCTTTATTTATTTTTGAGAGAGAGACAGAGTGTGAGCAGGGGAGGAGCAGAGAGAGAGGGAGACACAGAATCCGAAGCGGGCTCTAGGCCCCGAGCTGTCAGCACAGAGCCTGACATGGGGCTCGAACTCACAAACCATGAGATCATGACCTGAACCGAAGTCGGACACTCAACCAGGTGCCCCATGATTCTTTATTCTTAATGCAATCTGCTTCCTCCCTTAAGGGTTACAATAGATAATTTACCTTCAGTGTTGTCAAGACGATAGAAAACATAAATGTATTAGGTACAGCTAAATTTATTTAAGTTTCAAAGGTTTCTTCAATCAGAATTTAGTTGATGATACTGTCATTACTAACATTGGTCTCCTTAGTCTGCTTCACAGATATCTTCAATTGCGTATGTTGCTATTTCAAAATCTATTTTTGGCTCTGAAGCAACATCAAATTATATGTATTTGGTAGTCTTGCATAATTTTAAATACATTTTAACATGTATTATAAATTAATAGATTATGTCATTATAATTGTCTTATTCAGATATTCTATAATTATATATACTTTATGTGTATATATGTATATTCAAACTCTTAATAAGAATAATTAAAAACACACTTAAAATGAGACCCATTTCAAATAAAAGGCTATCCATTTCTTAGTGAAATTTAGGTGTGAAAGATACATAGAAGCATTAAGCTATATATGCAGTGCCCCTCTATATTATATTGCACTATGATATGAAACATTGAAATGCAGCAAGCTGAGTAAACAGAAAAGACTTAGGTGTTTTGAGGTTAATTTGCTTATTCATACATACAAATATGTTATACATTTTAGAAATGTATTTTAGAAACTATGATTTTAAATGTTTTAGAATTGTTAGGAATTATCATTGGATTTTCAAAATACTCAGATGCACGATGTCCACACATTTACCCTTTATCAAATGTGAAGATATTAAAATTGCACATTCCTTGATTTTGGGGAAAAATATCAATGCCACCTCTTCTTTTCCTCAGCCAGAGACAGAAATACTTTATGTGACAGAATGATCTGTAATCTATGACAACAGTATTTTACTGTGGTTGTTTATCATCTAATGCGGTGTTATTACATTTCATATTTGCGACTGAATAATGTTTGCCCAGATCATACAACATTTGAGGATTGCATAAAAAATGGTCATATTTGCAGCCCAATAACATTTGAGTTTAATGACAATTATCATTGCTAATTGGCGGTCAGAGCATATGTCAAATTCTTAATCACAATTAAAGGCCATTGAGTTCATGCTGATCATGCCTTTTCAAATTATAAATAGCTCTATGCATACTTAACATTGTTGTAGCAAATAAAAATGAAAACCTGGCCCAGCCACACAATGAAGTGAGGATGATCATGTCATCATGAAATTTAAGCCTATTTTGTGTTTGCTCACTTTGTTATGTCTAAACCTAATCTTTGAGATGGTAATCCTAGTTGTGGAAGTTATTGCATGATGACATTTGTTGCACTCTAGTGGAAATTCAAAAACGTTCCTGAAATCTCAAAATATTTGAAGCATTAAATAGATCTATTTTGCAGACCTAACATTTGTTCACTTGATAAAGGATACAATCAGTTGGAGAGTTTTGCTTGTTTCTTGTGTTAAATAAGAAATGGGAGAGTAGAGGGGCGCCTGGGTGGCGCAGTCGGTTGGGCGTCCGACTTCAGCCAGGTCACGATCTTGCGGTCCGTGAGTTCGAGCCCCGCGTCAGGCTCTGGGCTGATGGCCCGGAGACTGGAGCCTGTTTCTGATTCTGTGTCTCCCTCTCTCTCTGCCCCTCCCCCGTTCATGCTCTGTCTCTCTCTGTTCCAAAAATAAATAAACGTTGAAGAAATGGGAGAGTAGAAAGTGAACCAAAGAAACAAAAACATAATACCAAATATAGATTATATAGGAAAGCTTTACTAAATAGATTTACCGGCAAATTAAATAGCAAAAACATGAGATTAACAAGTATCTAATTGTTACCATATGGAGCAGATTTCTATGTGTTTGTAGTGAATAATATTTTGTGTTCAAGACAACTTGGTTATATTGCTATACAATAAATAATACTATTAATTTGCAACGAAGATTGACAAGTAAAGAAATAGTAAATGAAGGGTGCCTGGGTGGCTCTGTCGGTTAAGCGTCGATCTTCGGCTCAGGTCATGATGTCATCATTCATAAATTAAGCCTCACGTCAGGCTCTGTACTGACAGCTCAGAACCTGGAGCCTGTCTCAGATTATGTGTCTCCCTTTCTCTCTGCCCCTCCGCTGCTGGCTGGTGCGCGCGCGCGCGCTCTCTCTCTCTCTCTCAAAATTAAATAAACATTAAAAAAAACAAGAAATGGTAAATGAGAACAATGCTTGTCAAAGCTTATTACTGAAGCATTATAAAGATCACTTTGGCATAATATTTATGTTGGGATAATATAATTACTGGTATGACTTCAGTATTCACTGTGTGTCACATGCTGGCTAAGCACTTCCATTTCATCAGTGTTAACCCCAAACGAAAGCAAAATATTATGGTGCTAAGTCTACATATGGGGACATTGAGACCCAGAGGTAACATAACTTTCTCCCACATCGCATACCTAGTAAGTATAGGAACTGTGATTGAAATGCTTTTACTCCAGATGTGTGTTCTTAACCACTGCGCTGCAGAGGAGATTCTATAAGGATAGTATGAGGTTTAGTAGTGGCTTCCTAATTTCTTGCAACTTCTTTTTTTAACCAGGGCTTTATTTAGTTCTTACAGCTTAATGAGAAATAATTCCATAGCCCTTTACTGTCCACTTACTCAGAAGGGCTATCTACTATCATGCTAAAGTAAGTTATTAGTAGGACTTATTAATAAGTTATATGTTCATAGTGGGCATTAGGGCTCTACTGGGGAAGTCTATTTCTACCTTAGTGAAGTGGTCACACAACTAGAATTGCCAGATTTGGTAACAAAAATGTTCCTGTAGTTTAGTCCAGCACTGTTAAGTAGTAGTACTTTTGTGTGTATAGATGGAATCCCTGCAATTTTGAGGAAAAATGCATTGTTGTTTTTGTACTATGTTATATTCTAAATTGGTTGTCATTTCCAGTTGTTGCCTTTCGTGCTCTTTTAAAAAAGCTTTATTGAGGTATTGAAAACCCTGAACTTGGCATATTTAAATCATACAGTTAGATATGTTTTGACGTGTGTGTGTGTGTATATACATATACATATACACACATACATGTACATATATGTATACATCAACGCAATCAAGTCAGTGAACACCACTCTCAGACGAAATTTGCTCATTTCCCATCAGTAATGTCTCCCTACTGTCCCCACTGACCTATTTACCCTTCTGGTACACAGGGTATGAGTGATCTGCTTTGCGTTACTATTGATTAATTCACATTTTCTAAAATTGTATATTAATGGGATCAAACAGTACATAGCCTTTTCATCTGGTTCCTTTCATAATTTTTATTTCATGTATCACTAGCTGATTTATTTTTACTGAATGATTTTTTTGATAATTTTTCCTCATGGTGGGCTATATTTTCCTTCCTTTAAAAAAATGGTAACAGACATTTTGAATTTTGTTGGGTGCTTATAGTGTGTATAATATTGTATTCTTCTAAATACCTTGAGCTTTTTGTGTGTGATGGGGTTCTTAGCTATATTTTGTCTTTTTGTTTGTTTGTTTGCTGTCGAGGGACAAAAACAACATTTAGCCTAAGGTTAATTTTCCCTCATTGCTGATATAAAATTTTATTGAGTACTAACTCACCTAACCTCAATTAAAAAAAGAAAAAAGAAAAGGTTTGTTAGGCTGCTATAAAAGGGTACTATTCCTCGTCCTGTGTGAGCAATGGGTATTCTCTCCTCTAATTCATTTTGGTTGGTCCGTCTTCTATCCTGGGGTACTTGCCTCTAAGGCATGCACTGATCAGTTTTCAGCTGAATACTTGAGAGGGCCCTCTATAGAGATCTCCTAAGCTTTATCTCTGTGCAACTCTCTCATCTTTGGTATTCTATTCTATAAACTCCAGTCATACTGGCTCATCCGATTCTGTGCTCTGTCTTTACAATTCAGCAAGACTCCTTGATCTCCTTGGTTTTCCTGCTGGTTCTGTGACCAGAAAACAGTAATCTGGGCAGGGAACACCACACTCGTTTACATCTTGCAGGAATCCGTGTTCTTTATTGCATTAAGTCTAATGATTTGAGAACCACTGTTTCATATAGTTAGTTTAGTTTTTAGCTTTTGGGTTTTTTTTGGGGGGGGTGTTGTTTTGCTTTTCAGTTTTTCAGGGGTTTTTTGGATTGTTTTTTGTTTTTGTTTTGTTTTGTTTGTTTGTTTTGAGAGAAAGAGGTGATTGGGTCCTCCCTGAGTACTGAAGTGGAGTGTCTGGTCAGAAACTCTAGATGCAAATAATGGCTAGGGACACTAAAACAGAGATTGACTAGAAGGAAGTCTTGTGTAGTTATTTTCTCACATATATAATAATTATATTGGGATGAAGGAGAGGAAAGAAATAAGATGGTGAAGTACATTTTTTGGTGAGGCAAGGGGGGAACATGAAGATGAAAACCAATAAGCTTTTACTGTATATATCAAAATACTAAGTACTTTAGGCTTTGTAGGCCATCCGGTCTCTGTGACATCACAAATACTCAACTCTGCTATTGCAGTGTGAAAGAAGATACAGACAATATGCAATGAATGAGCAGGGCTGTGTTGTACTACATATGTAATTATGGATTAAATTATTGAAATTTGAATTTCATATGATTTTTTATATCATGAAATAATCTTAATTTTTTTAAATATGTAAAAATATGAAAACCGATGAACATATGGGAAGCAAGGGAGAGAAGAGAGGGGAAACAAACCGCAAAGACTTGTAACGATAGAGAACAAACTGAGGGTTGATGGAGGGAAGGTGGGGCATGGGATAGATAAATGATGGATATTAAGGAGGGCATTTGTTGTGATGAGCACTGGGTATTGTATGTAAGTGAATAATCACCGAATTGTCCTGAAACCAATATTGCACAGTATGTCAACTAATTAAAATGTAAATTTAAAAATATCCTTAATTTATAGGTTGTAAACAAGAGGGAGCAGGAACTTCCAGTTCAAAACAAGATAGAGTAAACATGTACTATTTCTCCTTTAGTTAAGGAGAACAAAAAGCCTAAGAAGACTGAAAGTTAGAGGGCTGAAGACTAGTTAGGGAACTTGGGACCCAAGGAATTGCATGGTGGTTCCCGAAGTCTTCTTTTTCCATATATATTTTGAACTGGGTGTTCAAGAGGCTGGCACTTCAGAAACACTGGTGCAGGATGGGGTGGGGAAAGAGCCCCAGAAAAGCCTAATCTTCCTAACCAAAGGACCAGGAAGGAGGAGGCAGCTAGCAAGGTACTTTTTTTTTTCTTATTAAAGGTACTGTCCTACTCAAGCAACACCATGGGAAAAACTCCAGTCCCCCAACCTCATTTCTGCCCCAGAAGATAAATGGAAAGCCTTGACCTCCATTCCTCAAATGTAGTAAGAGACCCTGTCTGTCCATTGGTGTCAGAGAAGGTCAAGTGGAGCGGCAGAATTGAATCCCTGCCTGGAAGTTATAAGACCCATGGCCTCTTGTCAGTGAGGACCATGTAAGAAGTAGTAATGAGATGCCTCCTTCCATACAGGATATCAATGGAGGACAAGTGGGGACCTGAATTTTCATTCTAATCTGGCAGTTATGAGGTAGTGCTTTCCTTCTCCCACTGGTATAGTGTCAGAATCATCGTGCTGAAAAAGAAGATCTAGAATATCATAACAAAATAACCAAAATGTCCCCATGATAAAATAAAAAATTAGTCCTTATACCAAATACCAGGAAAATGACAACTTGAATGAGAAAAGATAATAATCTATACCATCACCAAGGTGACATAGGTTTTGGAATTATCTGATAAAGATTTTATTATTTATTTATTTATTTATTTATTTTTGAGTTTATATATTTGAGAGAGAGAGAGAGCATGAGTGTATTAAGGGCAGAGAGAGAGCAATAGAGAGAGAATCCCAAGCAGAGAATCCCACTCTGTCAGTGCAAGCCCAATGCAGGACTCAAACCCACAAACTGAGAGATCATGACCTGAGCTGAAGTCAAGAGTCCGATACTTAACCAACTGAGCCGCACAGGTGCCCCTTGAATTACCTGACAAAGATTTTAAAACAGCCATCATAAAAAATGCTTTAATGAGAAATTAAACCTTTTTGAAAAGAAAGTTAAAAGTTTTAGAAAAAAGAATAATAAACTAGAGATCTAAAGAAGAACTAAGTAGAAAATTTTAGAACTGAAAAAAATCTAAAGACCAAAAAATAAAGGGGGAGGGGAAATGAACCAAATAGCAGAATGGAGAGAATAGAGGAAAGAATTGGTGAACTTGGAGAATGGACAATAGAAATTACCTAATTTGAATGGTCAAGACTTTTTCTCTTCAGAAACTTCTCCATAGAATAGTTTCATTATTGAATTTAGTCTTTGAAGATAAATCTGAACAGCAGCTGCCTGCAGGCAGATTTTCCTGTAAGTCTCATAAAAACCCTCTTCTTCCATCCCTATGCCTCTACTCACATACACAGGTACAAACAAATACATACACAAGCCCCATCCCATCCTAACAACTTCAGTCAAGTAAACAAAATGCATAGATATTGTCATGAAGGGTACTGAAAATGGGAAGGTGATTAAGGACAAGTATACATAGACCAAAGCAGAAAGTCATAGAGCAATAAATTATCTTGCTATATGTCATGATAAAGGGTATGTATTTGGGGGTCAAGGTACAGCCCACTGAGGGAGCAAAAGAATAGAAAGAAATAAAAGCAGTGAGAAAAAAAGAGAATAAATAGAAGGTTTAGGAAAATTGCAAAACAAACCATCTTTGTTATTAGTTTTCTAAGTTAAGTCTTAGATTCTGGCATCTTTGGCTAGTTCCTCATAACTTGGCTCTAACAAGATAAAAAAATAGTAACAATGAATATGTTCTTTTTCCAAATAAAAATAAAAAAATATAACTTGGCCTAAGAAAAAGAGTATCATGCTGGAGATAATATTGAACTGGATTCATGACTACTGTTTTCTGGTCACACATCAGACAGTAGCTAGTTATATCACTTAACAGTCACTTCTAAGGTTGACATCTCTCAAGAAGGATTTGGACATTTCTTAAAAACCTGAAACTTTTATAAATCTTATACATCAACTAGCGTGGTCTTTTAGGCATCAGTTTCCTGGGTGGGAGATAACAGTAATGTTGGTATGAGATTCCCCAGTGACTTTGAAATCACATCCATATTGTGCTTAGTCCATTTCACAATAGAGTACAAATTTAGGTGTTACCAGTCAACAGAACCAATAACAGAATGGGATGAAAAAGAAAATATAAAAGGTAAAATTTTATTTCTCATTTCTCCCAGTGATGAGAATTAATCAAAGCCTATCAAAGTCGTTAGTTGAAGACTTGGACTTTATTTTTCATAAAAAATAAAACAGAAGAAATCTTTACCATTAATACATGCATGAGGAAAAATAACTATGAATTGGTAAGCGTTTATTGTGAGGTTTGTGCCAACTGCCTCATGTAAATTATTTCATTCAGTTCTGAAAGAACTCTATGGGGCATCTCAAATAATTTGTTCATTTTTGGATAGGAAAACTGCAGCTTAGAGGAGTTAAATAACTTGACAAAACATATGCATCTGGTAAAGAGAAAAGTCTGAAATTCAGGTCTGCTCATTGCAGAATTTGTATTCTTAACAATAGCTTGTTTCTTTCCTAAAAATGTGTTCACACTAAAATTTGGGCATCATCACAGTAGACCGGAGAGCTCTGGAATGGAAAGACAATATTTTTTCAGGGGGTTGAGGCAAACAGAACACCACAATAGTTGGAATTAGGCCAAAATGCTGCTCAAGGAATTATGTGTTTATCAAGGTATTCGGATGCCCCACCTTCATTCTACGTTTTCTACCAGTGATTTCACTTGAATTCCACAACTCTTTTTTTTTTTTTTAACGTTTATTTATTTTTGAGACAAACCATGAACAGGGGAGGGTCAGAGAGAAAGGGAGACACAGAATCTGAAACAGTCTCCAGGCTCTGAGCTGTCAGCATAGAGCCCGATGCGGGGCTCAAACTCACGGACCGCGAGATCATGACCTGAGCCGCAGTTGGACGTGTAACTGACTGAGCCACCCAGGCGCCCCATTTACAACTCTCATGGTAAGGTGCAAAACCATTCATTTTATGACGAGAAACACTCCTTTAAATGCAAGGTACATGTAACACATTGACTTAAATATCCTTTTTTAATGAATGGCAGGAGGGCTACTTTCCACAAAGAACATTATGATGGGTAACGAAAAGCAAGGAGTGAATAGAGAGAGTGCCGGCTGTACTCCACAATAGCAGAACTCAGATGAGAATAGGGGAAGCCAGGTGTGTCTGAGATAAGCTCTGTATGGTTTGCAATTGACATGAGGGACAATCCAGTAAAGAACAATTCCATTATGGCAATCAAATTCAAAGGCAAAAGTCGGTAGAACTAGTTTTTGGAACCATAATTATAAAGACCTTGGGAATAGATACCTTGGATGGTTATTCAGACATCGGCAACAAAAGAACACTATGGGAGTTTTAGATATACAACCACTTGTGATTTATTTCAAAAGAACTTGCCAGAGAAAACTGTGATATTCTCTGTCTTGCTTTTGCAGTTACACCAGCCAGCAAGCTAAGGATACAGACCACTCAAGTATTATTCAGAAATGAAAAAAACTACTAAAAGGATATAGTTGTATGTTAAAGAGACACCAAGACATTTTAAGTCAACTAAGTTAGCTGTAGGGACAAGAATAAATGAATACAGATGTAAGACAATATCCTGGAAGATAAAGTAGTTTCACAGGATCTTGTACCTGAAAACATGGAAAGGCCCCTAAGGAGATAGTAGCTGTCAAATACCTGTCATAAATGTCTATCAAAGTCGTATTTAAGTTGCCTGATACTTGAACACATCAAGTGAAAGACATATTTGATATGTCACATATTTGAAATCTGAGGAACCCTCTGTGCCTGACCACACAATGAGGCACAGTGACAAATATTACCCATATTCTATCTAGTAAATAATAATGACATGAAACCTTCCATTTATATAGATAATGTTCATTGGTTCAATAGGTGTGAAAATAATGCCTCCTGCGATCTCACTATGGAGATTTACATTAAAAAGAATTTGGTTTCATCCAAGGCTTCCCGAATGTATTTGGTCATGACCCCAATGTGAAACATCTATAGAAATTCCTAGAATTATTACAATATGTAAAAAATACTAGGTTAGAGAAGGGCATAAAATGACAGTTTATAAACTCTTTTGAGGAAGAAATTTCGGCTTTATACCTCGTGCCAATTTTAAACTCCTGCATAAATACAAAAGCCCAAACAGAGCACAGAAGACATGAGTAGTTAAGGAGAAATTTGGGCAGAATGGACTAGGATTTTAAGGGCAGAATACCACAAAAAGCACAACTATAGACATCCTCATAGTCTCCTCATATTTTTTAGTCAAAGCGCCACATGAACATGCATAGGGTAAAATTCTATGATGCTAAGCAAACGATCAACTTCTATGCAAAGCACAAATACTGAGAAGGTTTAAGGCAACCAATTCTCAGAGCTTGCTGATGTACCATTTAAGTTTTAATCATCCAGAATCAACAGATGTAGTTGAATTTAAGGGACAGTCAGTATGTGCATATATGTAAATTAGTATACATACATATACCTATCTCCATCTGTCAGCTCAGTGACACCCTGCAAGCAACAATCACATTCAGTGCCCAAATTCTAATTTATACAAGTGTTCTCCAGTAAAACGAAAAAGGTCTTATTAGTGAAATAACTGATTCTAGGGCTGGAGTTGGAAATATACAAAATGAGAGCCTAAAATGGAACAAAGTACGAAAAGGTTGAAAAAATCAAAACACTTCCACAAAAAAACTAAAGTCAAAATTGTGAGGATATGTCAAAGGGATGTAGGAACAAACTGAAAGAACTACCAGTCATCAGAAGTAGAATAGTTTATCAAGAAAATTATAAGCCAAAGTATGAAATAAATGTTCATGAGTCCATACTGATAAAAATAAATTATTGAATAAATAATGAATGTTAAATAAATATGGGGGAGAGATTAGACAAATCTCCCATGCAGAATAATTTCATATAAGTACCTTCGAGGAGGTAAAACATAACCCCACTTTTGGAGAAATCTGACAAACATATCTTAAGTGTGGTGATCAAAGTTAATGTCAACAGAGATTATATTGATATTATATATTCTTGATATGATGTGACGAGAATTGCACTTTATGGGGACTTCACTTCCGTAACACTTTACTTCACTCTATGATAAAAAAAAACAACTAGCAACATACCAATTAAGCCACATTGTGATAAATATACTAATATAAGATGTTAATGGGGGACTGAATTCAAGTTATTAATACAAGCACTAGTTCTACCATAAAAATATTTCTATAAATCTGGAACTGCTCTAAAATTAAATATTTATTAAATTTTTTACAATGTATTCTTGGGTTTATAAAAAAAAGTAGAAATAAAAATATATGACAGAAATAGCACAAGGTATTAGGAAAAAAAATGAAGTATGCTGTGTTAATATTCTCATTAAAAGTGAAGTTGTATATCATTAAAACCAAACTAATTAAAAATAAACACAAAGAAATGAAAACTAAAAAAGATCATAAGTTTAAAAAATAAAATCGCAAAATAGTAGATTAGCCCAGCTGGATCAATTACTACATTAAGTTCAAAGGATCTAAACAATCCAATAAAAATAAAGATTTTTAAACAAATTTTTCCTAGTTGTCTTGAAATATAATTGATGTATAACAGTTTTTAAGTTTAAATTATAAAACATAATTTGATATACGTATATACTGGGAATTGATTAGCACAGTAAGTTAACAACTATCACCTCTCATAGTTACAAAATACTTTTTCCTTATGATGTAAATCATAACATTCAAATACACACAAAAGGATTGTTATCTATTACAAATTAGACCTTATTTATCTTATTTCAGACAGTTTGTGCATTTTGACCTCCTCCACACAATTCTCCCCACTCCTCACCATTACTTTGGCAGCCACAAATCTGATCACTGTTTCTCTGAGTTGGGTTTTTAGATTCCAAAAATGAGATCATACACTATTTGCCTTTCTCTGACTTACTTCTAGCATAACTCCATCAATATCCATCCATGATGTTGGAAATGGCTGGATATCCATATTTTTAATGGCTAAATAGTATTTGTGTGTGTATTAAATTTTCTTTATCCATTCATCTAATGATGGATGCTCAGGTTGTTTTCATGCTTTTACTTTTGCAAATAGTGGTGCAGTAAAAATGGTAGGTAAAGATACCCTTTCAGGGTACTGATTGCATTTTCTTCAGATATATAGCTACAAATGGAATTATTGAATCAAATGGTAGTACTATTTTTAATGTTTTGAGAAACTTTTCTATTTCAGACGATGTAGCAATTCACATTCTCAACAGCTGTGCACAAGGGTTTCCTTTTGTCTTCATCATCACCAACATTTGTTATTTCTTCTCTTCTTGATGAAAGCCATTCTACAAGGTGTGAGGTGTTACTTCATTGTGATTTTGATTTGCATCTCCCTAATGATTGGAGATGTTGAGCATTTTTGTATGTGTGTACCTGTTGGCCAATTTGGGTATTTCTTTGGAAAGATGTCTATTCAGTTTCTCTACCCATTTTTAAAAATTTGAATTGTTTGTTTTTGTTTCTATTTTTGCTATTGACTTGTAGGAGGTCCTTAGATACTTTGAGTATTAACCCCTTATTAGATGTGTGGTTTGTAAATAATTTATTCTATTTCACAGGTTGCCTTTAATTTTGTTGATTGCTTATTTTCCTTTAAAGGTGCTTTTTAGTTTGATGTAGTCCACATTTTTATCTTGGATTTTGTAGTTTGTGTTTTCATGTCATATCCAAAAATCATTGTCAAGACACATCAAAAAGATGCTTCCTTAAGTTTCTTCTAGGAGTTTTACTGTCTGTGGTCTTACATGTAAGTCTTTAATCCATTTGAAGTTAGTTTTTATGGGTAGTGTAAGATAAGGGTCTAGTTTCCTCCTTTTTCATGTGAATATTCAAGATATCCCAGGACTATTATTGAAGAGACTGTCTTTTCTCCATTGAGAATTCTTGACTCCCTTATGAAATGTTAGTTGCCCATATAGGTTTGGCTTTATTTCTGCTCTTTCAATTCTGTTATGTTGCTGTTTGTGTCTTTTTTTTTAATGCCAGCATCATACTGCTTTGGCTATCATGGCTTTGTAATACCATTTATTTTTTAATACATATTTTTATATAAAACTTACTGTCAAATTTGTTTCCATACAACACCCAGTGCTCATCCTAACAGGTTCCCTCCTTAATGCCCATCACCCACTTTCCCCTTCCTCTCACCACCTATCAGTCCTCAGTTTATTCTCACTTTTTAAGAGTCTCTTATGGTTTGCCTCCCTCCCTCTGTCACTTTTTTTCCCCCTTCCTTTCCCCCATGGTCTTCTGTTAAGTTTCTCGGGGTCTATGTAAGAGTGAAAACATATGGTATCTGACTTTGTCTGTATGACTTATTTCATTTAGCATAACACTCTCCAGTTCCATCCACATTGCTACAAAAGGCCATATTTCATTCTTTCTCATTGCCAATTAGTATTCCATTGTATATATAAACCACAACTTCTTTATTCATCAGTTGATGGACATTTAGGCTCTTTGCATAATTTGGCTATTGTTGAAAGTGCTGCTATAAACATTGGGGTACTATGCATCAGCTATGCATCAGCACTCCTGTATCCCTTGGGTAAATTCCTAGCAGTGCTATTGCTGAGTCATAGGATGGATCTATTTTTAATTTTTTGAGGAACCTCCACACTGTTTTCCAGAGCGGCTGCACCAGTTTGCATTCCCACCAACAGTGCAAGAGGGTTCCTGTTTGTCCACATCCTCTCCAGCATCTATGGTCTCCTGATTTGTTCATTTTAGCCACTCTGACTGGTGTGAGGTGATATCTGAGTATGGTTTTGATTTGTATTTCCTGATGAGGAGTGACGTCCAGCACCCATTCATGTGCCTGTTGGCCATCTGGATGTCATCTTTAGAGAAGTGTCTATTCATATCATCTGTCCATTTCTTCACTGGATTATTTGTTTTTTTGGGTGTGGAGTTTGGTGGGTTCTTTATAGATTTTGGATACTAGTTCTTTGTCTGATATGTCATTTGCAAATATCTTTTCCCATTCCGTCGGTTGCCTTTTAGTTTTGTTCATTGTTTTCTTTGCAGTGCAGAAGATTTGTATCTTCATGAGGTCCCAATAGTTCACTTTTGCTTTTAATTCCCTTGACTTTGGGGATGTGTCAAGTAAGAGATTGCTGCGGCTGAGGTCAGAGAGGTTTCTCCCTGCTTTCTCCTCTAGGGTTTTGATGATTTTCTGTCTCACATTCAGGTCCTTTATCCATTTTGAGTTTATTTTTGTGAGTGGTGTATGAAAATGATCTAGTTTCATTTTTCTGCATGTTGCTGTCCAGTTCTCCCAGCACCATTTGTTAAAGAGACAGTCTTTTTTCCATTGGATGTTCTTTCCTGCTTTGTCAAAGATTAGTTGGCCATATGTTTGTGGGTCTAGTTCTGGGGTTTCTATTCTATTCCATTGGTCTATGTGTCTGTTTTTGTGCCAATACCATGCTGTCTTGATGATTACAGCTTTGTAGTAGAGCCTAAAGTCTGGGATTGTGATGCCTCCTGCTTTGGTCTTCTTCAAAATTACTTTGGTTCTTCGGTGTCTTTTGTGGTTCCATACAAATTTTAGGATTGCTTGTTCTAGCTTCGAGAAGAATGCTGGTGCAATTTTGATTGAAATTGCATTGAATGTGGAGATTGCTTTGGGTTGTATTGACATTTTAACAGTACTTATTCTTCCAATCCATGAGCATGGAATGTTTTTCCATTTCTTTATATCTTCTTCAATTTCCTTCATAAGCATTCTATAGTTTTCAGCATACAGATATTTTACATCTTTGGTTAGGTTTATTCCTTGGTATTTTATGATTCTTGGTGCAATTGTGAATGGGATCAGTTTCTTTATTTGTCTTTCTGTTGCTTCATTATTAGTGTATAAGAATGCAACTGATTTCTGTACATTGATTTTGTATCCTACGACTTTGCTGAATTCATGTATCAGTTCTAGTAGACTTTTGGTGGAGGCTATCCGGTTTTCCATGTATGATATCATGTCATCTGCAAAAAGTGAAAGCTTGACTTCATCTTTGCCAATTTTGATGCATTTGGTTTCCTTTTGTTGTCTGATTGCCGATGCTAGCACTTCCAACACTATGTTAAATAACAGCGGTGAGTGTGGACATCCCTGTTGTGTTCCTGATCTCAGAGGGAAAGCTCTCAGTTTTTCCCCATTGAGGATATTAGCTGTGGGCTTTTCATAAATGGCTTTTATGATGTTTAAGTATGTTCCTTCTATCTTGACTTTCTCGAGGGTATTTATTAAGAAAGGATGCTGAATTTTGTCAAATGCTTTTTCTGCATCAATTGACTGACAGGATCATATAGTTCTTATGTTTTCTTTTATTAACGTCATGTATCACATTGATTGATTTGTGAATGTTGAACCAGCCCTGCAGCCCAGGAATGAATCCCACTTGATCATGGTGAATAATTCTTTTTATATAATGTTGAATTCTATTTGCTACTGTCTTGTTGAGAATTTTTGCATGCATATTCATCAGGGATATTGGCCTGTAGTTCTCTTTTTTTGCTGCGTCTCTGTCTGGTTTAGGAATCAAAGTCATACTGGCTTCATAGAATGAGTCTGGAAGTTTTCCTTCCCTTTCTATTTTTTGGAATAGCTTGAGAAGGACAGGTATTATCTCTGTTTTAAATGTCTGGTAGAATTCCCCAGGGAAGCCATCTGGTCCTAGACTCTTGTTGGGAGATTTTTGATAACTGATTCAATTTCTTCACTGGTTATGTTGCTGTTCAAGTTTTCTATATCTTCCTGGTTGAGTTTTGGAAGTGTGTGGGTGCTTAGGAATTTGTCCATTTCTTCCAGGTTGTCCAGTTTGTTGGCATAAAATTTTTC
This sequence comes from Herpailurus yagouaroundi, assembly GCF_014898765.1. Lineage (NCBI taxonomy): Eukaryota > Metazoa > Chordata > Mammalia > Carnivora > Felidae > Herpailurus > Herpailurus yagouaroundi. The sequence goes on along the minus strand of NW_024412391.1, from coordinate 56,531,960 downwards.
ATAGTATTCCCTGATAATTGTTTGTATCTCTGAGGGATTGGTTGTAGTAATTCCATTTTCAATCATGATTTTATCTATTTGGGTCCTCTTCCTTTTCTTTTTGAGAAGCCTGGCTAGAGGTTTATTAATTTTGTATATTTTTTTCAAAAAAACAAGTCTTGGTTTCATTGATCTGCTCTACAGTTTTTTTAGATTCTATATTGTTTATTTCTGCTCTGATCTTTATTATTTCTCTTCTTCTACTGGGTTTGGGGTGTCTTTGCTATTCTGCTTCTATTTCCTTTAGGTGTGCTGTCACATTTTGTATTTGGGATTTTTCTTGTTTCTTGAGATAGGCCTGGATCACAATGTATTTTCCTCTCAGGACTGCCTTTGCTGCATCCCAAAGCATTTGGATTGTTGTATTTTCATTTTCATTTGTTTCCATATATTTTTTTAATTTCTTCTCTAATTGTCTGGTTGACCCATTCATTCTTTAGTAGGGTGTTCTTTAACCTCCATGCTTTTGGAGGTTTTCAAGACGTTTTCCTGTGGTTGATTTCAAGTTTCATAGCATTATGGTCTAAAAGTGTGCATGGTATGATCTCAATTCTTGTATACTTATGAAGGGCTGTTTTGTGACCCAGTATGTGATCTACCTTGGAGAATGTTCCATGTGCACTCGAGAAGAGAGTATATTCTGTCACTTTGGGATGCAGAGTTCTAAATATATCAGTCAAGTCCATCTGATCCAATGTATCATTCAGGGCCCTTATTTCTTTATTGATCCTGTGTCTAGATGATCTATCCAATGTTGTAAGTGGAGTATTAAAGTCCCCTGCAATTACCACATTCTTATCAATAAGGTTGCTTATGTTTGTGAGTAATTGTTTTACATATTTCGGGGCTCCGGTATTCGGTGCATAGACATTTATAATTGTTAGCTCTTCCTGATGGATAGACCCTGTAATTATTATAGAATGCCCTTCTTCATCTCTTGTTACAGCCTTTAATTTAAAGTCTAGTTTGTCTGCTATAAGTATGGTTACTCCAGCTTTCTTTTGACTTCCAGTAGCATGATAGATAGTTCTCCATCCCCTCACTTTCAATCTGAAGGTGTCCTCAGTTCTAAAATGAGGGTCTTGTAGGCAGCAAATAAATGGGTCTTGGTCTTTTATCCATTGTGATACCCTATGTCTTTTGGTTAGAGTAATTAGTCCCTTTACTTTTAGTGTTATTATTGAAAGATATGGGTTAGAGTCATTGTAATGTCTGTAGTTTTCATGCTTCTGGTGATGTCTCTGGTACTTTGTGGTCCTTGCCACATTTCACTCACAGAATCCCCCTTAGGATTTCTTGTAGGGCTGGTGTAGTGGTGATGAATTCCTTTAGTTTTTGTTTGTTTGGGAAGACCTTTATCTCTCCTTCTATTCTGAATGACAGAGTTGCTGGATAAAGGATTCTTAGCTGCATATTTTTTCTGTTCATCACATTGAAGATTTCCTGCCATTCCTTTTTGGCCTACCAAGTTTCATTAGATAGGTCTGCTAGTATTCTTATTTGTCTACCTTTGTAAGCTAGAGCCTGTTTATCTCTAGCTGCTTTCAGAATTTTCTGTTTATCCTTGTATTTTGCCAGTTTCACTATGATATGTCGTGCAGAAGATCGATTCAAGTTTTGCCTGAAGGGAGTTCTCTGTGCCTCTTGGATTTCACTTAGTTCTCTAATTCTCCCTTCATGTAATACCATTTAAAACCAGGAAGCATGGTGCCTCTAACTTTGTTTCTGTTCCTCAGAACTGCTTTGGTTATTTATGGTCCAGTGATTCCATACAAATTTTAGGATTATTTTCTCTATTTCTGTGGAAAATGCCATTGGAGTTTCCATAGGGATTGCATTGAATCTATATATGCTTTTCAGTAGTAAAAACATTTTAACAATTTAATTCTTCTAAGCAATAAACATAGGGTATGTTTCCATTTATTGGTATCTTCAATTTCTGTCAGCACTGTCAGTATTTTCCATGTAGAAATATTTCATCTCCTTTGTGAAGTTAATGTCTAAGTATTTTATTGTTTTTAAAAAAAAATTTTTTTTTTCAACGTATTTATTTTTGGGACAGAGAGAAACAGAGCATGAGCGGGGGAGGGGCAGAGAGAGAGAGGGAGACACAGAATCGGAAACAGGCTCCAGGCTCCGAGCCATCAGCCCAGAGCCTGACGCGGGGCTCGAACTCACGGACCGCGAGATCATGACCTGGCTGAAGTCGGACGCTTAACCGACTGCGCCACCCAGGCGCCCCAGTATTTTATTGTTTTTGATGCTGTTACAAATTGAATTATTTTTCAGATAATTCATTGTTAGTATATTAGAAATGGTAATTGTGTTTAAATGTTGATATTTTATCCTACAACTTACCAAATTTGTTGATAAACTCTAACAATATTTGCTCTGGCTAGGATATCCAGCACTATATGGAATACGAGTGGTAAATGTAGGCACTCTTGTCTGGTTCCTGATATTTGAGAAATGCTTTCAACATTTCACCTTTAAGTATGTATCTGCTGGGGGCTTGTCATAGATGTACTTTATTAATTTGAGGTACATTTATTCTCAACTCAATTTGTTGAGAGTTTTTATCATGAATGATGTTAAATTTTGTCATCTGTTGATATGATAATATGATTTTCATCTTTCTATTACTGTGATGTTACATTAATTAATTTGTTGATGTTCAACCATCCTTGCATCCCAGGGATGAATCGCACTGCTCATGTTGTGTGATACTTTCAATGTGCTGTGCTATTGGATTTAGTTATGCTAAGTGAAATAAGTCACACAGAGAAAGACAGATACCATATGTTTTCACTCTTATGTGGATCCTGAGAAACTTAACAGAAGACCATGGCAAAGGTTAAGGAAGAAAAAAAAGTTACAGAGAAGGAAGGAGGCAAACCATAAGAGACTCTTAAAAACTGAGAATAAACTGAGGGTTTATGGGGGTGGAAGGGAGGGGAAAGTGGGTGATGGGCATTTAAAAAAAAAATTTAGGTAGCTAGTATTTTGTTAGTATTCTCACATCTATGTTCATCAGGAATATTGGCCTGTAGTTTTCTTGTGTCCTTATCTGAATTTGGTATTTGTTTTTTTTTATTTTTTTAAAGATTTTTTTTTTAATGTTTATTTATTTTTGAGACAGAGAGAGACAGAGCATGAACGGGGGAGGGTCAGAGAGAGAAGGAGACACAGAATCTGAAATAGGCTCCAGGCTCTGAGCTGTCAGCACAGAGCCCGACTGACGCGGGGCTCGAACTCACATACCGTGAGATCATGACCTGAGCCGAAGTTGGACACTTAACCGACTGAGCCACCCAGGTGCCCCTGAATTTGGTATTTGTAATGCTGGCCTCATAAAATAGGTTCAGTAGTGTTTCCTCCTCTTTGAGTTTTTAGAAGAGTTTGAGAAGATTTGGCATTAATTTTTTTTTTACATGATTGGTAGAATTTAATAAAACCATCTGATCCTGGTCTTTTCCTTGTTGGGAGAATTTTGATTATTGAGTTGATTTCGTTATTTATTATTACTCTGTTCTAGGAAATTGTCCATTTTTTAATTATTCAGTTTGTTGGCATATAGTTGTTCATAGTGGTCTCTTATGGTCCTTTGTATTTCCATGGTATCAATTGTACTGTCTTATCTTTCATTTAGTTTTGTTTTTTTGATTTGGATCTTCCTTCTGTTTTTCTTGGTTAGTCTAGCTAAAGACTTGCCAATTTTATTTATATTTTCAAGGAAACAGTACCCAGCTTTGTTCATTTTTTCCATTGCTTTCCTGTATTTCATTTATTTTTGCTCAAGTCTTAATTTTTTCCTTCCTTGTGCTCTTTAGGTTTTTTTTTTTTTTTTACTTTTCTAGTTCCTTTAGAGGTAAAGTTAATTTGAGAGTTTTCTATTTTTTCAATGTATGTATTCATAGCTATAAACTCCTAAGAAATGCTTTTACTAAATTCCATAAAACTGTTATGTTTTATTTACATTTTGTTTATATCAAGATACTTTTATTTCCTTTTTAATTTCTTTGATACATTGATTGTTTAAGAGGCTGTTGTTTAATTTCCACATACTCATGAATATTCCTGTTTTCCTCCTTACTGATTTGTAGTTTTAGACCATTGTAGTCAGAGAAGATCCTTGGTATAATTTGAGTTTGTTTTTTTTTTTCTTTAATTTGTTAAGACTGGTTTTGATGCCTAATATATTATCTACCCTAGAAATGTTCCATGTGTGGTTAGGGAATATGTGTATTCTGCTGTTGTTTGAGGGGATGTTCTGTGTATGTCTATTTCCATTTGTTCTATAGTGATATTCAAATCTGCTATTTCCTTACTGGATAATCTACTCATTGTTGAGTTGTGGTATTAACATCCCCATCTATTATAGTATTGCCAAATATTTCCCTCCTTTAGTTATGCTTGTGTTTACTTTATTCGTGTGCTTCAATGTTGGGTGCATGAATGTTTATAAGTGTTATATCTTTTTTTGATAAATTGATCTGCCTCTCATTATATAATGACCCCATTGTCTTTTTTCACCATTCTTAGTTTAAATTCTATTTTGTCTGACATAGAAATAGCTACCCCTGCTTTCATTTGGTGACCATTTCCTTGGAATATTTCTTTCTAACCTTTCAGTCGATGTGTGTCTTTAAAGCTAAAGTGAGTCCCTTACAGACAGTTTATCACTGGAACTTCTTATTTTATCTACTCAACCTTTATGTGCTCTTGGAGAATGTATTCCATTTACATTTAAAGTAATTACTGATAGGTAAGGACTTACTATTGCCATTTTGGTAATTATTTTCTGTTTTGCAGATCCACGTTTCCTTCTTGTTGTCTTCTTTTGTAATTTGATGACTTTTATAATGGTTTGCTCTGGCTTCTGAATCATAACTTTTAACTACTATACGGTTTTTTTTCATGGTTACTGAAGGCTTACAAACAATGTGTTGTATTTATAACACCCTATTTTACTTAAATAACATTAACCGCTATAGCATTCCTTAACTTTACGCTTCTCCTCCTTTATATTTTAGGTAATGGATGTTATACTTTATATATTTTATATTGTGTACCTAATAAATTATTGTTATTTTTAAATCATTGATTTTTAACTTTTAAACTAGAATTGTAGGTAAATTATGGACCACCATTACAATATTAGTAAATTTAACTTTAACTACCTAGTTACCATTGCCAGGGAGTTTTATCCCTACATTCATCTGTTTTTACAATGTTATTTAGCACTCTTTTATTTCCATTTAAGGAACCCCGTTTAGCATTTCTTGTAAAGCAGACCTAATGATTATGAACTTCCTAAGCTTTTGTTTATTTGAGGAAGTCATTATCTCTCCTTCATTTCTGAAGGACATTTTTGCCAGGTATAGTATTCTTGGTTGACCATTTTTTCTGTCAAAATTGTGAATATATCATCCCATTGTCTCCTGGTCTGAAGAGTTTCTGTTGAGAAATCAACAAAAATTAAATGATCCATGAAAAGCAGGGTCAAAGCAGGAACCAAAGGTGGGAGCTCCTTGTTGATCAAATTGATGTCATATAAGTAACTTTCTAGAGCATCACCATGAAGTTGAGAGAACTACACCATATATTAGAAACAAAAATTTATATGCCTCCATGGAGAGTCTCAAATATGTAGTCTTTGAGTTATTGATGACAAATGTGATTTGTCAATATCAGATAATGAACTGGTATATCCTTGAGATTAGAACAGGTCTACAAGGGACCATGGTTCATTAGATCTGTGGGGAATGAAAAGATGGAACACAATATACTTGTTTTTTCTATAGTAACATGGTATCACTTACCCCAAATTATGGTAGAAAAAAAAAAAAAAAAAGGAAGTGACCAGGTTTGGCCATTCTAGGCAGCAAAAAGTTAGGAAACAGATTCCTTCTTGTTTCTGCTTCATTCTTTAATCTCAATATCCAGTCAGTTATTAGATACTGAATTTTCTACTGCAAAATTTCCTCTCTACCTTTATTAATCTTGTCTTTGCCCAGGACTTTACAATCTTTTACCTATATGAATGCATTTCTTCATTTACTCATCCAGTATTTATTAACCACCTACCTCTTACTTGGTCCCATGCTAGACATGTTCTGCCTCAATAAAAAAATGTTGACATGTCTATTCCTCATTATGTTTGTGTGTTAGGGTTAATAGTGTCAGGTGGTTAGGCAACAATAAGTATAATTGTGAGGAAGAGCATATTTT
>NW_024412391.1:56451350-56525680 GCF_014898765.1 Herpailurus yagouaroundi | reverse complement strand
TCACGAAAATACCTAAATGTAAAAATCTAAAGAAACCCTGACAAACTAAAAAATCTTTAGGATGAATATCAGAATAAAACACTCTTAAAGAGTACTTACCAAAAAAATTAGGTAGTAATTTTCACCTAGAGATGTATGTATATGTACACATATACATATATACACATATATATTCATAAATATATATACACAAAAAATACATATATGTGATCATAGTAGTCATCTGCTTCTTTAGAAATGCATATCTTTAGATGACTGTCTACTGAGTTTTAGATAGCTAAGACATTTCTTTACATCTAGAAAGAATTTTGGAGGAAACTAAATACAAATTATTTACTTTCAGAAACAATTCAGAACCATATGGAAAATCACCAAGGTAACAAGGTATAGCAAAGTCTTTCCTGTGTTTGCTGATGAGTAAGAGGGCAGCTCCATATGCTTTCATGTACATTACCCCAGGAGGACAGGGCCATATGTTCACACATATGTCACCCTTCTTGGCCTTCTGTATAAGACCATATCCCAAGAGGGTATGCTGAAAGGGAAAAGAGAAAGCAACCACAACATGAATATGAGAATGTGGTGTGTTTTCTCTGTTGACAGATTTTTTTAGACCATCACTTCAGTTGGCAAGCACCCAGAACAGCTGCTTTACCCCGAAGCAAGGGTCTTTGTGATACTACACAGTCCCCCCAGTGAGTGAGACAGTGGAGTGAAGGTGATGTGCCCTTTGGGAGTGGACTTTTCCTCCCTAGTATGACATACAGAATGGTAATAATTACCAACTAGGACTTAATATTCACAAAACTTTGTTCTTGTTCTTTTTTTCACCTTTGCCACCAAGTTTCATAAAATGGATTAATATCTGTTTACATATAACTAAAATCTTTCATATTTACAAGAGAGAGACTAAGAAATTTTTAAAAATCTGTTGCTAAAAATATATAAATAAAAATAAAAACTCTGTTGCTGCAAGTTTCTTTCATTATAATTTAGTGATTAAATATCTATGCTGTTTAAATACCAAAGTTGATTTCTGACTTCCTAAGCTTATATTGAGGCTGTAGATGTTATAGTTTGGGCCAAATTTAGGTTCTTTTATTTCAAGAAAAGTGGCATAAATGAGAGAAAGTATTTTGCAACCTCATAGAAAGTGACTCATCATGCATGATTCACAGGGTCTGTTGAGCCTGCTGAAAAGTTAAAATGGTTTTATTTATCGTGAATGCAGGCATCAGAAATTTATGAAGAGCATATTGCAGAGCCAATTTCAAAGTGCTTTGGTCTCTTAGCTATATTTTCTTTATAGAATTTATAAATATATTATCTATACTTTGTATTGTTTTTGGCTCTTTCTAAAATTAAGTCATTTAAATGTATTGAAAGAATTAATAAAATACTATTTAAGTTTATTTTTGCCAATCCATGTGCTTGGAGAAAATGTTAAAACTTTCATAAATCCGGTTCCCACTATTGGAGTTAATAAAGTGTAATTATTTAAGGCTATATTTTTCAGTGATATCTTTTACATTTCTGCTTCCATCAAAAAGATACAAGATTAAACCAGTAATGAAGAGTGGCTGTATTCAATAATTTGTTTTGTGTCACAAGAGAAAAATTTCAACTTTAAAGTAAAAAAAAAAAAACATATATCTTTGTTATTTTTATACAAAAGTAATTTGAGATAGACATTTGGAAGAATCTCTTATTATTGGAAAAATCTGAAGTATTATCTGGACTGTTACTGAAAAAAAATAGATGAATAGATAGTATTATCCCCTATTTTACATAATTGAAATAAATCTCTTAAGAAGGTTCTACAACTATTCCACATAGCTAGTAAGTAGGCACTATCATGATGTAAACGTAGGACCATTGACTCCAAAACTTAGATTAATTTTGCCACCATACTATGTTGTATGTTAGGTAAATGGGTCAGAGTTTCCCCTTTGTTTTCTTATATAGACAGGGGCAAAATTTTGAAAAAGCTTTTGAGAAGTTTTCACAAAATGTCCTAAAATACTGAATCCCATTCATTTGTCTGTCTTAATTCTCCTGATTTTTCCTCCTTTATGTTTTACCCCATTGTCCTTATGATTACTTTTCAAAGTAACTTCAATAAATTCTTAATCTCAGACTCTGTGTCGAAGATACCTTCTTTTCTTTATCAATCTTCACTTACCTTCCACTGGCTCCCCAATAATTGCCTACTGAATCATCTATTTGCTCATGAATCTTTGTCTCAGACTGTGTTTCTAAGGAAATCTCAAATTTAAAAAAAAGACTTTTTCCCTTTTCTTCTTTTTAAATAATTTCTTCATATCAGCTAACATATAGTATATACAGTGTAGTCTGGGATTCAGGAGTAGATTCCCATGATTCATCACTTACATACAAAACCCAGTGGATAAAGAAGTGGATACACATACATACATACTTGGTGATGAAAAAGAATGAAATCTTGACATTTGCAACAATGCGGATGGAACTTAAGAGTATTATGCTAAGTGAAATAAGCCAGTCAGAAAAAGATATCATATGTTTTCACTCATATGTGGAATTTGAGAAACTTACCAGAAGACCATAGGGTAAGGGAAGGGAAAAAAAAGTTACAGAGAGGGAGGCAAACCATAAGTACTCGTTTTTCTTTAAAAATTCTCTTTGCTCCATTTCTCTCCTTCCTCTCCACCATTTCTCCCCACGTCCACCTCTCATTCCTTTAGGCAACCTTTCCCTTCTAGATAGGCACTCAGGGTCCCCATGGTGTCTCTATTTTCCCTTTCTGTCAAAACCTGACCTCATAAAATATATATTAATCTGACTTACTCTGGATACTAAATTACCAATAAGACTTAGGGTCTTATGTCTCTTTGCGGCAATTGCATTTTAGCACAGGGACCAGATAGTACCCAGTGTTCTAAAACTTTGATCATAGGATTTAGGTTGTTTGTTTGTTTTGTTGTTTTTTTTTACTGTTGGGAATAAAAGCTTTTTAAACTTTGATAAGACTAGGAGCTTGTCTAAAACCACAGCTAATTAATACTCATCTTTTCTTCCTTTTTGCAAAACTCTATACAGTAATTTAAAATAATGCACACTCAGATAGCTTTTAACAACATACATATACTGGCAGTTTGATTATCTTACATTCAAGAAAAATTCATAAGCTCAAAAATTTATAAAATAATTTTTTTCTTAAGCCCCTAGGGTCATACTTTCTTAGGCAATGTGGTAATTTGTTATGAATAGTTGAAACTGTCCCTTGGTAAAGTTAGTCATTTCATCATACATAACCAATTGTCTACCATAACAATATTGTTGCAAGTAACAATAAAAAGTGCTGGGAAAAGACAAACAACTCATTCTGGTGGATAGGAACCAGAGGCCCTAGCATACTCAATATAATTAAATAGTAATAAAAAAGGTCATTAAGTTTCACATGAAGATATTCAGATGGCCAATATGATGCCACAGTTTGTACGTTGTGTCACAACTCAAGTGCTAAGTGGTAAACATGGCATCAATTTCACTCTTGGCAACAGTATGAGAATGTGGAAGAAGCTGTGAGAGCACACAGCCTGTGATGTTTCCCCACTGCAGTCTGACTTCCTGAGATATCACTGTGCCAGAATAAACAGGAAATCACTCCAGACAAGTATCATCAGAGCATCCTGTTCCTAAATGCCTAGAACAGTTTAGTAAATAAAAACAATACTTTGAAAGGTTCCATCTATTGAAAGTTAAATGATGTTGACAATCCCTCACTAATCTCTGTATGGTCTCTCAGTAAACCAAATGGAAATCAATTTTTTAAGTTAGAACTTACTCTCAGAGTATCAGAGTTCTAGATACCAAGTTCAAAAGAGGATTTAAAATAGCTTGAAGATCAACAGGTTCAAATGCTTAAAGTAATTTATTGTGGCAAATATACATTTTATAAAATTCCATATGGCTAATTTCACAGTGTGTCCTATATCTCTGTTCTGTTTCTGACAGAGATATTAGAGAGCCAATAATATTCTCTGAATAGTAATTTAAGCTTTAATTCTTAAAATCAAGAGTAGAAATTAATGTAAAAATTAAAATGTTTTAACTTTATTTTGAGAATTACTTGTTTTAAAAGAAAACTCCACCTAAACGAGTTGGAAACTTAGGTCCACACAAAAACCTGAAGATTGGTGTTTATATCCGTTTCATTCACAACTGCCAAAACTTAGAAACAACTAAGATATTCTTCAGTATGTGAATGGATAAATAAATTGGAATATATCCAGAAAATGGAATAGTATTAAGTGCTAACAAAAAAATGAACTATCAAACCATGAAAAGACATGGAGGAAAATTAAAAGCATATCAGTAAGTGAAACAAGCCAATCTGAAGAGGCTAAACTATACGATTGCAACTATACAACATTCTGGAAAAGGCAAAACCATGAAGACCTAAAAAGATCAATGATTTCCCAGGGTCAGAAGGAAGAGATGAATAGGCACAATAGAAAGGACTTGGAATATCTTGACAGTGATTTATTTTTTCTTGTTAACCCCAATGTCTGGCAAAATAGCTATTCAGTATGGATTCAATAAATGATTGCTTAGGTTTTAATAAAGTAGTTATCATACACTCAATGAGCATCAATAATTTATTTTTTAATTAATTTATTTGAGGGAGAGAGAGCAAGCATACTCTCTGGAGGAGGGGCAGAGAGAGAGGGGGAGAGAGAGAATCCCAAGCAGGCTCTGTGCCACCAGTGCAGGGTCTCACACAGGGCTCCCTCTCAAACCCGTGAGACCCTGACCTGAGCCAAAATCAAGATTCAGACGTTTAACTGACTGAGCTACCCAGGTGCCCTGAACATCAATAATTTCTATTGGAGATTTTTGAAATACCACCTGAATTTATCTAATGGCCCCAAATTTGTTTATCTCCTTCATTAACATAAAAACATCAAGGGAGATGATAGCAGATAATATTGTTTATTGCCTTTCCTTAGTAAAATGATAGCTCTATAGATCAGAATTAGTAGTGGCAAAATAAAAAATTGTAAAAAAAAAAAAAAAAACTAAGAAGGCATCGATTAGGGTTGTTTAAAGATGTTATTAAATGAATTGAGAAGCAATGTACATGGCTGGTGAATAAGACTATAAAATAACATAAAGATATGTATATCTTTATAAAAATGTCCTGAGCTATTATTTGTTAATGCTTAATTAATTATTTATTAATGCAAAATTGGTGAGGTCCTTTAGAATTGATTGGGTCATTTCATTGGTTACCTATGGTACCATGTTACCTTGTTTGTATTTGCTAAGAATTTCTCTCCTAAAACTGAAACTGTATTTTTCAGAATCAAAATTCTGGCATAATAAATAAGAATCATCTCTAGTTTGCTAACTTTGATTTTCTCAATTTCGAATTGATTTACATTCCATTTAGTTGCAACTTTGTCTCCAGTATCAATGAATTGCTGTTAGATCAACCAATGGATTAATTTCTTGAGCCATTTAAATATAAAATTAATTGTGAGGTTCATTGTAATAAGCCAGTGTTTTGTAAAGCATACCAAAATACATACCCTACTTTCATTTGAGGACATGGTGGTGTCACTTTACTGAAGTATCAAGAAATTAACTACTTGCCTGAATGATAGAAATCTTTCTCTTTCCCAAAGAGGTAAGAATCACCTAAGATCAGCAGAGTTGAAAAAAAATTAGGCAAATTCACTTTTAAGGACCTGAGATTCTAGTAACAATCTAGTGACAATCTAATGTGATTTGAGTCATCAAGTATGGTAAAGAGTTTGGTCAAGGTAACACAGGAGAGCAAAGGACACGGTCATTTCCTGTAACTGCATCTGTTGCCACATTATCTATTTCTCTTTTAAATTTTTTTTTTCAACGTTTTTATTTATTTATGGGACAGACAGAGACAGAGCATGAACGGGGGAGGGGCAGAGAGAGAGGGAGACACAGAATCGGAAACAGGCTGCAGGCTCCGAGCCATCAGCCCAGAGCCTGACGCGGGGCTCGAACTCACGGACCGTGAGATCGTGACCTGGCTGAAGTCGGACGCCTAACCGACTGCGCCACCCAGGCGCCCCTATTTCTCTTTTATAAACACCAGAAGTCCCTTCTTCAAAATTTTTTGTTCATATTCTAATTCAGGCCATGATAATCTTATAGTTTAAATATTAAAGTAGACTATCAGCAAAGTGAAACTTGGCTGTCATCCTGTCAAAGCTATTTTTACAGTCACTGTCAAAAGCCTTCAAATAATGTATGATGAGAGTATATGTCATACTAGATACTTTGCTAAAGGCAAAGTTCAGATTCATGGAATTTAGTGAAAGTAGTAATACCAACAGATATCATTTTTACCCTCATCTTTTACTGCCCCTGGTAGTACAGGTGATAAAATCTAGTAACATTAGCATAACAAAGGGAGTAAGAACCATACTTTGTCTTAAACTCTCTGGATTAGAAGCATGGCTCCTTCACTTACTAGCTGTGTAAACTTAGATATGTTTCTTAGCCTCTCAGTCACTAAGTTTCTTTACTGGGATTATGTTATGTACTTTACAGAGTTTTATCAGATTGAATAAATTTACATAAAGCACTTAAAGCAGCACTAGTGATACAGTAATGCTACGTAACTAAATGCTTAATAAAATACTTAAGATGTTATGTCTTTGCTAAATTATTAATATTTCTTCTCACTGTAATTTCTATAAAATAACTGTAAAACTCATTGGTCATATATCCTAAATTAAGTCAGCTTTAGTCTTATGATTTGGAGTTTACATAATCAACATTTTATGTTTCTACACATCTCTGTATTTTGAAAAAAAAAATCTTTGAAATTATAATGATGGCTCTAAACCCTAAAGAAGTATAACTTCTCAGATTTTCACAAAATCCAGCCATTATCTGAATGTGAATATCCATATTCCTCACAATTTGGGCAATTCCTTGCTTACTATTTCAGTTATCTATTGCTAAGTAACAAACTTCAAAACTTAAGGGCTTAAAACAAAAATTTATTAGTTCTCTGTTGTGATGGGCTGACCATCTGGGCAGTTATTTCTTCTAGACTCTTCTGGAATCATCATGAAACGATGGTCAGGTGACAGCTCAGCTGTGATAAGTGGATCCCAGAGGACCTCACTCATACATCTGATGCTGCAAGGATAATTTCTGAAATGTAAGGATGTGGACAGGTTTTCTGTATCCTCATTCTCTCTTTTACTTTACTTTCATCCTCTAAGTCTTTTTTGCCACATAATGTCTCATCTTCAAAGAGATAGACATCACAAAGCAGTCTCAATCACTTCTGCAATTTTCTTTTCATTAAAGTAAGTCCCAAGGCCAGCCCTAATTCAAAAAAAAAGGAGAGACAATAAGCTCTAACTCTTGGTAAGAATGGTAGTCATTTTGCAAAGCAGCATGGTAGGAATTATAGCCATTTCTGAAAATCTACCACAGTCTGCCTTTTGGGCACAAGAACTTATACCCTTCCCTCTTGCAAAATATCCTGTCTCCTTCCAGAGTGATCACTTTTTATCCAATTATGACATTAGCCTCACCATTTAGTCTCCTTTTTTGACCCAGGCCAAAATATAGGTGGGAATCCTTAGGCACAGTTCCTCTAAAGTTGAAAACAAGTTTTCTGCCCCTCACATACCCAAGATGCAACAAGAGAAAAAGAGAAGATAACGTCACTAACACACAATTCATTCAAAAGAGGAAAAAATAAAGAGCACATGATGACCAAAGATCCATAGCAATTCTGATACCCAAAGAAGCACATGGTTTCCGTATTCCAAAGTCCATATTTTCTTTCCTCTGACCTAGGAAGCCTTTTCCAGCCAATAGGAAACTCCACTTGTAAGTCCCTATGCCTGCAGAACTCTGTCTCAAGGTCTCTATATAAATGGCTCCTATCCTCCCACTCTTGGATGAACTTTGCTTAGTGGTTGATGCTGAGAATACTACCTACAGTTTATCTTTCCTTCTCATATTTTCTTCCTGGAATTTACCACATTCATTATTATCTTCCACGTTGATTTATTCACTTAAATATGGTGTGCTTACATACATAATAAAAGCACAGACCTTGTTTCTTTCCTATTCACTAAGTTATTCTCAGAATTCAACACTAAGACTAGTACTTAAGAGATGACCAATAAATATCTGGTAAATGAATGAGTAAATGAAACCCTATAACCACCCTACAAAAGAGAGGTTTCCCCGTTGGAAAGATGAAGACATTGAGTGAGGCTTACAGAGGTTAAATAACTTGCCAAAGGTCTTACCTTTTCAAGAGCGGAAACCAGCTTCATCCCAGCAACATGTTTTTTCTACCATTTCCTTTCTTAATAAATGGAAATAGACTATATGACCTTCTGAAGGTTGACATTGTTTTGGAATTTTCTTCTTGCATCACTTCACCATTTCATGTAACTTCAGGTTACATTACATCAGACAAGTCCAGAAGAATGCCAGTGACTTTCATCTTGTTCTCCCTTTCTGTTTATAACCTTTTCACAGACAGCGTATATTATTTAATAAGTGATCAAATGGAAACTGGCAGATGAATCCACCCTACACTGAGGAAAAAGACAGTAAGCACATGTTTTCTGCCTAATTTCCAATGGATTAGCATCCGTTGATGTCCCTCTCTTGGAAAGAATATCTTTCTTGATTCTTTCTGCTTATCCTTAAAGATTATTCACTCATTTATGTAATGGATCTATTTTTATTCCCAAGCATATGCTTCCAAAATGTGTAAAGAATTTCAAATGTGAAAACAAAATTTTATATTAGCCTTTCCTTAGAGATGCATCATCGTTAAAAAAAAAAAATCAATACCAAAACGCTATTGACACAATTGCAGAAATACATTAGAAACTAAAATCCCATCCTTCAAAGATTACCTGAAGTTTCAAAGACAAACACTTAAACACACACAAACACACACATTCCTAAGAGGGGAGTGAAAATATATTCCAATCTACTATTATCACTAATAAGTACATTTGGGCATCTTTGATGGTCCTAGCACTGTTTTTTGGTAATTCTTCTTGTATTCTTAGCCTTACAACAAATCAGACAGTTTTTTGCAGTCTCACTTTACAGGTGGGGACCATGTTTCTCAAGGGGTAATATTAGCAATCCCAACCCAGATTTATATTTTTTCTAAAGTCCAACACACCAACCTAAGAAGTTGTGATTTCATCCTGTAATATGAAAACTAAAGAGATAATATAATTTAAAGCAATAAAGGAAAATCAGAACGCTGATGTGCCCCAGCTCAATCGGAGGAAAAAGATCAAAGCTTTCCTCTTGGAAGTATGGTTTGTTTTTTTTTCTTCTTTTCATGAAGAAAGGAGTAACAAAGTGTCTTTTCAAAAAAAAATGTTTACAGTAATTACACATTAGATGATAACATCAATTAATGCTTGCTGTAAACACTGCTAACTAAATTTTTATTAGATCAACTAAATACTAAGCATATAATTAAACAAAA
The DNA here is from genome assembly GCF_014898765.1 of Herpailurus yagouaroundi. Lineage (NCBI taxonomy): Eukaryota > Metazoa > Chordata > Mammalia > Carnivora > Felidae > Herpailurus > Herpailurus yagouaroundi. The sequence continues at coordinate 56,516,157 of NW_024412391.1, read as the reverse complement.
ATATCAGAACATTTTTTTCCATTCACCTCAAGTAGGTATTTCCACCATTATTATAAACTGTGTAATACAAGTTAAGATACTTTTAGTAGCCATTCACAGCAACCATTGCTCTGGTGATGGAGCTGTAGGTCTCTATAATCAGCTACTTTAAAATGTTATCAAAAATAAGCAGCAAATTATTTTGCTTGACTTGAACAGAGATGTTATAATTTAACTTGACTAATTTCTATGCACTGCTAGCCATACATTTAGAAAGGATCTACATTCTTGGCTTAGTCACAGAGTATCTGTGTGAATTGGGCAATTAGCATACACTTGACACCCATTGGTTTTCTATGGTAAATATGAATGGTACATACCTTACGGATTATTGTAATTAAGAAAACAATCCATGAAGAGTGTTCACCACAGTTCCTGAATTGAATCTGTGAAATAATTATAATTTCTTCAGTAATTTAAGAATTTATCTTTTTCTATTCCATGAACTCATAAACACAGTTTTCACTACAATGTATTCCAAATTTTATGTATGTATTTAGAACAACCAACATTTCTTTCCAAAGTTAATCAATATAGTTCATGCAAGAGAAACCAGAGTTTGTGTTGTTTCCATTGCAGAAGATCCTGAAAATGTTTGTTACTTCATCCTGTTTCCTGCTCTATACTTAGCATTTGCAGTCAAAAATATAAATAATTCTTAGAATTGGGCATAGAAAAAAAATTATATGTTAAGTTTAACATAAATATTCATGATACATGCAGTCATTATATATAAGTATATTAATGTTGTATACATTTATATATTGTTATGTTAAAAACTAAGCAAATGACGGTAAAAAAATTATTCTGGACCCTAAAGGTACAAAAGTCTCTTTAAATTACATCTATTTGCTTAGTTTCACAGGTTAGTAATTCTCACTACTTTGACACGTGGTTGCTTTTTTGTATTTTAACACTTCATTGGTTCAAGAACATAGAAAAAATAACATTCAGTGCTTGTTTCCATTAAATAACACAAAATTTAAGTCCTGAAAAATGTGAAATACAAACACGTGGAGAATCAAATATACCAACCTTTTCTCCCACCAGACCCCATTTGAGTTTGATTTTACTGCCTATTTAAAGCTTTAAGTTTTCTTTGCTCTGTTGTAAATTTCTTCCGCCTGTGGTCAAAATCACTAGTTAAATTTAAGATTATCTCACGATAGTAAGGACTGTAATTATAACTTTGAGTATGTAAAGTAAATACCAATTACACATTAAGGGCCAATTTCTGAGCTTGAATTTAAACAGAGAATTGATATTTGCTTCACTTAAACCTGAGCATCTAATACCTTTATTGCAAAAAGTCTCTAATGTTGAGGTTTATACACATAATGATAGAGCTGACCAGGGAAATAAACTACTTAAATATGATTTGAACTGGACATTAGGTGTCACCAAAAGTCTTCCATGACGGTCCTTCTATCTTACATTGAACTTTAAATATTAAAATCGGAAAACTAATGGGATTTACTTATAGAAACCTAAATATCGTAAGTGTAAAAACGTCTGTCTCTGGAATGTTTTTACCATTCTTCATGTCTTGAGATTCCTTGAGAAAGAGTAAGAGTTAAGGGTGCCAGGTGGCTAAGTAGGTTGAATGTCCGACTCTTAATTTCAGCTCCTATCATGATCCCAGGGTTACGGGTTTAAGCCCCACCTCGGACTCCCTAGTGTTCATGGAGACTGCTCTGGATTCTCTTTTTCCCTCTGTCCCTCTCCCCTACTCACTCTCTCTCTTTGTTGGAAATCCTAACAAACTATTGTGGGTGACAGGGACGATGGTAACAACAAATATCTTGAAACTGTACCAGATAAGGTTTCAATCTCTACCTATTGATAATCGTCTTCTAGTGGGATATTTATGGAATCAGACACATTCTTGGTTTTCAGTCACAAAGGTTTCAGAACGTGAGATTACCTAATCTCACAAAACATGACTCTAAAAAGAGAATGAGACCTCAAGGAAATGAAAACATTTGTTCAACATTTGTTCACACGTAAAAGTTGTACACTAAGGCTCAGAGCAGTATACTTCATTATAGTTAAAAGCTAGGGGAAAAAAAGAACAAATGTCTATCCAGCTGATGAATGGATAAACCACAATGTGGTATGTCCAAAAATGGAGCGTTATTTGGCCATAAAAAGAAATGAAGTACTGATACACGCTACAAAATGCATGAACCTTCAAAACATTATGCTATGTAAAATAAGCCAGCCACACAAGACTACGTGTTCGATTCTTTTGAAAGGTCACAATTAGGGATATCTATAGAAACAAAGTAGATTAACAGTTACTTAGTGCTGGTGTATGGTGGTAGAGGATAAGGGATAAGAACTAAAGGAAATGAGGTTTCTTTTTAAGGTAATAAAAATATTCTAAAATTGGCTTTAGTACAATTGCACATATCTGTGATTGTAATAAAGATAATCTAATATGTTAAAAAGGTGAATTGCATATTTTGTGAATTCTATCACATTAAAGCTGCTACAAAATAAAAACAGAGAGAAATTTACCTAACGGGACAATCCAAGTCTTATTTATAGGAATATGAGTGGACATTAAATATAGCATTAGAGATTGTGTGTGTGTGTATGTGTCTCTGTATTTACTTTAGCTGTGATGTTTTCCAGAAGGTTAATATATTGAATTATTATATTAATATATAGTTTCCATTTTATAGTCTTTATGAGAGAGAGAGAGAGAGAGAGCAAGCAGTGGAGAGGGTCAGGAGATAGAAGGCAAAGGGAGAGAGAGAGAGAGAGAGAGAGACAGAGAACCTTAGACTGAGCATGTAGCCTGAAATAGGGCTTGATCCCACAACCTTGGGATCATGACCCAAACTGAAATCAAGAGTTGGCACTCAACTGACTGGGTCACCCAGACACCCCAATAGTCCTCTATTTTTAGATGAGAATCCATTGAGAAAAATGACTTTAGATGTGAATTACATCAAAAAGACCAATTTTTTTTTCATGTATAGATATTTGTCAACATGTGCTCTATTTTATGTGATAAATTATCAGAATTTAATGCTCTGGTCAGTTATACCACTCCATGCTATTTACAGCTTTAAGCCCAAAGAGTTTTTTTTTTTTTTAATTTAGTATATTAAACATTACAAAAATAGCTCTCTTACAGCTTCCCTGCTGTGTTTTAAATTGTTGCCAAGGATGGGGCGCCTGGGTGGCGCAGTCGGTCAGGCGTCCGACTTCAGCCAGGTCACGATCTCGCGGTCCGGGAGTTCGAGCCCCGCGTCGGGCTCCGGGCTGATGGCTCAGAGCCTGGAGCCTGTTTCCGATTCTGTGTCTCCCTCTCTCTCTGCCCCTCCCCCGTTCATGCTCTGTCTCTCTCTGTCCCAAAAATAAATAAACGTTGAAAAAAAAATTATAAATTGTTGCCAAGGCTTTTTGTGATATGTTATTACTAGAGTAACATTTTTCTATAAATATTGCATCCTTGATTCTAATGTCACCCAAAATAACAATGTAGTATAAAGGATACAGGGAGAAGAAATGTAAAGAAAGAAACTGAATTAATTTTATTTACTTCCTAATTATTAGAACTTCCATATCATCATACCTTCCCACTTATCTACATGTCTTCTAAATGTGGAAGTCTCCCTTGGGTTTGAACATATCTGTTTTTAAGGCCAAAACACTTTTTCTTAGAAAATTAATCTCAGTTGAATAGCCGATTTGCGTTTGAAAAACAATCATTGAATATTGTTGAGCACTTGGTAAAAACCCTACTAACCAAGTGTCAATTGCTTGCAGATTTCTCATTTCAATGACCCACATAGCAATTTCTTCACTGTACAAACTTTAAAGACATAAACCTAGTATGCTTTGGATATAGTCTGAATCTTGACATGAAAAGAGAATGGACTTGACATTGTAGGCTTTTTTTTTAACTTTGAAACTTTAATCCTTTATGTATTTTGAGGAAAATTTAGTACACATGTTAACTAATTTTTGATCATACTTTATTCACCAAATTATGTTTTTGTTTTTCATCAAATAATGTTTTAAAAGAACTACTTAAAGCTCTAACTCAAAAAGCTTCTGAAATAGACTTTGGAAATTGTTTTTTAATAAGCTGTTAAAATATTGTTCTTGAAAAAGAGAAAGTCATTGTTCTGAGCCCAGAGGAACAAAAGACTCAAGTTCAACTTGAAATATTAAACTCAAAACCCTCAGTAATGCTCTTACATTTAATAAAACTAATTTGAGCTTCCATTCCAACAGTCTGCATCTTTGGAACATCTCTAATTGCATGTGGTCATGCTAACAGCTAACATTTGCATGACAAGAAAAAAGTGTTTGTGGTTACTACAGAAGGACTTTTAATCCTGGGATAATAATCTGATTGTGTCAGCTTGAACAGACCTCTGCGTAAGCCAAAAATACTTCTCTTAAGGTCCCATGGAACCTTTAGCAGCTCATATCTGTGGCCCCTTACAACAAAATGGCAAAGGAAACCCCCAAAAATGCAGCCAAAAATTATGAAGTCATTCATTCATAACATTAGATCGAATCCTAGAAACTGCATCACCAACATCCTCCTACATTTTATGAAGTAAATCTATAGAAGAAATAGAATTTTTCAAAGTACAGGAAGTGAAGACACAGTACAGAAAAGGGAGAGAAAGGAAAGAGTTAAAAATAAGTTTGAGTTTTAAAAAAATAACCTGAACAAGAGTAGGCATAAAAATAATCCAGAACTGCAAGTTGTAGATATATTACACACGAGAAAACATGAGAATTGATAGTAATTTACTCATAAATAGTAACAAAGGATGTCTCTTGGTTATAGATATAATTGTCATTCCTGAAGATGTAAATCTAGCTCATAAAAACAGCAAACCCAGTTTTCTATATTAGTTCATACCATACTCCTGCTTTCTTGCTCAAATGATAATTCCACATAGAGCTTTAAGCATCTTAAATCCCATGACATTGAAGTCGTTTTTAAATTTTGTTTTTCCTTTCTGTTGGGCCCTTGTTTTTACAACTCTTCTTCTACAATTAGAAGTACTAACTTCAGCTACTTAGAATGCTCATCTCAGTATTGTTTGGTTCCTCTGAATTTCTGCACTCCATGGGACCACCACTTCCAAAGACCCTTGAACAACCCATTGTATGTGCAATAAGGAATATGGTTTCTAAAATTACATGACTTTCCCATGTTAGTATCTCCAGGTCTAACCTAATTCCAATAGCTGCTTTTGACTTCTACTTCTGGAATACTGAAGTGAATGTCAAAGTTTTGGGAAAAGAATAATGCTATTAAAATTAGATTTAAGTTTCCATACATTCTTTGTGAAGAGTGACACTTCAAAAAAATACTTCTTGTCTCCAATTTGTTTTGAAATCCCAGTTAACATACGATGTGGGGCGCCTGGGTGGCGCAGTCGGTTAAGCCTCCGGCTTCAGCCAGGTCACGATCTCGCGGTCCGTGAGTTCGAGCCCCGCGTCAGGCTCTGGGCTGATGGCTCGGAGCCTGGACCCTGTTTCTGATTCTGTGTCTCCCTCTCTCTCTCTGCCCCTCCCCCGTTCATGCTCTGTCTCTCTCTGTCCCAAAAAATAAATAAAAACGTGGAAAAAACAAAAAACAAAAACATACGATGTAATATTAGTTTCAGGTGTAGAACTTAGTGATTCATCACTTACAACACCTGGAATTCATCATAAGTGCCCTCCTGAATCCCCAGGACCTATATATCCCACCCCCTCCACCTCCTTTCTGGTAGCCATCAGTTTGTTCTCTATTGTTAAGAGTCTGTTTCTTGGCTTTCTCTTTTTTTCTCCCTATGTACATTTATTTTGTTTTTGAAATTCCACATACGAGTGAAATCATAGGGCATTTGTCTTTCTCTTACTGACTTATTTTGCTTAGGATAATACTCATTAGTTCCATCTACATCATTGCAAACAGCAAGATTTCATTCTTTTGTATGACTGAGTAATATTCATTATATATATATATGAATATATATATGCACATACATGTACAGCACTTCTTTAAGCATTCATCAGTCGATGGAAATTTGGGCTCTTTTCATAATTTGGTTATTGTTGATAATGCTGCTATTAATAACAGAATGCATGTATACCTTTGAATTATTGTTTTTGTATCTTTTGGGTAAATACCTAGTTGTGTAATTGCTGGGCCATAGGGTAGTTGAATTTTTAAAGTTTTGAGAAACCTCTATACTATTTTCTAAAGTGACTGCATAAGTTTTCATTCCCACCACAGTAAGAGGGTTCCCCTTTGTTCACATCCTCTTCAACACCTAATGTTTCCTGTGTTGTTAATTTTAGACATTGTGACAGCTGTGAAGTGATACCTCATTGCAGTTTTGATTTGTATTTCCCTGATGATGAGCAATGTTGAGCATCTTTTCATGTGTCTGTTAGCCATCTGGATGTCTTCTTTGGAGAAGTGTCTATTCATGTCTTTTGCCCATTTTTAGATTGTTTTTGTGTGTTGGGTTTTATAAGTTCCTATATATTTTGAGTACTAATCCTTTATCATATGCCATGTATACACATCTCCAATTGCAAAGGTTGCCTTTTGGTATTCTTGATTGTTTCCTTTACTGTGCAGAAGCTTTTTATCTTGATGAAGTCCCAGTAGTTTATTTTTGCTTTTGTTTCCCTTGGCTCAGGATACATATCTGGTAAGTTGCTACAGCTGATGTCAAAGAGGTCACTGCCTGTGTTCTCCTTTACGATTTTAATGGTTTCCTGTCTCACATTTAGGTTTTTGTTCTATTTTGCATTTACTTTCTTGTATGGTGGGAGATAGTAGTGTGGTTTCATTCTTTTGCAGGTTGCTGTCCGATATTCCCAGCACCATTTGTTGAAGAGACTGTCTTTTTCCTATTGGATATTCTTTCCAATATTTGTTGAAAGATTACTTGACCATATAGTTGTGGGTTTATTTCTGCGTTTTCCATTCTGTTCTATCGGTCTATTGGTCTGCTTTTGTGCCACTACCATACTGCCTTGATCACTACAGTTTTGTAATACAACCTGAAGACTGGAATTGTGGTGCCTCTAGCTTTTCTTTTCTTTTTCAAGGTGCTTGGGCCATTTGGGGTCTTTTGTGGTTCCACACAAATTTTAGGATTACTGTTTCTAGCTCTGTGAAAAATTCTGGTGATATTTTGATAGGGATTGCATTAAATGTATAGATTGTATTGGGTGATTACAAACCTTAACAATATTTGTTCTTCTAATCCATTAGTATGGCATGTTTTTCCATTTCTTTGTGTCATCTTCACTTTCTCTCATCAGCATTTTATGGTTTTCAGAATACAGATCATTTAACTCTTTGGGTAGTTTTATTTCTAGCTATCTTGTGGTTTTTAATTCAATTGTAAATAGGATCAATTCCTTGATTTCTCTTTCTGCTCCTTCATAATTGGTGTATAGAAATGCAGCAGATTTCTGTATTTTGGTTTTGTACCCTACGATCTTATTGAATTATTGTATAAGTTCTAGCACTTTTTTGGTGCAGTGTTTTGGGTTTTCTATATAGAGTATGATGCCATCTACAAATAGTGAAAGTTTGACTTCTTTCTTGCCAATTTGGATGAATTTTATTTCCTTTTGTTATCTGATTGCTGAAGCTAGCATTTCTAGTACTATGTTAAACAATAGTGGTGAGAGTGGACATCCCTGTTTTATTCCTGAGCATAGAACAAAAGCTCTCAGTTTTTTCCCATTGAGGATGATATTAGCTGTGGGTTTTTTTTGTATATGGTGTTTATGATGTTGAAGTATGTTTCCTCTAACCTTACTTTGTTGAAGGCTTTTTATCAAGAATAGAGCTTTGGAGCACTTGGGTGGCTCAGCAGGGCATTTGACTCTTGATTTCAGTTCAGGTCATGATCTCACAGATCATGAGATTAAGCCCTGCATCAGGCTCTGTGCTGGCAGTGCAAAGACCGCTTGTGATTCTTTCCTCTCTGTTTGCTCCTCCCCCATTCACCTTCTCTCTCTCTCTCTCTCTCTCTCTCTCTCTCTCTCTCTCTCTCTAAAAAATAAATAAATAAACATTTAAAATAATAGAGCTTTACTTTGTCATATGTTTTTACTGCATCTATTGAAAATATCATATGGTTCCTAATCTTTCTTTTATTAATGTGGTGTATCATGTTCATTGATTTGCAAATATTGAACTACTCTTGCAGCCCAGGGATAAATCCAAATTGGTCATGGTGAATGATTGTTTTAATGTACTGTTATATTCAGTTTGCTAGTTTTTTATTATGAATTTTTGCATCCATGTTCATCAGGGATATTGGCCTGTACTTCTGTTTCTTAGTGGAGTCTTTGTCTAGTTTTGGTTTCTGAGTAATGCTAGCCTCATAGAATTAATTTGGAAATTTCCATATATATGTGTATATATATATATATATATATATATTTTTTTTTTTAATAGTGTGTGAAGAATAGGTATTAAGTATTCTTTAAATGTTGGGTAGAATTCCCCTGTGAAGACATTTGGCCTCGGACTTGGGTTTATTGGGAGATTTTTTGTTACTCATTCAAATCTGTTCAAATTTTCTATTTCTTCCTACTTCATTTTTGGTAGTTTATATGTTTGTCAGAATTTATTCATTTATTCTAAGTTATCTAATCTGTTGACATACAGTTTTTTATAATATCCTTTTGTGATTTTTTATTTTGTGTTTCTCTGGTATTCTTCAGTATTTCCCCTAATTTGTGATTTTATTTGGATCCTTTCTCTTTTCTTTTTGATAAGTCTGGTTAGGGGTTTATCAATTTTACTAATTTTCTTATAGAACCAGCTCCTGGGTTTATTGATCTGTTTTGTGTTTTTTTTGTTTTTTTTTTTTAGTTTCCTTATCATTTATTTCTACTCTCGTCTTTATTATTTCCCATCTTCTGCTGACTGTAGGCTTTGTTCTTTGTTCTAGCTCCCTTACATGTAAGGTTACATTATTTATTTGAGATTTTTCCTGCTTGTTGAGGTAGGCCTATATTGCTATATACTTCCCTTAGGACTACTTCTGTTGCATCCCAAAATTTTTAGACTATTGTGTTTTCATTTGTTTCCATGACATTTTTAATTTCTTCTTTGTTTCCCTGATGGACCTATTCATTCTTTAGTAACATGTTTTTTAACCTCCATGTATTTGTGGCCTTTTCAATTTTTTTTCTTTAGGTTAACTTCAAGTTTCATAGCATGTAATCAGAAAATATGATCTCAATCTTTTTGTGCTGGTTGAGGCCTGAATTGGGACATAGTATGTGATCTGTTCTGTAGAATGACCCATGTACGCTTTCTGTCTCCAAAATATATGTAAGAGTATCTTAGCCTACGCTCTCCAAAAACAGAGCTTGAGGCAAAATTCACATGCTAGCATTTTATTGGGAAGGTGTAATCTCAGGAACACAAGGATGGAGGAGAAGGGCAATGAGCTAAAGCAAGAACTGAGGGAACCTTTATGAAGCTTAGCACAGTTTCTACAGACAGCATAGTTAGTTACACCATCTTACTGATGTCTGTGGTGAGGTGATGTGAAAAGGTTGTAGCTCAGAACATTCTGTCATAGGAAGAAGGTGGGAGTATTTATTCCAGCCACATTCCCATAAATGGTTTTTGTTGCTCAAAGTCATCACAGGGCTATTAACTCCCTCACACTTCGCTGTTTGTTACTTGGTCCCTCTGGGATATAGTCACAATATCTCCTGAGAACAGCAGTGCCATCTTCTGTGCTGTGTATCATAAAGCTGCAGGGTGGCAATAAGATTAACTGACCAGAGGCCTCTAGTTTGATATAGTAGGAAAGCATTAAGGCTAGAGGTAAGGCCCTATGAGGTCATAACCTAGGTGCCTGCAGCAGCTGCAGCACCAGTCACAATATTACAGTGTATGATCTCTTTCATGAAGACATTGATGCCTCCCAATGAATGTCTCTAACAAAGATCAATACCTCCTATCTATGGACTGCAAGGAGGTAACTTACCCCAGGTGATCTTGCTACATGGCCAGACATAGATTATCATGAAAACATGGCAATGGTAAATTTAGAGTATATTGAGGGAAGGAATAAAATGAAAGGAAAGATATATTGAGAAACTATTGAAAAAAGTAATTCTGTTGACCATCATACAAAATTACAACTTGTTGACTTACTACCCTCCTATGTCATCCAGCATTCCTATTCCTCTTCCCAGCTTCTCTTTTTGCCATGGCACATAGTACTTTCTATTGTCTTATAAAATTTGCTTAGTAACATGTTTGGTTTATTGCCTACCTACCTGACTATACTATAAAGGCTACACGGTCATGGAATTTCATCTGTTTTATTGATTGAATAATCCTAGAAACTACAAAGTCCCTTTACCTAGCAAAGTTCAATAAAAATTTATCAGTGAGTTAATTAATGTGGAGAAGGAAACAAAATGGTATATTAAAATCAGACATTTTCTGATTAAAATAGAAGAAAATCCTATCTAGAATGTTTGAGAATGGGGATTCATTTGCTCATATGTCTAAAAAACCCAAAATAGGCCTAGCTTTGTGTTTAGCATGGTGAGGACTTGAAAATCTGTCACCAGTCTCTGGTTCAATGCCTTGATTCTTCCTTTCCTCTATTTCTCCTGGTAGGAACTACAATAGCCGCTCACAACTTCCCAGATACAATTCCACTGTGAAAAAGAAAGTATTTCTTTAGTGATGGTCAAAAGCCCCAGGGTCACGTATGATTTGGGCTTCATTCAGTTTCTTAGGACCAGAACAGTGTAATGTGTTGTCTGGCAGAGTCTTGGGCCACACATGCCCCACAAGCCAGGGAGAGGGCAGCTTCATCAGAAATGCATGGGTTATATATGAAAATGTCTTAAAGAAATCATGACTGAAAACATAAGGATTTTCCTAAACTGCAAACTATTTCAGAAATTGAATGGAAATACTATGGAGAAGTGTGTGCAAATAGGGAGGCCTCATTCAGCCCCAATCTCTCCTACCCTGAAAATCTCACATTTAATCCATAGTGTCATGTGACATGTGTCTATAAAAGCATTAAGCATGTATTATCAAAATGCCAAAGAAATTGTAGAAGAACATAAAACTGTCATTTGTAAAGAAAAACTAATACAAAAATTAAGTTGTATTTAGCCCAATGTTGTGCCTGACTATAAAAATAAGAAAAAGTTTAGTAGTCTCTTGTTTGTATTTCAAAGTATAAGTATATAGTCCCAAATATGCTAGCTTATATTTATTGCCATCAAGTTCTAAAGCCCTCTGATAATTTGTTAATCTAGTGTTTATAAAAAGAACTCCTAATTTAAAAATGGATGTTAAAATCAGTACGAATAAATATAAACGATACATGAAATGAACTTTCTGCAGTTCACATTTAGTCCATTTAATAATCTACCTTTTCCAAATAAAGACATTAAGCCATTTTTGGAACAAACAACTAGTATGGATAATAATTTATTTTCTGATATGATTCCCCATTCCTTTTAAGGTTTTGCCTCTTCTCAACATTTATAAGTATACACATTTGGAATTTTAAGGCAATACAACCAGGAACAGATTATATCTAAATATAGAGAAGAGCTCTATTATATTATCTTTAGTTTAGCTTTAAAACTATCAATCACATTAGAATTATGAGTCAATTTATTTAAAGTAATATCATATGTCAGCTAAAGAGGTTTCCCTATATAATTATCACATTATAATCAGTTAAATGAGTATTAATTATTTTGGCATTATCTCCTGCAGTAAATACTTAAAGTTAAGCCTCTATTAAAACATATCATTCTTGTTAAAGAATGATCCCTTGTATATCTCAGCCAAAGAACATTAGCCTTGGAATGGACCCACAGATCGTCTAATTAGAAATTACTCATCTGACATGTACATAAGCTCTTCTCACCTCTAACTTTAGCTAGAAGAAAAATCTCATAATCCAATGCTATTTCCAATAAATATTTCCTTCTCTTCTTACATTCCATCACTTTAAGTTTAAAACCTATAGAGTATGTTCAAGTTTTTTTAATTTGGTTACTGATTTAAAAACAAAAGTATCTTCTTGATTGATATTTAACCAAATATAGCTCAGAGTATTTCTAGGCTTTTCTAGACCAGGTATCTTAAAAAGACCATTCTGCCAAGTATATCACCTCAGAATTTCACTTACTTTAAAATCTCATTCAGTTATTTCAAGGAGTTCCTGGGGTGTCACATAAAGGTCATCGAGTGCTCATGTACCCACAGGGTATGAGTATCCCAGTGGGAAGACCACTGAGTTATAGTAAGAGAACTGTAACACACACACATACACACAGAAACAGTACATTCTTCCTCACCTTACCATACTGTCAGTGGACTTAGAATTTTTCCTTGAATAAGTATTGAAAATTCCTTTTATTATGCCTATGTCAATATTATACACAGCTGAAACATGTAACATATTATGATGACAGTTTATTCCTTGTAAACATTTACTTGAGAACTGAATTTTTTTACATACTTTTTTATTGAAAAATGACACGTAGAAAGATATATACGTTAGAAGTGTTTGTCTCAGTGAATTTTAATGTAGTGAACACATCCGAAAATCCAAACCTACCAAAAAAAAAAAAAAAAAAAAAAAGAATACTATCAGCATCCAAGAAGATTCCTCCTGCCCCCTCCCAGTTGTTACCATCCCCAGAGGTGGTCATCAGTATCAGTATTTATATCCTAGGGCACTCTTTTGTTTGTTGCTTTTTTCACTAAACATTACCTTTCTGACATTGATTTGCTGTATAGTATTCCATCATGTGCATATACCACAATGTATTAATTCTGTTGATAAACACGTGAATTTTTTCCAGATTTTTACTATAGTAAATGATGCTGTTCTGTTGATTATATAACCAGGATCAGAATTACTGGGTTACAGGGTTTATGTATGCTAGGTTTTATAAACATTATTAAATCTCCAAGTGTATGCACCAATTTAAACTTTATTTAACAATATGAGTGTCTTGACCATTCCACATTCTCATGAATTTTTGGTATTTTCCTGGATGTTAAATTTTATCCATTGGATACATTTATGGCTATAAGTAATTATGAAGGCTTTTGTTTTTATTGGAGCACAACATACATTCATTAAAAACAACAGAATACAGTACATCAAAGCAAACATTTGCATGTCCTATGAAAACCAAGATTCTGAAATTACACTATAATATGGAAAAAAAAGTGTTCTAAATGGGATGACTACATAACTTATCATTCAAAAAGGGACTATAGGTGAGAAACCAAATTATTCCTGACATTTATCACCCACACTGCCAAAGAGATTTTCTTACAAACCTTAAAACACAGTTAGTACCATAAATTTGCATAAATATGATATGTAAATCAACCTTGAAGATTTATAAAATTTCCTTAGAAAGTATTGCAGTTAATTCTACAGGTAGCAGTTCTGTGGCAATAGAGAAGTTTAAAAACAAAACCCAACATTTCTTTTTATTTTTCAATTAAATGTATTCCAATTGTGATTTTAATGTGCATCGTCCTATTAACAAATAAAATTGAGCATCTTTTCATGTGTATTGGTCATCTACATATTGTTTTTTTTATGGAATGCCAGCACAAGTCTTTTGAATTTGAGCAGGCATATCTAGTAGATTTTCTACCTTACTTTAGTGATTTATAGGAGTTGTTTCTATTTCCTTTGTATGAGTTGTCAACAACGTGTATTGGAAATATTTTCCCCCACTCAGCAACATGTTGTTCAGTAGTGTCTTTATAAACAAAAGTTCAATTTTAATATAGTTCAATGTATTGTTTTTTTTTCTGCGTGGTACATGCTGTTTGTTTCTGATTTCAAAACAAATATCTATATTCAAAGGTCAGATATCTAATGTTGTCATCTAAAATTTTTATTGTTTTACCTTTCACCTTTACATTTCCATTTAAAATTAGTTTGGGTTTATAGTGTGAGGTGCAAATTAGGATTTCTTTTTTGTCAGATGGCTTTCCAATAGATATAGCAGCATTCATTGAACAGACCAGCTTTTCTCTCATTTTGTTCCCAAACAAGAGATAATTTAAGCATGGGTCCATTTATGTTTCATTGATTTATCAGTCTAACCTTATGCCACAGTGTATTTTCCTTATCATTGTACCTTCATGATAAGCTTTTATAGCTAACAGTACATACATACCCTCCACCTTTGTTTTCTTTTTTTTTCCCATGAAAAACATTTCTTTTAATTGAAGTATAGCAAATACACAATGTTATATCAGCATCCGATGTACAGTGTAGTAATTCAATAATTCTATTTGGTCTTCTATGCTTATCACACATGTAGCTACCATTTGTCACCATATAATGCTATTATAATATCATGGGCAGTATTCCCTATGCTGCAACTTTCATCCCCATGACTTATTCATTCCATGACTTTATCTTTCACTCTCCTTTCCCCTTTTGGCCCATCTTTCCACCCCCCTCCCCTCTGGCAACCATAACTTTGTTCTCTGTATTTATCACTGTTTCTACTTTTTTGTTTGTTTATTGCTTTGTTTTGTTTTGTTTTTAGATTTTAATGGCTTGGAGGATTTTAATGGCTTCAGGTCTCATGTTTAGGTCCTTAATCTATTCTGAGTCATGTGTGTGTGGGGGGGGGTGCAAGAAAGTGGTCTAGACAGGAGACTGTCTTTTTCATACTGCAAATTCTTGTTTCCTTTGTCAAAGATTAATTGACCACATAATCGTGGGGATATTTCTTGGCTCTCTGTTCTGTTCCATTGATCCATGTGTCTATTTTTGTGTCTGTACTGTACCATTTTGATTACCACAGTTTTGTAGTATATCTCGTTATCTAGGATTGTGATACCTCCAGTTTTGTTCTTTTTTGAGATTTATTTGACTATTTGGGATCTTTTATAGTTTCATACAAATATTAGGATTATTTGTTCACTGCTGTGAAAAATGCTCTTGGTATTTTGACAGGGATTGAATTAAATCTGTAGTTTCTTTGGGTGGTATGGACATTTGCTCTTCTAGTCCAGGAACATAGAATATCTTTCCATTTGTGTCATCTTTAATTTCTTTTATCAGTGTTTTATAGTTTTCAGAGTATATATCGAGAGTATATAACCAAGTAGTTCCTTGGTTAAGAGTATTCCTAGGTATTATTTTTGGTGCAATTTTAAATGGGATTGTTTCCTTTTCCTGTGACCTTACTGAATTCATTTGCAAGTTCTAACAGTTTTTGGGTGGAGTCTTCACAGGTTTTTGGATTATAATCCCACGTCATTAGCAAATAGTACAAGTTTTCCTTCTTCCTTACTGATCTGAATCCCTTTTATTTCTTTTTCTTGTCCAATTGCTGTGACCAGGACTTCCAGTACTATGTGAATGAAAGTGGTGAGAGTGGGCATCCTTCTCTTTTCCTGAACTTAGGAAAAATGCTGTCAGTTTTTCACCATTGAGTTTGATGGTTGATGTTGGCTTTCATATACAGAATTTAATATATTGAGATATGTTCCCTCTAAATCTATTTCATGGAGTTTTTTTTTTTTTTATCATGAATGGATGTTGTACTTTTTCAAATGCTTTTTCTTCAATTATTGAAATGATCATATGGTTTTTATCCTTTCTCTTGTTGATGTGGTGTATCACATTGATGGATTTGTGAACATCGAACCACCTTTGCATCCCAGGAATAAATCCCATTTGATTGTGGTGAATGATTTTTTTAAATGTATTGTTGCATTCAGTTTGCTAATATTTTGCTGAGGATCTTTGCATTTATGTTCATTAGAATTACTGGCTTGTAGTTCTCTTTTTTGTAATATCTTTATCTGGTTTCGATGTATGGGTAATGCTGGCCTCATAGAATTAATTTTGAAGCTTTCTCTTCTCTTAAATTTTTTGGAATACTGACTGTGAGGAGAATAGGTATTCTCTCTAAATGTTGAGAATTCACCTGTGAAGCCATCTGGCCCTGGACTTTTGTTTGTTGGGAGTTTTTTTTTTTTTTATTACTAATTCAAATTCATTGCTGGTATTTAATTAAAAATCTCAAATTTTTTATTTCTTTCAGATTCAGTTTGGAAGGATATATGTTTCTAGGAGTTCATCTACTTCTTCTAGGTTTACCAGTTTGTTGTCCAACATTCTCTTAAAATTGTTTGTATTTCTGTGGTGTTGATTGTTATTTCTCCTCTTTAATTTCTCATTTTTTTATTTGAGTCCTATTTTTTTTGAGTCTGGTTAAAAACTTAACAATTTTGTTGATCTTTTCAAGGAACCACCTCCCAGTTTAATTGATATGTTCTATTGTTTTTATAATTAGAATTTTCAGTATGTTTCTTTATGCTCTAATCTTTATTATTTTCTTCCTTCTACTGCTTTTGGGCTTTACTCTTCTTTTTTTTAGCTCTTTTAGGTGTAAAATTAGGTTGGTTGAGATTTTTCTTGTTTCCTTTTGTATAGGCCTGTATTTCTGTAGACTTTGCTGTTAGAACAGCCCTTATTGCCTGTTAAAGATTTTGGAACATTCTGTTTTCATTTTCATTTACATGGAGATATATTGTTCGATTTCCTCTTTGATTTGTTGATTAACCCATTCATTGTTTTTAGCATGTTATTTAACTTCCACGTATTTGTGTTCTTTCCAGATTTTTTCTTCTGCTTGATTTCATAACATTCTGACTAGAAAAGATGTATGGTATGACTTTGATCTTTTGAATCTGTTGCTACTTGTTTTGTGGCCTAATATGTGATCTCTTCTGGAGAATGTTCCATGTGCTCTGAAAAGAATTGTATTTTGCTGTTCTAGAATGGAATATTCTTAATATATCTGCTAGATTCACCTGGTCCAATGTATCATTCAAAGCCACTGTTTCTTTGTTGGTTTTCTGTTTGGATGATCGATCCACTGATGGAAATGGGGTGTTAAATTCCCATACTATTGTTATATTACTATTAATAACTTCTTTTATGTTTGTTATTAACTTTTTATATATTTGGGTGCTCCAACATTAGATGTGTATATATTTACATTTTTATATTTTTTGTTGGATTTTTCCCTTTATAAGCATGTAATGACCTTCTTTGTCTCTTGTTAGAGTCTTTGCTTTAAAGTCTATTTTTTTCGGGTCGCCTGGGTGGCGCAGTAGGTTAAGCGTCCGACTTCAGCTCAGGTTACGATCTCATGGTCCGTGAGTTCGAGCCCCGCGTCGGGCTCTGGGCTGATGGCTCAGGGCCTGGAGCCTGCTTCCGATTCTGTGTCTCCTTCTCTCTCTGCCCCTCCCCCCTTCATGCTCTGTCTCAAAAATAAATAAAAACGTTAAAAAAAATTAAAAAAAAATAAAGTCTATTTTTTTCAAATATAAGTATTACTACCTCAGCTTCCTTTTCACTTATATTTGCATGATAAATGCTTTTCCATCCCTTCTTTCAACGTGCATGTGTATTTAGGTCTGAAATGAGTCTTTTGTAGGAAATTATCGATAGGTCTTGCTTTTTGATCCATTCCATCACTCTGTCTTTTGATTAAAGCATTAGTCAATTTACATTCCAAGTAATTATTGATAGATATGTACTTATTGACCTTTTGTTACTTGTTTTATTGTGCTTTTTTGTAGTTCTCTCTTTTTTTCTTCTCTCATGATTTGTTGGCTTTCTTTAGTAATAAATTTATCTTTTTTTGTAAATCTATTACTGGTTTTTGATTTGTGTTAACCATTAGATTTGTCTATAACATCTTATGCATATAGCAGTGTATATTAAGTTGCTTAAATTTGAACCCATTCTTGATTCTTCTCTGCACTCTCACAATTTAGGTATTTGGTGGCATGCTTTATGTTCTTTTATTTTGTGAAACTCTTGACTGATTTTTACAGATACACTTATTTTACTGCTTTTGTGCTTCCTACTTTTCTTATTCTTATGTATGGCCTTTTCTTTTCATTCAAGCAATCTCCTTTAACATTTCTTGTAGGGCTGGTTTAGTAGTTATGAATTCCTTTAACTTTTGTATGTCTCAAAAACTCTATTTTTTCTATTATGAGTGATAGAGGTATTCTTGGCTGGAGGTTCTTTTCTTTAAGCACTTTTAATATATTACGCCACTCCTTTCCAGCCTTCAAAGGTTCTGCTAAAAAATCATCTCTTTACCTTATGGGCCCCTTGTATGTAACTACTTACTTTTCTTTTTCTACTTTTAAAATTCTCTCTCTTGGATTTCAATGCCTGTTTCCTTCCCCAGTTCAGGGAAGTTCTCAGCTATTATTTCTTCAAGTACCCCTTCAGCACCTTTCCCTCTCTCTTCCTCCTCTGGGATACCAATGATGCGTATATTATTTCTTTTTAGTGTATCACTTAGTTCTCTAATTTTCCCCTCATACTCCTGGTTTTTTTTATCTCTCTTTTTCTCAGCTTCCTCTTTTTCCATAACTTTATCTTCTAGTTCACCTATTCTCTCCCCTGCCTCTTCAATCCGAGCCGTGGTGGTTTCCATTTTGTTATGCATTTCGTTTAAAGCGTTTTTCAGCTCCTCGTGACTGTTCCTTAGTCCCTTGATCTCTGTAGCAAGAGATTCTCTGCTGTCAGCTATACTGTTTTCAAGCCCAGCGATTAATTTTATGACTATTATTCTAAATTCACTCTCTGTTATATTATTTAAATCCTTTTTGATCAGCTCATTAGCTGTTGTTATTTCCTGGAGATTCTTCTGAGGGAAATTCTTCCGCTTGGTCATTTTGGATAGTCCCTGGCGTGGTGAGGACCTGCAGGGCACTTCCCCTGTGCTGTGGTGTATAACTGGAGTTGGTGGGCGGAGCCGCAGTCAGACCTGATGTCTGCCCCCAGCCCACCGCTGGGGCCACAGTCAGACTGGTGTGTGCCTTCTCTTCCCCTCTCCTAGGGGCAGGATTCACTGTGGGGTGGGGTGGCCTGTCTTGGCTACTTGCACACTGCCAGGCTTGTGATGCTGGGGATCTGGCGTCTTAGCTGGGGTGGGTAGGCAAGGTGCACGGGGGCAGGAGGGGCAGGCTTAGCTTGCTTCTCCTTAGGTGATCCACTTCAGGAGGGGCCCTGTGGCAGCAGGAGGGAGTCAGATCTGCTGCCGGAGGTTTGGCTCCGCAGAAGCGCAGAGTTGGGTGTTTGCGCGGAGCGAGCAAGTTCCCTGGCAGGAACTGGTTCTCTTTGGGATTTTGGCTGGGGGGTGGGCGGGGGAGATGGCGCTGGCGAGCGCCTTTGTTCCCCACCAAACTGAGCTCTGTCGTCCGGGGGCTCAGCAGCTCTCCTTCCCTTTGTCCTCCAGCCTTCCCGCTTTCTGAGCAGAGCTGTTAACTTATGGCCTCCCAGACGCTAAGTCGCGCTTGCTGTCGGAACACAGTCGGTCAGGCCCCTCCGCTTTTTGTAAGCCAGACTGGGGGGCTCTGCTTGGCAGGCGAGCCGCCCCTCCGCCCCAGCTCCCTCCCGCCCGTCCGTGGAGCGTGCACCGCCTCGCCGCCCTTCCTACCCTCTTCCGTGGGCCTCTCGTCTGCGCTTGGCTCCGGCGACTCCGTTCTGCTAATCCTCTGGTGGTTTTCTGGGTTATTTAGGCAGGTGTAGGTGGAATCTAAGTGATCAGCAGGACGCGCGGTGAATCCAGCGTCCTCCTACGCCGCCATCTTGACCGTTCTCCGGAGTCACTTTAGAGTGGTGTTGGCCCATGTCATGACTGCTTGCACACTGCCAGGCTTGTGGCCCAGCTTTGGATGGGCTATAGTGAAGGGCATATTGGAGAGGGCAAGTCTGCATGACAGTGTAGGGGATGGGCATATGGAGCCAATAAGGTTAATACTGCCCTTCCCTGGAGGGACCTGCAGCAACCAAGGACTGAGGCAGGCCATGGAAACCCTGGGTGGCTCAGACTGTTAAGTGTCTGATTCTTGATTTCATTTCAGATCATGATATCACGGTTTATGCGTTCGAGCCCCATGTCAGTCTCTGTGCTGATGGTGAAGAGCCTGATTGGGAATCTCTCTTTCTCCCTCTGTCTCTTCCTCAGTATAAATAAATAAACAAACTTAAAAAGAAAAAAAGGAACTGAGGCAGACGAGTGTCGAGGGGGCAGATCTGTAGAAGCTTGCGGAGGTGAGTGCTGGTATTAACAAGGTTTTCTCAGAGCTGTTGTGGAAGGGGATGTGGAGCTGGACCTTCAGCCCAGGCCTTGCTGAAGTGAGTGTGTCCTCAGGAGAAAATGGGGGCTGGATGTGCTCTTAGCAAGTTAGGTATCCAGTGTTGGTGTCACGTTGGTGGCACAGGTGGCCCTGTGTCTAGGCTGGAGGATGGGGTGGGGCTGGGGGGGAGAGGGGCAGGTGGGTACAGAAATAGTGTTATAAACTCCTCCAATCCCAGAGAAGTCTTCCAACAATCCATGACCTGCCTGCATTTCTCTGAGTTTAGAAAATAAATCTCCATCCCCTTTTCCTCATTTTTCAAAGAGCATCTTGTATGTTGTAGCTCTACAGCGCTAATTGTTATGCTCTACTGAAGTCAACAATGCTGTTGGTATGTATTATATTGAATGTGTAGATTGCTTTGGGTAGTATGGATATATAATAATATTCTAATCCATGAGCATGGAATATGTTTCTATTGGTCACCTTCAATTTCTTTCATCCATGTTTTATAGTGTTTAGAGTACAGGTCTTTGACCTTAGTTTAGCTTATCCCTAGGTATTTACTCATTTTGGTACAATTATAAATGCAATTATTTTCTTATATTTTCTTTTTGCTACTTTGTTAGTAGTGTATAGAATTGCAACAGATTTCTGTATATTAATTGTACTCTACATTTTACTGAATTTGTCAGTTCTAATAATATTTTTGATGGAGTCTTGGTTTTTTTTTAAGTATAGTATGATGTCATCTGCAAATAATGAGATTTATTTATTTATTTTTTACTTAACAATTTTGATGCTTTTTTTTTCTTGTCTGATTTCTATGGTTAGAATATCCAGTACTTTGTTGAATAACAGTGGTAAGAGTGAACATCCTCGTCTTGTTCCTGATCTGAGAGGAATAGTTCTTAGGTTGTTACCATTGAGTATGATGTTTGCTGTGAGTTTTTCTTATATTGCCTTCATTACAAGGAGATATGTTCTGTCTAAACCTAATTTGTTGAGAGTTCTTATCATTTGGTTTGCTAATATTTTGTTGAGGACTTTTACATTTATGTTCATTAGAGTTATTGGCCTGTAGCTCTATCTTTTTTTTTTTTTTTTTTTTGGAGTGTCTCTGATTTTGGTATAAGGGTAATGCTAGCCTCATTGAATAAATTTGGAAGCTTTATTTCCTCCTCTATTTTTTTGGAATAGTTTGAGAAGAATAGGTGTCAACTCTTCTTTAAATGTTAAGAAGAATTCATCTGGGGGGCGCCTGGGTGGCGCAGTCGGTTAAGCGTCCGACTTCAGCCAGGTCACAATCTCGCGGTCCGGGAGTTCGAGCCCCGTGTCAGGCTCTGGGCTGATGGCTCAGAGCCTGGAGCCTGTTTCTGATTCTGTGTCTCCCTCTCTCTCTGCCCCTCCCCCATTCATGCTCTGTCTCTCTCTGTCCCAAAAATAAATAAACGTTGGAAAAAAAAATTAAAAAAAAAAAAAAAAAGAAAAAAAAAGAAGAAGAATTCATCTGGGAACACATGTGGTCCTAGACTTTTGTTTGTGAGGATTTTTTTTATTCCTGTTTCAGTTTCATGATTAATAATCAGTTCAAATTTTCCATTTCTTCTTCCTTCAGTTTTGAAAATTATGTTTCTAGGAATTGATCCATCTCTTCTAGTTTTCCAATTTGTTGGCAAATAATTTTTTATAATATTCTCTTATAGTCCCCTGTATTTATGTGATGATGGTAATTCTGTCATACCTAATTTTTTTTTTTTTTTAAAGAGGTTTTAACGTTTATTTATTTTTGGGACAGAGAGAGACAGAGCATGAATGGGCGAGGGGCAGAGAGAGAGGGAGACAGAATCGGAAACAGGCTCCAGGCTCCGAGCCATCAGCCCAGAGCCCGACGCGGGGCTCGAACTCACGGACCGCGAGATCGTGACCTGGCTGAAGTCGGACGCTTAACCGACTGCGCCACCCAGGCGCCCCAGTCATACCTAATTTTATATATTTGAGTCCTCTTTGTTTTCTCAATGAATCTGCCTAAATACTTACCAGTTTTGTTCATCTTTTCAAAAAACCAACTCCTGATACCATTAATCTTGTCTATTTTTTGTCTCTCTTTTATGTATTTCCTAATACATAAGTCTAATCTTTATTATTTCCTCCCTTTTACTACTTTTGGGCTTTGTCCTAATTTTTGTAGCTCTTTTAGGTGTAAGTTGAGGTTGTTTGAGTGTTTGTTTTGTTTTATTTTTTTTGTAGGCCCATATTGCTATATATTTGATTCTTATAACTGCTTTTGCTGTATCCAAGATTTGAGACCACTTTGTTTTCATTTCCATTTGACTACATACATATATTTTTAATTTTTCTCTTTGATTTCTTCATTGACCCATGCTCTATTTATTAGCAAGCTATTTAACCTCCATAAGTTTATGTTCTTTACAGATTTTTTTGTAATTGATTTCTAATGTTATACTCTTGTGATTGGAAAAGATGATTGACATGATTTCAAAATTTTTTAATTTACTGAAACCTGTTTTGTGGCCTAACCTATAATCTATCCTGGAGAATCTTCCATGTGCACTTGAAAAGAATGTGTATACTCATGTATTTAAATGAAATGTTTGGTGTAC
Source organism: Herpailurus yagouaroundi (assembly GCF_014898765.1). Classification (NCBI taxonomy): domain Eukaryota; kingdom Metazoa; phylum Chordata; class Mammalia; order Carnivora; family Felidae; genus Herpailurus; species Herpailurus yagouaroundi. The sequence continues at coordinate 56,493,321 of NW_024412391.1, read as the reverse complement.
ATTTGTTAGGTACAAGTAGTCTAATGTGTCATTAAGGTCATTGTTTCTTTGTTCATTTCCTGTCCACTTGATCTGTCCATTAATATAAATGAGGTTTTAAAGTCTCTTACTATTAATGTATTCTGTCAATTTCTCCCTTTATGTCTGTTAATAATGGCTATATCCTCTTATTTGATTTTTCCCTTTATCATTATGTCCTTCACTCTTTTAATCTCTTGCTAGAGTATTTATTTTAAAGTGTGATAAAAGTATTGCTACCCCAACTTTATTTTGCATCCATTTGCATGGTTTATTAGTTTTAGGCCACTTATATTTAAAGTGATTATTGATAGGTATGTACTACTGCCACTTTGTCAATTATCTTTTGGTTGCTGTTGTGGTTCTTTTCTGGTTCCTTTTTCTTGCTGTCTTCCCTTGTGATTGATGTCTTTCTGTAGTGGTATGCTTAATTTTCCTCCACTTTATTTTTTGTGTATCTGTTACAGGTTTTAGTTGGTGGTTACCATGAGGTTCATATATAGTATCCTAAGTATATAGGATTCTATATTAAATTGATGGCCATTTAAATTTGAACACATTTTAAAAGAACTTTTTACTCTCCCCTCCTGCATGTTTTATGTGTATGCTCTAATACTTTACATCTTTTTATTCACAGTTTTCTTTTATCTTTTCTTTTCCACTTAAAGAAATATTGTTAACATTTCTTATAAAGCTGGTTAGTAGTGATTAACACCTTTAGTTTGTTTGGGAAACTCTATCTCTTCCTCAATTCTGAATTATCAATTTTCAAGTAGAGTATTCTTGGCTGTAAATTGTTTTCATTTCAGTTCTTTGAACCTATCATGCCATTCCATTCTGGCCTCCCAATGTTCCTGCTGAAAAATCAGTTGATAGCCTTAGGGAATTTCCTTTGTATGTGTCTTTTTGCTTTTCTCTTGCTGCTTTTAAGATTTTCTAACTTTATCTTTTGACATTTTAAATATTACATTTTGTGGTATGGACTTTTTTGGGGTTAATCTTGTTTGGAACTTTCTGTGCTTCTTGAACTTAGATGTCTGTTTTCTTCCCCAATTAGGAAAGTTTTCTGTCCTCTCTCTCTCTTTTTCTGGGACTCCAAAATTAAAATGTTTGTTTACTTGAGGTTGTTGAAGAGATCCTTTGACCTATCCTCATTTTTTACTTTATTTTTTTTTCATTGTTCAACTTGCGCACTTTCCATTACCTTGGCTTACAGATCACAGATTTGTTGTTCTACATTTGCTAATCTGTTGATTCCCTCTAGTGTATTTTTCATTTTAGTTATTGTATTCCTCAACTCTGATTGGTTCTTTTTTTACATTTTCTATCTCTTTGTTGAATTTCAACTTATATAGTCACATTCACTGGTGAATAATGATGGCTGTATTTTTTTCTTTCCCCTCCATTATACTTTGTCTTTTTTCTTTGCCCTCCATCCTACTTTGTTTTGCTTGCTTAGTACTAACCGTGGCCACCAGTACATTGCTGAATAGTACTAGCAGGTAAAGGGATTCTTGTGTTGTTCTCCATCCTGGGGGATAATATTTTTCAAAGTCCACTATTATGTCTTGTCTTGTCTTGTCTTGTCTTCTAGAAAGAGCATGAGAGTGAGGGAGAGGGAGAGAGAGAATCCCAAGCAGGCTCTGCACTGTAAATACAGAGCCTGATGGCAGGGCTCAATCTCACAAATCATGAAAGCATGATCTGAGCAGAAATCAAGAGTCAGATGCTTAACTGGCTGAATCACCCAGGTGCATCTATGTGCAGTGTTTCCTATAGAATTTTTGCAGATTTTTTTTCAGATTAAAAGTATTCCCTGTTTACCCTAGCTTGTTAAGAATTTTTTCCATAAACTGGAGTTGAACTTTGTCAAATGATTTTCTCTTCATATTTACCATATGATTTTTCTCCTTTGTTCTGCAAGTGTATTGAACTGCATTATTTTCAGATGTTAAACCAACTTTATATTCCTGAAATAGATCTAATTTTTTGTCATGTATTAGCCTTTTCATGTATTCCCGGATTCAAATAGTTATTTCAGAGGAGGGTATCAAGAGAGAAATTGGCAAGCACTGCATTTTTTACAGCAAACTACTTCAACAGTACATATATATTTTAAAAACTTACCTTGATCCTGGAAGAAGCCTGATCCATCAACTGCTCAGCTTCTATGATAAAATGCTGTCTTAAAAGAACACAAAGGACATAACCCCAAAGTTACTCTTGGAAGCATGACAAGATGATAAAAGGAAAACTCCTATCAGTTAAAGATATATATCTTAAAAAGGTTATAATTGTTATTTTAATTCTTGGATACACATTTGCTTTCACCTCTAGTTGGTAAAACTAAGTATATGAAAATATTGAAGTACCATATAAGATTTTTGTAATATTTTTTGCAAGAAATTAGGCATATAAATTTTTTAAAGCTAAATTATAAATAGGAAGAGCTCCAAAAACAACAACAAAAAAACCTTATAGGAAAGGTTGTGCACACTTTTTCACTAGAAATTGTTTAAAACATTCTTGTGATTTAAAAACACAACAAACGAGAATAAATTTCAAAGGCAAATTACATACTGGAATATTTAGCATTTGTGACAGAGCAAAGGTAAATATTACTCCTAAGGGATTAACAGCTTTACAAATATATTTTATAAATTAATCATATGAGTAGAAAAATGAACAACTGAAATAAATCATTAAGACACAAAATAGGAAATTAAATAGCTAATAAATGTAAGAAATATGTTTTTAGCAATCAAAGAAATATATGCCAACGAAAATAAACACCATTTTCAGCTATCAGACTGAAAAAATAATGTATCTCGCTACTGATCAGTAGATAACAGAAATGAACATGTTCAAATACTTGAAATTCTTCTGATAGAGATATAAACTTAACATGATCTGGCCGGTTGTGGACATTTGAATGAAAAGCCTTAAAACTTTTATGCATTTACTTCTACCCACTAATTTTGCTTAAAGAAAATGATTAAGAAAAAAAAATCTTGATTGAAACTTAGAAAGGATGGTATGAAACCATTAACAATAACACAGCAGAAACCTATAATTTCATTTATATATGGGACTGAACTAAATGACTAAACAAACATAAAACAGAATCAGACATGTAAATGTAGAGAACAAATTGATGGTTGCCAGAATGGATGGGAGTGGGGGAATGGGCAATATGGGTAAGAGCTTTGAGGGATATAGCTCCCAGTTACGGAATGACTAAGTAATGGGCATAACAGGTAGAGCCCAGGGAATACACTCAACATTATCATAATAGCATTGTGTGGTAACAGATGATGCTATATTTATGGTGAGGGTAACATAAAGACTAGAGTTGTGGGATCACAATATTGTACACCTGAAATTAATGTAACATTGTGTATCAACTATACTTAAAAAAATAAGTAGTCATGACAAATATTTAAAAAAATCATAGTAAAGTGAAAAAATACAGGGACACCTGAGTGACTCAGTTAAGCATTTGACTCTGGATTTTGGCCCAGGTCATGATCTAATGCTTGGTGAGTTCCAGCCTCATGGAGGGCCCTGTGCTGACAGCATAGAGCCTCACTGGGATACATTCTCTCTCTCTCTCTCTCTCTCTCTCTCTCTCTCTCTCTCAAAATAATAAACTTTTTCAAAAAATAAAAAGCTATATTACTGCATTAAAATAAGGTACTATTTTAGTTTTCTATTGCTGTGTAAGAAATACCTCAAATTTAACACCTTAAAAAAACATCGATTTATTAGCTCACATTTCTGTATATCACGAGTCTGGCAATGGCATGACCTGATTCTCTACTCAAGGTCATCACAAGTTGGATATCAAACTATTTGCTGCAGGCTCTAGGGGTCCACTTCCACGCTCATTTTTGTTGATAGCAGAATTCATTTCTCTGAAACTGAGTCCCCTGTTGCCTATTGTCTGTCAGCTAAAGAGTGGGAAATGCTCTCAGCTCTTAGCATCCCCTCCATCTTCTAGCAGGTAATAATATATCAAATCCTTCCTATGCTTTGAATTTTTGATTTCTCCCATTTCTGACTTCTAGATTCTGATTTAAAGGGCTCAAAGATCAGCTGATTTGAGACCTTAATACTTCTGCAAAATTCCTTCACAGTACTAGGTAGATTAGCATTTGATTGAAAAACTGAGAGGTATGGGTACCGGTGACAGAAATCTTGAAGGCTGTCTTAGAAATCAGTCTATCACAAATCAAAAATAGAATGTATTTTTACCCCCATTTATGTATAAGTGAAGGAATACTTAAAAATTTTCACATATATGCATACTTTCTGTAAGGAGAGATTCAACACTGTTAACGGTTTATACATGTAAAATAATTTTAGGTGTGATTTTAATGTTCACCTTCTAATTATGAGTTTATGAATTTTTATATAATGAACATTACTACAATTATTACAAAGTGAACATACTTTGGAAGCCTTTCTAGAGGTTCATGTTTCCAGATATAAGAATCTCTTTTTAACAGATGTACCTATCAAATGATGTTACCAATATTATACTTTTAAACCAGAGACCATGTTGACAGTATCAGAACAACTTTATATAGAGGCACAAAAATACACTTAAAATTTTTGCAGTTTCTTTGAGCAGTTAAAATCCCATTTTGATTTATGCTCAATTGAGAATTAAAAGTTCAGATATTGATTTGCATAGGAAATTAGCAATTAAGTACCCATATAATTAACTTGCACCTGCCAATTGATGCAACAATTAAGTTTGCAGGTACCTTAAAAGAAACTTCTTGAAAATAATATGTTGTAGATGTTTGAAAGTACATATTTCTACACAGAGATACATGTGCCCATGAGAATGTTACCAACTACAGGGAGTATAACTGACAAAGGGCCCAGTCGCCATGGTTTGAAATGAATCAACAGGTTGGCACAGAGAGAACACTTTACATAGACTGCTTGCTTCCAGTGACTGAATGTAGTTGGGATACTAAGGCAGATCTGTGCTTGGGAGAGTCAACATTTCCACTGCTGGGTTTGGCTCATGGACTATATATGCAGAGGCCTTACTACATGTATGGGTAGAAATATGTCCCACCCCCCCCCCCCGGAGAAACGTGTTGAAATCCTAACCCCTAATGTCTGTGAATATGATTTTCTTAGAAATAGGTCTTTGCAATTGTACTCAATTTAAAATGCGGTCACACTGGATTAGAGTGAGCCCTAATGTAATGACTGGTGTCCTTTAAGAAGAGAGGCATTTTCAGACACAAAGGAAAGATGAACATGTGAAGACAGAGATACAAAATAAAGTGGTACAGCTACCAACCAAAGAATGCTAAGGATTGCCATCAACCACCAGAAGCTAGGAAGAGGCAAGGAACTATCCTCCCTAGAGCCTTCAGAGAAACCATGTCCCTGCCAAAGCCTTCATTTCAGACTTTAAGTCTCTAGAACTGTGAGGAAATACATTTCAGTTTAAGTGTGTTCTCACACCCAGTTTGTGATAATTTATTATGGTAGCTCTAGGAAACTAGTATAGCACCTAACCTTCCTTTCTTTTCTCCGTGATTCAGACTCAAATCTATATAGTGGTTTGACAACATTCTCAGCCTTACTCACCCCCTGCTCCATTACCTCTCGCATAGGTATTTCCCCTAATAACATCCTTATGTGATTAATTTCATTAGGACAACTGTTTTTAGAGATTCTAGATGAACACAGTGCCCTACACAGAAAATGAAGCAAACCATATTGGATTTCATGTTAAATAACATTTAATAACATAAATGCGGAATTACTGATTTGAACGTGTATTTACATTTCCCTGATTGTTACTGAGGTTGAATAGATCTACCTGTGTTGGTGGGCCATGAGGATGTGTATTAGAAATACACAGATTCCATGGCTATATCACAGGAGCTTGAGTCATGGTGGAAACAACCTGGATCGAGGAGTGGAGACACATGCACTCATGGAAACCACTGCAAGAAACAGATAAAAAAGGAAAGATACCTTGGATTCTTCTTTCTGTGCATCCTCAGTTTCTTGTTTAGCCAGTGTACCCATAGCCTGACATAAGGGAGCATGGGAAGCATAATTGGCAGAAGAAAGGCAAGGAATGGATCTGGCGCAAAAAAAGTAACCAGCAACTAGATTTTGCCCATTTTCTTTATGGTTTACTGGTCATATTTCTCTAATAATTTGCATGAAATTTTTACATGTTCTCAAAAGGTAGTTATAAAGTTGGAGTTGTCCTTGTCTCTAATTACTGTTTCTCTGTTTTACTGATATATAATTGACATATGTCACTATATAAATACAAGATAAACAGCATAATGACTTAAATATATTTTGAAATGATTACCACAAAAAGTTAACATCCATCAGCTTATGCTCTTTAAAAAAAAAGAAGAAAAATGTGTTTTTTCTTGTAGAGAACCTTGAAGATCTTCTGTCTTAGCAACTTTTAAATATAGCATACAATTTTGTGTTACATTTGTCATGTACCTTACGTCTCTAATTCTAAATAAATAATAAATGAAAGTTTATACCTTTTGAACACCTCTTCCAACTCCCCCACTCCTGCCTCTGGTAGCCACAAAAGTGATTCTTTCCGTGAGTTTGGCTTATTTTATTTTTGGAATTTCTTAGAGTCCGCATAAAAGTGAGACCATACATAGAGTTGTCTTTCTCTGTCGAACTTACTTCGTTTAGCATAATGCCCTCAAGGTCCGTTTTGTTGCAAATAATGGGTTTCCTTTATGGCTGAATGGTATTTCGTTGTATATATGTTCTATAACTTTTTTAACCATGTGTCTATTGAAGGACTCTTAAAATTTCTCCATGTTGTGGCTTTGTAAAGAATGGTGCAGTGAGCATGGAGGTGCAGGTATTTTTTTTTTTTTTTTTGATGTAGTGGGTTTTTTCGTTGAATATAATACCCAAAAGTGACATCACTGGATCATATGGCAATTTTATTTGTGGTGTTTTGAGGAAACACCATACATTTTTTTGCTTGTTTGTTTGTTTTTTATAGCAGTTGGGCTAATTTACAATTCCAGCAGTGCAAGAGGATTCCCTTTTCTTACCATCCTCTTTAGCATTTGTTATCTCTTGCTTTTCTGATGATAGCCATTCTGGGAGGCAAAGGGTGATATCTCCTTGTTTTGATGTGCATTCCTCTAATAATTAGCGAGGTTGAGCACATTTTCAAGTACCTGTTGGTCATTTGGATATCTTCTTTAGAGAAAAATGTCTACTGAGGTTTTTTTGCCAATTTTTCAATTGGATTGTTTTTCTTTGGTGGTTTGGTTTCTTTTTTTCTTTTTGTTATTTATTTTTTGCCATTGAGTTGCAGCAATTCTCTACATATTTTAGATATTAACCCCTTAACTGATACATGATTTGAAAATATTTTTCTTCTTCTGTAGATTGTCCCTTGATTTTGTTGGTTTCTTTTGCTGTGCAGAAGATTTTCCAACGAATAGAGTCCCACTTACTTATTTTTCATTCTGTTGCTTGTGCAGTATTATATCCAAAAATAAAATTGCCAAGATCTATGTCACAAAGATTTTTTTTCTGTTTTCTTCTAAGAGTTGTGTAGTTTCCAATATTACATTTAAGTCTTCAATCCATTTTGAATTAGTTTTTGTGAGTGATGTGAGATAAACTGGTTTCATTCTTTCATATATGAATATTCAATTTTCATAGCACCATTTATTGAAATGACACACTTTCCTCCATTGAGTTTTTGTGACTTTCTTTCAAATATTAGTTGATATATATTCACAGGTTTATTTCTGGGCTCTCAATTCTGTTTCATTGGACTATGTTTCGCTTGTTATGTCTGTTCGATACTATTTGATTACTATAGCTTTATAATATAGCTTCAAATCAGGACGTGTGATTCCTCCAGCTTTGCTTTTTTCTCAGGATTGCTTTGATTATTCAGGGTCTTTTGTAGGTTCATATAAATTATAGGATTTTTCCTCTTGTCCAGTTTTTACTTATTTATTTTCCAGTATACTTAACATATAGTGTCATATTACTTTCAAGTGTACAATATACTGATTCAACAATTCTATACAGTATTCACTGTTCATCATGGTGCTAATCATAAGAAGTATATTTTTTAATCCACTCTACATATTTTAACCACCCCCCTACCCCCATCTGCCCTCTGGTAACCATCAGTTTGTTCTGTTTATTTAAGAGGGTTTTTTTTGTGTGTGTTTTCTTTTTGTTGTTGTTCATTTGGTTCTTTTTAAAAATGTTTATTTATTTTCAAGAGAGTGTGAGTCAGGGAGGGGCAGAGAGAGAGGGAAACACAGAATCTGAAGCAAGCTCCAGGCTCTGAGCTGTCAGCACAGAGCCTGATGTGAGGATCAGACTCATGAAGCGAGAGATGATGACCTGAGCCAAAGTTGGACACTTAACTGACTGGGCCACCCAGGCGCTCCATTTTATTTCTTAAATTCCACATATTTCTAAGATCATATGGTATTTGTCTTTCTCTTACTTACTTCCTTATTTCACTTAGCATATACCCTCTAGGTCTATCCATGTTGTTTGAAATGGCAAGATTTTATTCCTTTTTGAGACTGAGTAATACTCCATTGTGTGTATGTATGTATGTGTACATGTATTTTTTAATGTGTATTTATTTTTGAGAGAGCATGAATGGGGGAGGGAGGAGAGAGGAGATAGAGGGGATACAAAGTGGGCTCCATGCTGATAGGAGAAAGCCCCACATGGGGCTTGAACTCACTAACCACAAGATCATGACCTGAGCTAAAGTCAGATGTTTGACCAATTGAGCCACCCAGATGGTGGACAGATTGACAGACAGATGGTGGGGTGGTTCTATATTTTGCCAATTGTAAATGCTGCAATAAACATAGAGATGTGTGTATATTTTTAAATTAGTTTTCCAATTTGAGGAGTAAATACCTGTACTGTAATTACTGAAGAGTATGGCAATTCTATTTTTAATTTTTTGAGGAATCCCCATACTGTTTCCCACAGTGGCTGCACCAGTTTTCATTCTCCAACAGTGCACAAAGATTCCTTTTACTCTACTTCTTCTTGTAGTTAGGATTTTAGCTGTTCTGACCAAGTGTGAAATGATACCTCATTGTGATTTTGATTTATATTTCCCTGATGATGACTGATGTTGAATATCTTGTCATGTGTCTGTTGGCCATCTGGATGTCTTCTCTGGAGAATGTCTGTTCATGTACTCTGCCCATTTTTTAATTGGATTGTTTGTTTTTTGGGTGTTGTAGAAGTTCTTCATATATTTTGAATATTCTCTTTATTGGATATTTCATTTCCAAGTATCTTCTCCCATTCAATACATTGTCTTTTTGTTGTGTTTATTGTTTCTTTTGTTGTGCAGAGGCTGTTTATTTTTTTAATTTTTTATTGTTTAAAATTTACATCCAAATTAGTTAGCATATAGTGAAACAATGATTTCAGGAGTAGATTGCTTAATGCCCCTTACTCTTTTAGCCCACACCCTTCACAACCCATCCAGTAACCTTCTCTATGTTCTCCATATTCAAGAGTGTCTTCTGTTTTGTCCCCCTCCCTGTTTTTATATTATTTTTGTTTCCCTTCCCTTATGGTCATCTGTTTTGTCTCTTAAAGTACTCATATGAGTGAAATCGTATGATATTTGTCTTTCTCTAATTTCACTTAGCATAATACCCTCCAGTTCCATCCACATAGTTGCAAATGGCAAGATTTCATTCTTTTTGCTTGCCCAGTAATACTCCATTGTATATATACACCACATTTTCTTTATCCATCCATCCATGGATGGATCCATTCATCCATGGATGGGCTCTTTCCATACTTTGGCTATTGTCGATAGTGCTGCTATAAACATGGGGGTGCATGCACCCCTGTATCCCTTGGATAAATACCTAGTAGCGCAATTGCTAGGTCATAGGGTAGTTCTATTTTTAGTTTTTTTGAAGAACCTCCATACTATTTTCCAGAGTGGCTGCACCAGCTTGCATTGCCACCAACAATGCAAAAGAGATCATCTTTCTCAGCAGCCTCGCCAACATCTGTTGTTGCGTGTCGCTGTCCAGTTTTCCCAGCACTACTTGGTGAAGAGACTATTCCATTGGATATTCTTTCCTGCTTTGTCAAAGATTAGTTGGTCATAAGTTTGTGGGTCCAGTTCTGGGTTCTCTATTCTGTTCCATTGATCTGAGTGTCTGTTTTTGTGCAGTACCACACCATCTTGATGATTACAGCTTTGTAGTATAGCTTGAAGTCTGGGATTGTGATAAGGCTGTTTATTTTGACACAGTCCCAGTACTTTCGCTCTTGTTTCTCTGCCTAAGGGATACATTATCTAGACAAAGGCTGCTATCTCTTGGTCTCAGAAATGACTACCTGTCCTCTCTCCTAGGATTTTTATGGTTTCAGATCTCACATTTAGGTATTTAATCAATTTTGAATTTATTTTTGTGTATGGTGATAGAAAGTGGTCTAGTTTCATTCCTTTGCATCTAGCTGTCCAGTTTTCCCAGCATCACTTGCAGAAGAGAGCATCTTTTTCCCATTGCATAGTCTTGCCTCTTTGTAAAAGATTAATTGGCCATACAATTATGGTTTTATTTCTGTGCTATTATATTTCATTGATCTAGGTGTCCATTTTTGTTTCAGTATCATGCTATTTTGATAACTACAGTTTGTTAATATATTTTATTATCTAGGATTGTGAAACCTTCAGTTTTGTTGTTCTTTTTCAAGATCGCTTTGGTTATTCAACATACGTTGTGGTCCCATAGAAATTTTAGGATTGTTTGTTCTACTTCCATGAAAAATATTGTTAATATTTTGATAGGGATTGCAAAATCTGTGGATTGCTTTGGGTGGTATGGACATTTTAATAATATTTGTTCTTCTAATACAAGAGTATAGAACAGCTTTCCCTTTGTGTCATGTTCAGTCTGTTTTATCAGTGTTTTATAGTTTCAAAGTACAGGTCTTTTGCCAAGTTTATTCCTAGGTTTTTTATTATTTTTGGTGCAATTTGAAGTGGTGCATTTCAATAAAAGATATATACATCTTTTATTATTTTTGGTGCAATTTTCTTTATTTGTCTTTCTCCTACTTCATTATTAGTGTATAGAAAGGCAATTGGTTTATGTATGTTGATTTTATATCCTCTGACCTTACTAAATTAATTTATCAATTCTAGTGACTTTCTGGAAGAATGTGTAGGATTTTTTATGTATAGTTTTATGTTATCTGCAAATACTGAAAGTTTTACTTCTTCCTTACCAATTTGGATCCATTTTATTTCTTTTTGTTTTCTGATTGCTGTGGCTAGGACTTGTAGTACTATGTTCAAAAAAAGTGGTGAAAATCGACATCCTTGTCTTGTTTCTGACCTTAGGGGGAAAGCTCTTTATTTTTCCCCAGTGGGTATGATGTTAGCTGTGGGTTTTTCGTATAAGGTCTTTATTGTGTTGATGTATGTTCCCTCTAAACCTACTTGGTTTAGGGGTTTTATCATGAGTGGATACTTTATTTTGTCAGATGTTTTTCTGCATCTATTAAAATGATTTTTTGAATTTTATCTTCTCTCATTAATGTATCAAACTGATGTAGTAGAATTATTGGATCATGTGGTATCCTATTTTAATTTTTTGAGGAACTTCCTTATTATTTTCTACAGTGACTATAACAATTTATATTGCTACCAACAGTGCAAGAGAGTTCATTTTTCTCCATATCATCACCAGTATTTGTTGTTTCTTGTCTTGTTGATGCTAGCTATTTTGACTGGTGTAAGATTATATCTATTTGTGGTTTTGATTTGCATTTCCCTGACAGCTAGTGATGTTGAGCATGTTTTCACGTGTCTTTTGGCTGTCTGTATGTCTACTTTGGAACCATGTCTATTCAGATCATCTGACCATTTTTAATCAGACTATTTGTGGGTTTTTTGGTGTTAACTTGTACATGTTCTTTATATACTTCAGACGTTAACCTCTTATTGAATATATCATTTGCAAATACCTTCTCCCATTCACTAGGAGGCCTTTTCATTTTGTTGATGTTTTCCTTTCCTGTACAATTTTAATGATATTTTTAATTAGTTTCTACTTAAGGAGAGTAAATTTCCCACTTGTATGTTGTATATCATAAGCACAGAAGTCCATAACTTAAGGGTTTGCCCTTGGTGTAATGCATTCTGTGATTTTGGACAAAAGAATAATGACATCTTTATACCATTATATTATCATACAGAAGATTTTCAGTGCCTTAAAATTCCTCTGTGCTCTACCTATTCAGTACCAGGCAACTACTCATCTTTTTCTTCTCTCCAAAGTTTAGCTTTCCCCAGAATGTCCTATCTTTGGAATCATACAGTGTGTAGTCTTTTCAGATTGCATTTTGTCACTTAGTAATATGCACTTAAAGATCATGTATTTTCATGCTTTTTGGGTGAGCCCTCTTTGGCAATGAGTAACATGAAATTGTCTGAATGTACTACAGTTTATATTTCCATTCACTTACCAAAGGACATCTTGGTTGCTTCCAGGTTTTGGTAATTAAAAAAAAAGCTATAAACATCCATGTGCACTGTTGGTATGGGCATGTTTTTAATTCTTTACTGTCTATACCAAGAAGTGTAATTGCTAGATGATATTGCCATAGTATGTTTAGTTGTGTAAGAAACTACCAAACTGTCTTTCAAATTACCTATATACTTTAGTATTCCCACTAGCAATGAATGATATTTCCTGTAGCTCCACATTCCTGTCACCATTTAGTGTTGTCAGCAATCTGGAATTTGGCCATTGTAATAGTTGTTTGGACATACCTCTTTGTGGAAATTTGCATTTCCTTAATGATATAGGATATGGAGTATCTTTTCAAATGCTTGTCATCTATCTTTGGTGAGGTGTCTGTTAAGATCTTTGCTTATATTTAACTTGGGTTGTTTTCTTATCATTGAATTTGAAGGGTCATTTAGGTATTTTGGACAACATTCCTTTATCAGATGTGTCTCCTGCAAATATCTTCTCCCAGTCTGTCAATTGTATTCTCTTTTGTCTGACAATGTCCTTTACAGAGAAAAAAAATTTAATTTTAAGTAATTTGAGCTTTTCAATTTTTTATTTCATGGATCATGCCCTTGGTATTATATCTTAAAAAGAAAAACACCAAAAAAAACCCAAAGTTGTCTAGACTTTCTTCTGTGTTAACTTCCAGGGGTTTTATATTCTCATATCTTACATATAGTTCTATGATTCATTTTGAGTTAATTTTGGGAAGAGTGTGAAGTTCATAGATCATTTCTTTTGAATGTGGATGTCTAGTTGTTCAAGCACCATTTGTGGGAAAGGCTGTTTTTGTGCCATTTTATTATTTTTGTTCCTTTATCAAAGATCTGATGACTATATTTATATAGGTCTACATCTGGGCTATTGTTCATTTGCTCTGTTTGTCCAATCTTTCACCAATACCATAATATCTTGATTACTGTTGCTTTATAGGAAGACAAAGTTGAATAGTGTCAGTCGTCCAACTTTGTTTTTCTCTTTCCATTTGGGATGTCAATTCTGAGTCCCTTGCATTTCCCTCTAAACTTTAGAATCAGAGGATCAATATCCACTAGCTTTTTGATTTGGATTGCATTAATTTTATAGATCACATTGAGAGGTACTGAAATCTTGATCATATTGAGGCTTCCTACTCATGAATATGGAATATCTATTTACATAGTTTTGCTTTGATTTCTTTGATCAGAATCTTGTAGTTTTCTTCATATAAATTTTGTACATGTTTTGTTATATTTATACCCAAGTATTTCATTATGGAGGTTCAAATTAAAATGATACTGTGTTTTTAATTTGAAATTCTACTTGTCCATTACTTGTATAAATGAAGGTGATTGACTTTTGTACATTAACCTTCTCTCATACAATCTTGCTATAATTAATTATTAGTACCAGGACTTTTTTCCCCCTCTGTTTGATTCTTTCTGGTGTTCTATATAAATATATCATTGGCAAAAAAAAAAAAAAAATGACAGCTTTCTCACAATTATATATTATGTTAGCTGTAAGTTTTTTATAGATAGGTTTTCAAGTTGAAGAATTCCCCTCTCTTCCTACCTTACTAAGAGCTTTTATTTTATCATAAAGGATATTGAATTTTGTCAATATCCATTATGCCTCTGTAGACATGGCCATGCGATTTTTCCTGTCTGTCAATGGGGTGGATTACAGTAGTTGGTTTTTGAATGTTGAACCAGCCTTGCATGCCTGAGATAAATTCTACTTTGTCATGGTATATAATTATTTTTGTACATTGTTGGGTTTGATTAGCTCCTACTTAGTTGAGAATTTTTCCATCATTTCCCCTATCTGGGCCTGGTGCTTGCTATTTTGGAAACTTATTATTAATTCAGTATCTTCAATAAATAAAGGCTATTCAGATTGTCTATCCTTGGGTATTTTAGCAAATTGTGTCATTCAAAGAACTGGTCCATTTCTATCAAATTTGTGGGCAAAGGGTTCATAATATAGTATGCCTTTTTTATCTTTTTTAGTGTCTTTGAGATGCATGTTGCTTTCTTCTCTTTCATTTTTGATGTTACTAATTTGAGTTTCCTTTTTTTTTCATATTTAGCTTGACTAGAGGTTCATAAATTTTATTGACCTTTTCAAAGAACTAGCTTTTGATTTTATTAACATTTTCCATTGATTTCCTGATTTTAATTTCATTGATTTATGCTCTACATTTAATTATCATTTCCTTCTTATTTTAGATTTTTTTTTCTGGTTGCCAAGGTTGGAAATTTACATTGATTTTAAGTTTCCTCATTTTTAATATGTGCATTCAATGCTATAAATTCCCCTCTAAGCACTGCTTTCACATTATCCCACAAACTTCAATGTTACATTCTCATTTAGTTTAAAATAATTTTAAGTTTTTTCTTGAGATTTTTGACCCATTAGCTATTTAGAAGTGTTTTGGTTAATCTCCATATATTTTAGGATTTCCCAGCAATAGTTCCATCATTGACTTTTTAGTTTAATTCCACTCTGGTCTGAGAACAAATATTGTATGATTTCTATTGTTTTTAATTGTTAAGGTGTGTTTAGGAACCAGAATGTTGTCTGTCTTGGAGAATATTCTATGTGAGCTTAAGAAGAAGGTTTACTCCTCTGTTGTCAGATATAGTAGTGTATAGATACCAATTTTATTCAGAAAATCAATGATGGTGTTGAATCTAACTTTGTCTTCACTGATTTTCTGCCTGCTGGAATTGTCCATTTAGGACAAGGGGGTATTGAAGTCCCCAACTATGACAGTGGGAATACCTATTTTTTTTCTTGCACTTCTATCAGGTTCTGCCTGATATTTTGATGCTCTTTTGTTAGGTGCATACATGTTAAGAATTACTATGTCTTCTTGGAGAATGGACATTTTAGCATTATGTAGTGCACTATTTATCCCTAATAACTTTCCTTGCTGAAGTCAGCTATGTCTGCAGTTAATAGAGATATTTCTGATTTCTTTGGATTAGTGTCAGGATGCTATATTACTTATTTTTTTTAGATGCAGAAAATATTTACTAAATGACTTCTTTTTAGGTGGCACAGGATACATGATTATGACTATGAGTGGCAAAATTCTTGTTTTCATGAAGCTAAGACATTTTTGGAAAAGACAGGTAAAATCAAATAGGAAAAGGAAGGACACAGCAGGAGAAAGCCATGACTTCAGAACTTGTATTGGCTTTTGAAGAAGCAGAATTTAAAATTCAGGAAGAATCTAGGCTAATAGAGATCTAAACCCATTTACATTTTGTTATGTTCTGTGAATGAACACCAAAGAGGAGATTTGAGATCCTAGTGATATTTTAACTTCATATGGAAATTGGATTAGATCCCAGGATGAGAGTACAAGAATTGGTGTGAACAAAATTCATATGGGTTATTCATCTATGTAAGACACCATTGCTCAGAAAAATTAACACAAAATACAGTTTTTACACAGTTAATATTTATCCAAATATTAAAAAGTGCTGATGCACATTTTTGTGAATTGCTTGTTTTCATTTCTGCTCATTTGCCTTGTCTCTCAGTGATATGGTCCTTTGGACTTTCCTTCCTTCCTTCCTTACTTTTTTTTTCTTTCTTTCAATGAAAGTAACATTTTTTTTTTTATTCCAGGACTCAAGGCTTTTAATATGGTGTTCCCTCAAAGACAGGAGGAAGATGGTGGGAGGGCCATGGAAAGAAGCTGGGGTCTGGCATTAGGTCTGTCCACTAGGTTAGGGGGCACAGAGAGAATGGTAGCTTTGGGGTCTGTATAGATACATCCTCCAGCTCCGCATCTGGTTTAGCCAGGATGGATAAGTGACCAGAAAGCACACTAATTTCTGAGCCCAAATCCAGCCTCAGGGATATCCATCCATTCCATAAATTTCTCTTGAGCATCTTACTCTATGCCAAGGACAGAGCTAGATCTTGGGGACCTCTTCTCCTTCATTTAGCAAACACCTAGCATTTATTCTGCATGAGCACAGGGCAAATGCAGGCCATACTCTTGGGGCATTTCTCTTCCTGTCTTGCCTTGTGGTGACCCATTTACCTAGCTTTGTCCCTCCCTGGTCCCTCAGCACCTAGGGTTAAGGACCTTGTCTGAGAGATTCTGGAACCTGAGAGCTTGGCATACAAGAATTGAAGAAAAGAGAACTGACTTAAAGTAAAATGGACCCAAACTTGACTTCAAGAGGCCACACTCAAGGCATTGAGAGTCTGACCATTAACATATAGTATGAAAAGTCTGTCCAGAGGACAAAACGAGCTCACATGTGGAGAGAGTGCTTATCTCACAGTAGGTATTGAATTAATATTTTTAAGTCCACACTCTTGGAAAACTCAACCTTATCTCTCAGGATCCTGGCCCAGTGCTCTCTGCTTTGGGGAACATTACCTTTATCTCCTGTTGTAGTAGACACTGCTGTTGCTTCACTCAAATCTCCATCAACAAGGTGGCATACCACCTCCCGGCTTCTGTGAGTGGTGGCTGCTAACAGCTCCCAGCTGCACCTTTCCACTGAGAATGGCTTTCAGCTAACAGGAGCCACCCCAGGGAATTTCTGGGACATTACACTCTTCCTATGGGATGGTGGAACAACCCTTCCAATATTGCTTATGCTCCAGAGCAATCAGGCTGTGAGACTGTGGCTAGACTTTTACTGAAACCACATCCTTGAATGACTTCTTTTCTTTTCTTTTCTCTCTTGTTCTCAGTGCTTTTCTTAGGGCATGGGGATAGGACCTGTGGGAAGAAAGAGCTGCACTGGGGTTTTAAAGAGAAACTAATTATATACTTTTTAGTTAGTGGCAGTTAGGGATAGTCTAAGTCTCCAAGGATTTGTGCAGGTTAAAAGTAAGGTCTTCAGGACCTTGGAGAGCTAGCTATTGTCAAGATAAGGTTATCCCTTATTATCTAGTAAAATATCAGTCATTAAACCCTTTAGGAATGTCATGTCCTATATATCTCAGTTATACATCAGTGGGCCACATGTTGTAAGATCACTAATTTTTGGTTACATTCCTCTTCCTTCATTCTCTTTTATTTAAATAAATGTTAGTTAACATATAGCGTAATAATGATTTTAGGAATAGAATTCACTGGTTCATTACTTACATGTAACACCAAGTGCTCATCCAAACAAGTGCTCAACTTAATGCCCCTCACCCATTTATCCCATCTGCCCACCTAACACCCTGCCAGCAACCCTTACTCTGTTCTTTGTATTTAAGAGTGTCTTACAGTTTGTCTCCCTTTCTGTTTTTATCTTATTTTTGCTTCCCTTCCCTTAGGTTCATCTGTTCTTTTCTAAAATTCCACATATGTGTGAAATCATAGAACATTTGTCCTTCTCTTATTTCACTTCCTATAATACACTCTAGTTCCATCCACATTGTTGCAAATGGAAAGATTTCATTCTTTTTGATCTCCAAGTAATATTCCATTTTATATACACACCATATCTTCTTTATCCATTTATCAGTCAACGGACATTTGTGTTCTTGCCACAATTTGCCCATTGTTGATAGTGCTGCTATAACTATTGGGTTGCATGTGCTCATTCAAATCATCATTTTTGCATCCTTTAGAATAGTACCTAGTTATGCAATTGCTGCGTTGTCTGGTAGCTCTACTTTTAATTTTATGAGGAAACTCCATACGGTTTTCCAGAGTGACTGCACCAGTTTGCATTCCCACCAGCAGTGCAAAAGGGTTCCCCTTTCCCAACATCCTCACCGACATCTATTGTTGCCTGGGTTGTTAATTTTAGCCATTCTGACAGGTGTGAGGTGCTATCTCATGGTGGTTTTGATTTGCATTTCCCTGATGATGAGTGATGTTAGGTATCTTTTCATGTGTCCTTTTAGCCATCTGGATGTCTTGTTTGGAGAAGAGTCTATTCATGTCTTTTGCCCATTTCTTCACTGGATTATTTGTTTTTGGGGTGTTGAGTTTGATAAGTTCATAGATTTTAGATACTAACCCTTTATCCATTATGCCACTTGCAAATATCTTCACTCATTCCATCAGTTACCTTTTAGTTTTGCTGATTGTTTCCTTCGCTGTGCAGAAGCTTTTTATTTTGATGAGGTCCCAATAGCTTGTTTTTACTTTTGTTTCCCTTGCCTCTGGAGACATGTCAAATAAGAAGTTATTGCAGTAGAGGTCAAAGAGGCTGTTGCCTGTTTTCTTCTCAAGGATTCTGATGGCTTCCTGTCTTCGGTTTAGGTCTTTCATCCATTTTGAGTTTCTTTTTGTGTATAGTGTAAGAAAGTGGTCTAGATTCATTCTTCTGCATGTTGCTGTCCACTTTCCCCAACACCATTTGCTGAAGAGACTATCTTTTTTCCATTGGATATTCTTTCCTGCTTTGTCAAAGATGAGTTGGCCATACATTTGTGGGTCCATTTCCTTTTATTTTTAATGTTTATTTATATTAGAGAGAGAGTGTGTGAGTGGGGGAGGAGCAGAGAGAATCTGAAGAAGTCTCCAGGCTCTTAGCTATCAGCACAGACCCCAACACAGGGCTTGAACCCACAAGCTGTGACATCGTGACTTGAGGCGAAGTCAGACACTTAACCGACTGAGCCACCCAGGCGCCCCATGTAGGTCCATTTCTGGGTTCTCTCTTCTGTTCCATTAACCAATGTGTCTGTTTTTGTGCCAGTACCACATTGTCTTGATGATTACAGCTTTGTAATATACCTTGAGGTTTGGGATTGTGATGCCTACAGCTTTGGTTTTCTTTTTCAACATTACTTTGGCTATTTGGGGTCTTTTGTGGTTCCATACCAATTTTAGAATTATTTCTTCCAGACCTGTGAAGGATACTGGTGATCTTTTGATAGGGATTGCATTGAATATGTAGATTGCTTTGGGTAATATCAACATTTTAACGATATTTGTTCTTATAATGCATGAGCATGGAATGTTTTTCCATTTTTTTGTGTCCTCAATTTCTTTCATGAGCTTTCTATAGTTTTCATTGTATAGATCTTTCACCTTTGGTTAGGTTTATTCCTATGTATTTTATGGGTTTTGATGCAATTACAAATGGGATCAATTTCTTGATTTCTTTTTCTGCTGCTTCATTATTGGTGTATTGAAATGCAAATGATTTCTGTATGTTGATTTTATATTCTATGACTTTGCTGAATTCATATATCAGTTCTAGCAGTTTTTTGTGTGGAGTTTTTTTGGGTTTTCCATGTAAAGTATCATGTCATGTGAAGAGTGAAAGTTTGACTTCCTCCTTTCCCATTTGGATGCCTTTTATTTTTGTGTTTCTGATTGCTGACGCTAGGACTTCCAACACTATGTAGAATAACAGTGGTGAGACTGGCCATCTGTGTCATGTTCCTGACCTTAGGGAGAAAGCTCTCAGTTTTTTCCCATTGAGGATGATATTGCCTGTGGGTCTTTCATGTATGGCCTTTATGATCATGAGGTATATTCCTTTTATCCCTATTTTATTTAGAGTTTTTTATCAAGAAAGTATGCTGTGTTTTGTCATATGCTTTCTTTGCATTTTTTGAGAGGATCATGTGATTCTTATCCTTTCTTTTATTAATGTGATGTATCACATTGATTTGTGGATATAGAAAGAGCCCTGCATCCCAGGAATAAATCCCACTTGATTGTGGTGAATAATTCTTTTAATGTATTGTTGTATCTGGCTTGTTAGATGTAAAAATCCTCAACAAGTTACTATGTTCATCAGGGAAATTGGTCTGTAGTTCTTTTTAGTGGGGTCTTTGGTTTTGGAATCAAAGTAATGCTGACCTCGTGGAATGTGTTTGGAAAATTTCCTTCCATTTCTATTTTTAGGAATAGCTTCAAAGGAGTAGGTAGCAGTGATTTGCCCTACTTCCTCCCCTCTTTTATGGATCCAAGAAGAGTTGTTGATTTTCCTTCTGTACTTTTTAGTTAAGATGGAGTGTCAACTTCCAGCCTCCTTACATGTGGAACTGAAAGTCCTAATGCTTAATTTGAATTTTACACAGCCTCATCTCCCACCACAAACCTACCTTCCATATACATTATAACCAGGTTCTGGCTTTTCGACTGTTTTATATAACTAAAATTATCTTCCCATCCTTCACTTTTAAATGACCAGTTGGAATATTCTCTCTTCAGAACAGTTCTGTATAATCCCTTAAAAAGTCTACCTCAAAAGTCCTCTGTACATATCTGCACCAAGAAATATTTTGTAATGCATTATTATCTCTTTATGTATCTGTTCCATTAAGCTCTAATTGTCTTGAGGTGTGACTCATTATCTTTTCTATCATCACTCAAGAATACTTAATGAATGGATAATGGTTACTCTGATGATTTGGACTTTGAACTATAAGATGAAAGTGTGACCTGGCTTCTCACTCCATTACAACTCTATGAAGTAAGATAACAGGGGTTACCCGAGGTCCATTCCCTGGCTAGGAGAGACCTTATGTAACACAGATTACTTGTCAAGTCATAAACATACAAGTTATGACAAAAGGATAATGGTTAACATCAGACTATGACTTCCTAAATATCAAGACATTTTGTGCTTTAGAGGGAAGCAGATATTCTTTGGAAGAAGTCTTTCTAATGAATTATCAAAGCTAGCCAAGATTGTCAATATTATTTGAGCAAGAAATTATTTGGAAGAATATGAGTTCTTAAGTATTCTCAAAGTCCTCTTATTCTTGGAGCAGGAGAGATTATAAAAGGCTGTTTGTCCTTAACCATTTGCCTTCCGAATTGTGGCACAACCCTAAGGGAGAGCTATATTTGCACACCCTGGGCTAAGTTAAGTGATCACATGTCACTGTATAATCATGATATTCCATTCACACTGAAATTACTGTACTTCATAGTTGTCAATTTCTCCTAAGAATCTGATGCTTAGTTATCACTTACTCCTACTTCCTAACACAGTTCCAGGCAAAATATTGGAACTCATTAATATGCATTAGATTAAAACATCAGGTAATACTGTAAAATTTAAGATAATAGACCAAGGATTATAAAATCTACCTACCTACTTAAACATTAAAAAATGAGAATTCCTAAAGGTTACAGTGAAAATTTATACCTTCACCCTACATGAGTCTAGTACTTTTTGCCTGTATGCATTGGTTAGAGTGCTTAAAGTTAACATATTCTAGTCTTAGCACAAAAAATATTCAAAATAACAATGCATGGAGGGAAAAAACACTGTATAAGCCACACTCTCTTCAAAAGTTGACACAAAGGCTCCAATCCAGAAATATTTTTTTTAATTTATATATGACATTTATTGTCAAATTGGTTTCCATACAACACCCAGTGCTCATCCCAAAAGGTGCCCTCCTCAATACCCATCACCCACCCTCTCCTCCCTCCCACCCCTCATCAACCATGAGTTTGCTCTCAGTTCTCAACAGTCTCTTATGCTTTGGCTCTCTCCCACTCTAACCTCTTTTTCATTTTTTTTTTTCCTTCCCCTCCCCCATGGGTTCCTGTTAAGTTTCTCAGGATCCACATAAGAGTGAAACCATATGGTATCTGTCTTTCTCTGTATGGCTTATTTCACTTAGCACCACACTCTCCAGTTCCATCCACGTTGCTACAAAAGGCCATATTTCATTTTTTCTCATTGCCACGTAGTATTCCATAGTGTATATAAAACACAATTTCTTTATCCATTCATCAGTTGATGGACATTTAGGCTCTTTCCATAATTTGGCTATTGTTGAGAGTGCTGCTATGAACATTGGGGTACAAGTGCCCCTATGCATCAGTACTCCTGTGTCCCTTGGATAAATTCCTAGCAGTGCTATTGCTGGGTCATAGGGTAGGTCTATTTTTAATGTTCTGAGGAACCTCCACACTGCTTTCCAGAGCGGCTGCACCAATTTGCATTCCCACCAACAGTGCAAGAGGGTTCCCGTTTCTCCACATCCTCTCCAGCATCTAGAGTCTCCTGATTTGTTCATTTTGGCCACTCTGACTGGCGTGAGGTGATATCTGAGTGTGGTTTTGATTTGTATTTCCCTGATGAGGAGCGACGCTGAACATCTTTTCATGTGCCTGTTGGCCATCCGGATGTCTTCTTTAGAGAAGTGTCTATTCATGTTTTCTGCCCATATCTTCACTGGGTTATTTGCTTTTCGGGTGTGGAGTCTGGTGAGCTCTTTATAGATTTTGGATACTAGCCCTTTGTCCGATATGTCATTTGCAAATATCTTTTCCCATTCCGTTGGTTGCCTTTTAGTTTTGTTGGTTGTTTCCTTTGCTATGCAGAAGCTTTTTATCTTCATAAGGTCCCAGTAATTCACTTTTGCTTTTAATTCCCTTGCCTTTGGGGATGTGTCGAGTAAGAGATTGCTACGGCTGAGGTCAGAGAGGGCAAGACTCACTTCTAAATCTTAAAACTTCAGAAAAGCCTGTTTTAATCTCAGTCAGAAGAGATCAGTCCCAAAATTCTTTGAGCATAAATTACTTACATGTCTGTCTTTCCCCAAATATTCTGAGATTGTTAGGACAGAGAATGTTTTATTCATATTTTAATGAGCACAGCTTAAAAAATATACACACCTATTATATAGTAGGTGCTAAATATGCACACAAGAAATCATGAAGAAATTGGGTATGTGGAATAGTTACTAGAAATGTCTAATAGGTAAAGAAAGTTTAAGAAAATCATACATGAGTACATGAGTGGTTTCCGCCAAGAGGAGAAACTGCCTTCACTTTATAAAAAGAAACTAGGACCATTTTTACTATAACCTCTTACACAGAATGGCCCCATAAATGAGAGACAACCAGACTCTAATTACCTAGGCATAACAAAATGCAGTTTGACTGAAAAGGTGAATATATCCATTTTCCCTTTATAGCAACAAGCATAACAAAAGAGGTAGATTTAAGAGGAACACACTTACAATATGCCCTAACATTCTTGACCATGTAAAATTTCTGTACCTCCTTTTATACTCTAGAAAATATTAAGGAAATATCCAATGAACAAATGGTCTATTGTAGTAAAAAATAATCTTGTTCAGAGTTCACACTGAGTATCTTTTCATCAGAAATTATATAGCAGCACAATTAAAATGAAATACTAATTGTAACAAGAAAAGATGGTGGCTGCAGAATATAACTCAGTCTTAATAGATTTTCTAATGCCTTTCTTTATATCAAAGGGGAGTAGCCCTTTAGCCAATAAAGTAAATTTTCTGATCTCCAAATGGGTACTTTATCCTCATTCAGGCTGATATTGCAGCGACATCATGAATTTCTCAGACAGCTTTGTGAATCAGCAGAGTATTTCAGAGGAGAGCACGGACTGCTAAAAGCAAAGTCGTTATTTTTTAAACAGCCTTTAAACTAGTAGATGAAACAATTCATTTTGGGTCAAGGATGCATTGGCTCCAGCAACCTGGAAGAACAGAGAGGGCTGAACCAGTTGGGAAGGAATAGAATGATGTTACTGTATCAGCCAAACCTCAAATTATATAGTTTTTCAGGTCAAACACTTTTGACTTTTTTTTTAAACTATTCATGTCTATAATTCTTATTTCCAAAGAGTTTAAACCTTAATATTCCATGAACTATCACCCTATATTTCCAAAGAATCTTTGAAAAACCATTAACTAATTTGCTCATAATAAACTTTGAGGTCTAGAAAAAAAAAGCTGTATTATTCTGTATTTAAATAACCACCATAAAAAAGGAAATGAAGGCAAGAAAATGTATACTTCCTAATGCATCCATTCAACAAATGTTCCAAGTGCTACCACACGCTAGGCACTGTACTGGGAAAACTGAATTAATAAGATATAGTCTGTTTCCTCACTCCTAGTTATTCCAAGGATAATGACAGTGTTTGGAAGCCAAGTTTATTGAACTCAAAATATTCCCATACTTCTTCTGATGCATTTCTGTGTGTTTTTTTAATGTTTTCATGGGTTAAAAGTTAGATTAAGTCTGACTCAGAGTCTGAAATAGTTAAGTATAGACTTAGATATTGTTTACTTTTGACATTTTATTGATGTAAAACATTTTACTTTGAAACCTCTTCTTCATGAAGCAGTATCTTTAAATAATGTTCCACTGCATAAAGAACAGGGTTGAGAGTAAAGCATGGGTAATTTGTTAAAATATCAATGGTAAAATTGTATTAAGGAGAAACATTTTCTTACATAGAATTTTCCTATATGAGTGGCAAGTATGTTGATTCATTCTATGACTATGTGTGTCCTTCAATATGTGTGTATTTTGGGGTTTATTCACTCATGTTTATATCTCAAATGGACAGTTTAAAAACCAGATTTCCTGTGGTCACAGACAAATCTGTTTTCAAATCATTATTCTACAGTTTTAATGTTGTCTGCCACCAAGCTTTTAACCTAACCTGAAATAAAATTTGCACTGAACGATGTTTATTCTTCAGATTACTGAATTTTATTCATAATTGTCATATCTATGCATCATCTATACCAGGATTTGTTTTCAACTCAATCCCAAATAGAAACCAGATTAATATTATAGATATGTATATATGTACACATTCTATTAACCAAAATTAATATACAACCATAAATATGTAACATTTAAGCCAAGAATCGACAAACCTTTTCTATAAAGATCCAGGTAAGCAATAATTTAGGTTTTTCAGGACATGCACTCCTCATTGCAAATACTCAACGCTTTGTATATTCTAGTGTAATTGCAGCCATAGACATTATGCCAACAAATAGACATGGTTGTGTTCCAGTAACACTGTGTTGTTTTTATCATCAATCTTAAAACCACCACTGATAAGCATACTATTATTTGCTAAACAATACTTTAATGTAATTCTTGGGAGTTATGATGGTGGATATGGCCCTTTCTATTCCTGGAATTCCTACTTCTGTAGGTGTGATGAGTTTTTAACAAGTTCTTTTTATTTGTTTATTTTTCAGAGAAAGCATACAAGCAGGGGAAAGGCACAGAGGGAAAGAGAATCTTAAGCAGGCTCCATGCTCAGAATGGAGCCTGAGTCAGGACCTGATCCAGTCCATGGCCTTGGGATAATGACCTGAACTGAAATCAAGAGTCAGAGGCTCAACTGACTGAGCCACCCAGGCACCCCCAGTTTTCGGCGAGTTCTGCACAACGGTAAGGCCGTTGAAAAAACCCATGCTCATATTTAGAAAGAACAAAGCATAGTTTACAAATTAGCTCCTTGAAAGATTCTTAAGAATGCATGATATGAGTTGGGGGGGGGGGTGTGTTTAGAAATCTTAGGATAAAATTTTTGTCATATCTATGTATCATCTTTAGCAGTATTTGTCTTCTTTTTTATTAAATTTTTTCAATGTTTATTTATTTTTGAGACAGAGAGGGACAGGGCATGAACGGGGGAGGGTCAGAGAGAAGGAGACACAGAATCCAAAGCAGGCTCTGAGCTGTCAGCACAGAGCCCGACGTGGGGCTCAAACCCACAAACCATGAGATCATGACCTGAGCCGAAGTCAGACGCTTAACTGATTGAGCCACCCAGGTGCCCCGTACCAGTATTTGTTTTCAACTCAAATTCCAAATAATAGTAACCAGATTAATATTCTAGATGTGTTCTTTCTCCTCACATTTACTGCATTTATTAATAAAATGTGTGTGTTGGCTACGCTTTGTATCTTCACTTCTGAAATGCATGCTTATTTGTGCAAAGGATCTTGAATATCTATTCTTGTTTCTTATTCCTTCTTACATATAGCAATTTCCTGATAAAATTTTATTGATGAAATTTTGATAAGTGAATAATTAAAGAAATAAGAAAACAGGAAAGTACAATATCAGAGGAAAAGCAACATATTGCATAAATATGTCCTAATTTATTTACAGAGGTAGAATTTCTTGTTAAGATAATAATGATGCATCATGGCATTAGAGAAGGACTATAAATATGTGAAAAACAATAGATCATTTTTGGGGGATTAGAATGCAAACTGTTTATAGGAGTTAATGTGTGCCCCAACATTTCTAACAAACCTTTTCAACTGAATAGGAATATCTGAAAAAAAAAAAGTATTTGAAGACTTTCTGTTCTTTTAATTCATTTTTAACATGGCTTAAATTTTGTTATTATATTAGCTAGCATTTTAGACTATTTGAAGTACATATTTTTGTCAACTGAACACCAAAGTATTGGGGATTTTATGTGCTTTTATAGTCGTGAATGATTTTTAATATTAGATAAGCCATCTAAGCTATAAGCTTTTCATTTTTTATAACATATGCATTCTTCCTACTACCCCAAAAGTTATTTCACAATTTTATATACAAAACTGGGCTCTAATAGTATGACAGATACTTCCCTTAAAGAATATTCTTTTTTGTCCATACTACAAAATAATCTACAGATTCAGTCCAATTCTTATCAAAAGTAGCATTTTTCACAGAATTAGAACAAAACTTATATGAAGGCCAAAGCAATCTTGAGAAAGAACAAAGCTGGAGATACAACAATCCCATATTTCAAGCTACACTACACAAAGCTGTAGTAACCCAAACAGTATGGTACTGGCACAAAAATAGACATATAGATGAATGGAACTGGGTAGAAAGGCCAGAAATAGACCCACCCCTGTATAATCAATTAATCTATGACAAAGGGAGTAATAATACACAGTGAGGTAAAAGCCAGTGCTGTGAAAACTGGACAGCTACATGCAAAAGAATGAAACTAGATCACTCTGTAACACCATACACAAAAACAAATGGAATAAAAACCTAAATGTGAGGCCTGAAACCATAAAACTGGTAAAAGAAAGCATAGGT
Organism: Herpailurus yagouaroundi; assembly: GCF_014898765.1. Taxonomy (NCBI): domain Eukaryota; kingdom Metazoa; phylum Chordata; class Mammalia; order Carnivora; family Felidae; genus Herpailurus; species Herpailurus yagouaroundi. The sequence goes on along the minus strand of NW_024412391.1, from coordinate 56,465,928 downwards.
AGTACTCTCTTGGATATCACCCTTAGAATCCTATTTAAGTTCTCCTCAGGGAAGAGAAAGAAAAGCAAAAATAAAGTATTGGGACCACATCAAAATAGAAAGCTTTTCCACAGCAAATAAAACAAAAGGCAACCTGGCAAGTGGGAGAAGATATTTGCAAATTAATATCCAACAAATATTAAGAATTTGTGTAGCTCAACACCAAAAATATATTATTAAAAAATAGGCAGAGGACCTGAACAAATCTTTTTCCAAAGAAGACATACAGATTGCCTCAGAGTATGTGAATAGATGACCAACATCATGGCTCATCAGAAAAATGCAAACCAAAACCACAATGATATGCAACTTTATACCAGCAAGAATCGCTAGTATCAAAAAGACAATAAATGACAAGTGATGGCAAGGATGTGGACAAAAGGAAATCCTCATGCAATGTCAGTGTGAATGTAAACTAGTGCAACCACTATGAAAAATAGTATGGAGGGTTCTCAAAATTTAAAGCTAGAAATAGCATGTGATCCCATAAGTCCACTATTGGATATTTACCCAAAGAAAATAGAAACACTAATTCAAAACAAGTATTTTTAATGTTTATTTATTTTTGAAACAGCGTGAGGGGGGTGGGCAGAGATAGGGAGACACAGAATCAGAAGCAGGCTCTGGGCTGTGAGCTGTCAGCATAGATCCCGACACACGGGGGCTCAAACCAGGAACCCTGAGAACAGGACCTGAGCTGAAGTCAGACGCTCGACCAACTGAGCCACCCAGGCGCCCCTAGAAACACTAATTCAGAAAGAACGCATCCCTCTGTTTACTGCATCATTTTTTTAGAGTAGCCAAAATATGGAAGGAACCCAAATGTCTATTGATACATGAATAAAGAAGATGTGGTGTATATATACACAATGGAATATTACTTGGCTACACAAAAAAATGATATCATGCCATTTGTGACATCATGGATGGACCTAGAAAGCATTATGCTAAGTGAAATAAGTCAGAAAAAGATAAATGCCATATAATTTCACTTATATGTTGAACTTCAAAAAAAAAAAAAAAAAAGACCCAAATACAGAGAACAAACTGGTGATTGCCAGAGGAGAGTTGGGCAGGGGGATAGGCAAAATAAAGGATATTAAGAAATAGAAAATTTCAATAATATAGAAGTCAAGAAAATGAAACATAGACATAGGGAGTATAGTCCTAATATATACTAATATATTACTAATATAGTACTAATATATATTACTAATATATAGTACTAATATTATAAGGTGAGAGATGGTTTCTGCATTCATGGTGGTGAGCACTGAGTAATGTTTAGAATCACTTAATGTTGTAGATGTGAACCTAACATTGTAAGTTAATGATACTTCAATTTTATTTATTTACTTAGCCTACATCTATAGAGAGTTTATTTAAGCAACATACATTACCCTGATCTGTAACGTAAGTCAGTAAGTGCTTAATACAGGTACTGAATCAGTCTCGTTTTACAGATGATACGTTCATGAATTCTCTATTCTTACCAGTTTCAAAAGCTGGCGTTGGAATATTTAACACATATTATAATTATTTAAAATTAAAGTATAATCATATAATAATTATCTCAGGAAAAAAGAAAGTACAGAAATTTGGACTGTCTGGGTGGTTCATTTGGTTGAGCGTCCCACTCTTGCTTTCAGCTCAGGTCATGATCTCACTGTTTATGGGATCAAGCCCCGTGTGGAGAGCTGAGAGTGCTGAGCCTGCTTCGGATTCCCCCTCTGCCCCTCCCGTGCTCACACACCCTTTCTCCGTCTCTCAAAATAAGTAAATAAACACTAAATAAAGAAAGTGAAAGCCTTTTTAAAGAAGCACAGAAATTTCAAACCTGTAAAAATTACATAACAAAAGGTCTAAAACTTCAAGTGTAGAAATGATGGGACTATTAAGAAAAAGAAGTGGAAAACTTTAAAGCAACAGCAAAACTTTTGAAACATATTTTTAAGTGGGGAAAATACATATACATATAGTAGATAAGTTATAGTATAACATATATACATACATGAAATGTCCAAAGAATATGTAATTACTAACATACAGTTTGTGTTAAAAATCAATTGATCCTTGTTATATCATAGGTCATCTGGTGGTAGCCAGTATCCAAAGCTATTGGACAGTTATAAACACTAACACATTTTAAATATTATCTTCACTAAAAAGCTCCACTAGGTAACATTTGAAGAGTCTGGTGGTTGAAATGGAACCAAAGGTCTACATGTGCAAAATCCACTCACAAGAGTTCAAACTTTTGGGGCACCTGGGTGGCTCAGTCAGTTAAGTGTCTGACTTCGGCTCAGGTCATTATCTCACGGTCCGTGAGTCCGAGCCCCACGTCGGGGTCTGTGCTGACATCTCAGAACCTGGAGCCCGTTTCGGATTCTGTGTCTCCCTCTCTCTCTGACCCTCCCCCATTCATGCTCTCTCTCTGTCCCAAAAATAAATAAACATTAAAAAATTAAAAAAAAAAACCCTTAAAAAAAAGGGTTCAAACTTTTTCATTGCTATTTAAGTTTGCATGTGCCAAATCTTCTAAGTCAAAGTTTTCAATGTCTTTGATATCCCTGAAATTTGTTAGTAGACCCCTAGACCTTAAGTTTGAACATTTATTTATGGCAATGTGTGACATACTGGGGTGAGGGGACAAAAGAAGCCTAAGCTCTGAGTAGCCCCAGATCCTGGCCAGGAGTCTGCCATAAGCTGTATATCCTTGGGCAAGTTACTTCATCACTGTGGGTCCTATTTACTCATCTTGTAAAGTGAAACATTTGGGTTTAATTGCTAAAAATGTTCCCAGTTATAAAATTCAATGACTCAGAGGATTATAACAGAGTTGTCACTACGAAAAATGTTCCTCTACAATTAAAATAAAAACATGTACGCTATTCTGAAAACCCCTCCTCAGAAAGTCTTTTCTAATTTTTCAAACCTAAAATGTACAGAGTAGATGGTTTTTTCCAGGTTATATGTTAATTTGAATAAGAAGGAAATTATTGTCCTTAAAGATTTATGAAATAATTTTTATCTAATGTTCAGTCTTCACTTGATGAAGGCAAATTAGACTGCAGTAAACAAATTGCTTAGACTTGTAAGCCATTAATGGACACACAATTGGGCTTTCTCTCTTATCTCATGCAAGTCCTTTCTCCAACGTTGCAATTTAGATTGGAAAGGGTGAATGTAACAAGAACTTGTAAAAAAAATGATAAATCTTTATAAAAAGGAAAACTCTGTGTAAAATATGTGACAAGCAATATTTATAATTTTAGCCAAGCCAAAAACTGTTTAAACCTAACATATCAAAGAGCTTTTTTCATGAAGTTTCTGTGATTTAGTGGCCCTTAAAATTCACATCTTAAGAATTTATTTGACAATAAATGTTTTGTATATTTTCAAGTTCTTATTAATCACTAAGTTTTTTACTTATGTATCCAAATCACATCCTCCTCCAGAAATCTACAAAGAAGTTAAAATACATATATCATAAAATTTTCTTTTCCCATTATATAAAATTTTTTCTAAAGAAAAATTGTAATCACCCTATTAAATGTAATATTAAATATTCTTGCAAATGTTTTTGTGCTATAGAAACATTTAAACATATATTCAGAAACAAATTATATGCACACATTAAAATATATAGAGAATTTTATTCCTACTATAGTAATTTTATACCCTGTTTTTATTTATATATCCATATTAAATTAATTTTAATTTTATGTACTACAATACTTGTTGACAGAATGATTATGTGAGAGGAAACATGTTAAAAGCTTAATATATGTTTTATCATTTATTCATACGAATAATCTCTGATAGTTGAGGGATCTAATGCTTGGAGTGTGCAGTTGACATGATGAAAAACAAAGCATCAGGCCATAGTATTGGAATTCAACCTAAGTCTGTCTCCAAATTCTAAAGGTCTTTCCTTATTTCCTTTACTTAAAAAATGACTCCACAATTTTCCCCCACATAGTACTATTAACTTGGTTAATTTTGACTGTTGAAGATGTAGCTTGCCTATAAAGCCATTAAGGGGCAATTAAAAGAAGTTTGGAAATACTTTGTGTACAAATTATTATTTGAATAATTAACTCAAAATAAATGGATACTGTAGAAATTCATTCTAATTATTTATATATAATTGTCCAACACTTTGTACCTCCATCAAAAGTTTTATATTTAAAATTCTGAATGATGCATAATCCTAGCCTGAAAATCTATGCCTCTGTGTTAAGGTCAGAAGTATTTTGCACACAAGGTTAGCATCATGTGCCTTAAAATAAAAATACCACCTATTTTATTCTGCCTTTTTAACCAAGAATTAGACATCCATCCACAAAAAAAAAAAAAAAAAAAAAAAAAAAAAAAAAAAAAAAAAAAAAAAACTATGTGAAAGGTGTGGAATTTAGCACTATACACCAAGAAACCTGAAAGAATCTTGCCTTCTGATGCATCTGGTAATAGGCAGAAAAAACTGCCCCAATCCCTCATGCTATAGTTGAGAAAAAAATCTGGAGAGTGCTGACCTGGAAAGAAAACCACAGACAGGAAAGAAACGGAAGGCCAGCTTTTCCAAGGATGAATTCAAATAAACCACCGGAGAGAAACACATACACATACAAATCTGGGCACAGTAGAGACGTACTGCGGTAAAAAGAACTTTGCCGGCGCCATCCCGCCAAGTAATGTTGCAGGGTGTTGAACTATCAGTAACAGCAATCTCTCCCAAAGACAAAAATAAGAGCAGTGATTAAGCACCCAGCTACTCCCACGCAAAATGGAGAAATCTATTTTTTTTCTGGGAGCATTCATAGTGCTCACACAGGATTTCAATGACTGTGAGGAGGAAGGAGACCTGGAAAGGGGATGATACGAGGATCAAAGGGCAGTAAAGGGACACAGTTCTTGCTGTCTTCACTAAACAGGAAGTCCATACATTAAATCTAGCAGTATCACACCCAGGAATCTCCCTACTGGGTCCATGAACACACCAACAATTGTCCTCACTCTGCCACAAGCTCCTTGTCTGCATTTGCAAGCGCTGCTGTGACAGCAAGCTCTGGTAGACAGGGAGGCAACTCAGAAAAGAGGCCAGGGTCTCTGGGCAACTGAGAAACCACAGATCTGAATTATAATGCCATCTTCTTGGGGGAAAAAAAAAAAAAAAAACATGCCACAAATTTGGCAGGCCAGAAAGGAGTGATAGGATATATTCAATGTACTGAATCAGAAAAATATGCAGCCAAGAATTCTTTATCCAGCAAGGGTGTCATTCACAATAGAAGGAGAGATAAAAAGTTTCCCAGACAAACAAAAACTAAAAGGAGTTCCTCATGACTAAACCAGCGCTGAAAGAAATTTTAAGGGGAACTCAGGGGGAAAAGATGAGGGGGAAAAAAAAGACAAAAAGACCAAAAGTAACAATGACAAGAAAGACCAGAGGCCACCATCAGAAACTCCAACTGTATAGGCAACATAATGGCAATAAATTCGAATCTTTCACACTACTCTAAATGTCAATGGACTAAATGCTCCAATCAAAAGACATAGGGTGACAGAATGGATAAGAAACCAAGATCCATCTATATGCTGTTTACAAGAGACCCATTTCAGATTCAAAGTAAGGGATGAAAACCATCTATCATGCTAATGGTCACCAAAAGAAAGCCTGAGTAGCCATACTTCTATCAGACAATCTAGACTTTAAAATAAAGACTGTATCAAGAGATGAAGGGCATTCTATCATAATTAAGGGGTCTATCCACCAAGAAGATCTAACAATTGTAAACATTTATGCTCCACAAGTGAGAGCACCCAAATATATAAATCACTCACAAACATAAATAATAACATTGATAATAACTCTATAATAACAGAGGACTTCAACACCCCACTTACAACAATGGACAGATCATCTAAACAGAAAGTCAACAAGGAAACAATGGCTTTGAATGACACACTGGACCAGATGGACTTAATAGATATATTAAGGACGTTTCATCCTAAAGCAGAGGAATACACATTCCTCTCGAGTGCACATGGAACCATTTCCAGAAAGATGACATAGTGGGACACAAATCAGTCCTCAACAAGTACAAAAAGATTGAGATCATACCTTGTATAATTTCAGGCCACAGCACTATGAAACTCAGAATCAACCACAAGAAAAAATTTGGAAAGATAACAAATACTTGGAGACTAAAGAACATCCTACTAAAGAAAAATGGGCTAACCATGAAGTTGAAGAGGAAATTAAAAAGTACATGGAAGTCAATGAAAATGGTAACACTACAGCACAAAACCTCTGGGATGCAGCAAAGGCGGTCATAAGAGGAAAGTATATAGCAATCCAGGCCTTTCTAAAGAATGTAGAAAAGTCTCAGATACACAACCTAAGCTTACACCTAAAAGAGCTGGAAAAAGAATAGGAAATAAACCAAAACCAGCAGAAGACAGAAAATAACAAACATTAAAGCAAAAATCAGTGCTATGAAAACCAAAAACAAAAAAAAAATTAAAAATTAAAAAAATAAAACAAACAACAACAAAAAAACCAAACAGAACAGATCAGTGAAACCAGGAGCTGGTTCTTTGAAAGTATTAACAAAACCCCTAGCCAGTTTTATCAAAAAGGAACCAAATAAAACAAGAATGAAAGAAGAGAGATAATAAAAGAATATTATGAGCAATTATACACCAATAAAGTGGGAAATCTTGAAGAAACTGACAAATTCCTGGAAACATATAAACTACCAAAACTGAAAAAAGAAGAAAAAGAAAATTTAAACAGACCCATAACCAGTAAAGAAATCAAATTAATAATCAAAAATCTCCCAAAAAACAAGAGTCCAGGGCTGGATGGCTTTCCAGGGTAATTCTACCAAACATTTAAGGAAGAGTTAACACCTCTTCTTTTGAAGCTATTCCAAAAAAATAGAAGTGGAAGGAAAACTTCCAAACTCATTCTATAAAGCCAGCATTTCCTTGATTCCAAAACCAAAGACCCCGCTAAAAAGGAGAACTACAGACCAATTTCCCTGATTAACATGGATGTAAAATTTCTCAACAAGATGCTAGACAACTGGATCCAACAATAAATTAAAGAGTCAGTGGGGTGCCTGGGTGACTCAGTCGGTTGAGCGTCCGACTTCGGCTCAGCTCATAATCTCGTGATCTGTGAGTTTGAGCCCCGCGTTGGACTCTGTGCTGACAGCTCGGAGCCTGGAGCCTGCTTTGGATTCTGTGTCTCCCTCTCTCTCTGCCCGTCTCCCGCTCATGTTCACTCGCTCTCTCTTTCTCTCTCTGTCAAAAATAAACATTAAAATTAAAAAAAAAAAGTCATTCAGTACAACCAAGTGGGACTTATACCTGGGATGCAGAGCTAGTTCAATATCCACAAAACAATCCATGTGTTTCATCACATTAATAAAAGAAAGAAAGGACAAGAACCACATGGTCATCTCAAAAGATTCAGAGAAAGCATTTGGCAAATACAGCATCCTTTGTTGGTAAAAGCCCTCAATAAAGTGGGAATGGAAGTATCATACCTCAATATCATAAAAGTCATATATGAAAGACCCACTGATAATACCATCCTCAATGGGAGAAAGCTGAAAGCTTTCCACCTAAGGTCAGGAACAAGACAGGATGTCCCTTCTCACCACTGTTATTCAACATAGTATTGAAAGTCTTAGCCTCAGCACTCAGACAATATGAAGGAATAAAAAGCATCCAAATTGGCAAGGAGGAAGTCAAACTTCCACTCTTTGCAGATGGTATGATACTCTATATGGAAAACCCAGGAGATTCTACCAAAAAAAAAAAAAAAAAACTGCTAGAAGTGATCCATGAATTCAGCAAACTTGCAGGATGTAAAATCAACACACAGAAGTTGGTTGCATTCCTATACACCAATAATGAAGCAACAGAAAGAGAAATCAAGGAATCGATCCTAATCCTACCAAAAACCATAAAATACCTAAGAATAAACCTAATCAAAGAGGTGAAAAATCTGTACACTGAAAACTATAGAAAGCTTATGAAAAAAATTGAAGACACACACACAAGGAAAAATATTCCATGCTGCTGACCTACATATTCAATGCAATCTCTATCAAAATAACGTGAGCATTTTTCACAGAGCTAGAGGAAACAATCCTAAAATTTGTATGGAACCAGAAAAGACCTCAAATAGCCAAAGCAATCCTAAAAAAGAAAACCAAAGCTGGAGGCATCACAATCCCAGACTTTAAGATATATTAACAAGCTGTAATCATCAAGATGGTATGATACTGGCATAAGGACACTCAGATCAATGGAACAGAGTAGAGAATCCAGAAATGGGCCCAAAAATGTATCGCCAACTAATCTTTTACAAAGCAGGAAAGACTATCCAATGGAATAAAGATGGTCTCTTCAGCAAGTGGTGCTGGGTAAACCGAACAGTGACAGGCAGAAGAATGACTCTGGATCACTTTCTTACACCATACACAAAATTAAAATCAAAATGGATGAAAGATATAAACCTAAGACAGAAAGCCATCAAAATCCTAGAGGAGAAAGCAGGCAAAAACCTATTTGATCTCGGCCACAGCAACTTCTTACTCAACACGTTTCCAGAGGCAAGGGAAACAAAAGCAAAAATGAACTATTGGGAACTCATAAAAAAAAAAAAAAAGGAAAAGCTTCTGCACAGTCAAGGAAACAATCAGCAAAACTAACAGGCAAAGGCAACCAATGGAATGTGAGAATATATTTACAAATGACATATCAGATAAAGGGTTAGTATCCAAAATGTATAAAGAACTTATCAAACTTAACACCCCAAAAAGAAATAATCCAGTGAATAAATGGGCACAAGACATAAATAGACACTTTTCCAAAGAAGACATCCACATGGCAAACAGACACATAAAAAATGCTCAACATCAGCGAAATCAAAACCACAATGAAATACCACATCACACCATCAGAATGGCTAAAATTAATGACTCAGGCAACAACAAATGTTTGGGAGGATGCAGAGAAAGAGGTTCTCTTTAGCATTGTTGGTGGGGATGCAAACTGGTACAGCCACTCTGGAAAACAGTATGGAGGTTCTTCAAGAAATTAAAAATACAACTACCCTAATACCCAGCAAATGCACTACTAGGCATTTATCCAAGGGATACAGGTGTGCTGTTTTGAAAGGGCACATGCACCCCAATGTTTATAGCAGCACTATCCACAATAGCCAAAGTATGGAAATAGCCCAAATATCCACCGACAGAGGAATGGATAAAGAAGATGTGGTATACATAAACAATGGAGTATTACTGAGCAATCAAAAACAATGAAATCTTGCCATTTGCCTCCAAATGGATGGAACTAGAAGGTATTATGCTAACCAAAATTAGTCAGTAGAAGACAAGTATTATATGACTTCACTCATATGAGGAATTAAGATACCAACCAGATGAGCATAATGGAAGGGAAGCAAAAATAATATGTAAACATGGAGAGGGACAAAGCATAAGAGACTCTTAAATATAGAGAACAAACAGAAGGTTGCTGGAGGGATTGTGATAGGTATATGGGCTAAATGGGCGTGGGGCATTAAGGAAGACACTTGTTGGGATGAGCCCTGGGTATTATATACAGGTGATAAATCACTGAAATCTACTCTTCAAATCATTGTTGTACTATATGCTAACTTGGATGTTAATTAAAAAAATAAATAATTTTAAAAATGAGACAAAGATATTACAAAGAAGGAAACATACAGGCCAACATTCTTGATGAGGATAGATACAGAAATTCTCAACAAGATATTAGCAAACCACATTCAACAATATACTGAAAGGATCATACACCATGATCAAGTAGATTTACTCCAGGAATGCAAGAATAGTTTAGTATTCATACATGAATGTGGTATACGTCATCAACAAAATGTGAATACAATTCATATGATTACTTCAAAAGATACAGGAAAATCATTTAACAAAATTCAACATCTTTTCATGATAAATACTTTCAATGAAGTGGGTTCAAAGGAAACCTACCTCAACATAAAAAAGTCCATATAAGAAAAATCTACAGCTAACATCACACACAATGGTGAAAAAACAAAAACATTTTCCTCTAAAATTAGGAATAAGGCAATGAGGTCTACTCTCTTCACTAATATTTAATACAATACTCAAGGCCCTGTCCCTCAATCAAACAAGAAATAAAAACTATCCGAACTGTTAACAAGGAACTAAAACTGTCATTATTTGAAGATGAAATGATACTATACATAGAAAACCCTCAAGATTCTACCCAAAAAGCTATTAGAATAAATTAATTCAGTAAAACTGCAGGATAACCAAGTAATACACAGAAACCAGTTGGATTTCACTAATAGCAAAATATCAGACAGAGAAATTAAGAAAATAATTCCATTTACAATGGCACCAAAAAGAAAAAAAAAAAAAACCCTAGAAATAAACTTGGCCAAGGAGGTTAAAGGCCTGTACTCTGAAAACTATGAAACACTGATAAAGGCAATTGAATATAACACAAACAAATGGAAAGATACTCCATGCTCATGGATTGGAAGAATTAATATTGTTCAAGTTTCAACTAGTCAATCCAATCCTTAACAAAATACCAATAGCATTTTTCTTGCAAGTAGAGCAAAAAAACCCTTAAAATTTGTAGGAAACCACAACAGACCTAGACTAACCGAAGCAATCTTCAAAACGAACAACAAAGCTGGAGGTATGACATTCCCAGATTTTATTTTATTTTTTTTTTTTAAACGTTTATTTATTTTTGGGACAGAGAGAGACAGAGCATGAATGGGGGAGGGGCAGAGAGAGAGGGAGACACAGAATCGGAAACAGGCTCCAGGCTCTGAGCCATCAGCCCAGAGCCCGACGCGGGGCTCGAACTCACGGACCGCGAGATCGTGACCTGGCTGAAGTCGGACGCTTAACCGACTGCGCCACCCAGGCGCCCCGACATTCCCAGATTTTAAATGATAGTACAAAGCTGTAGTAATCAAAACAGTATGGTAGTGATACAAAAATAGTCACATAGGATCAAAGGAACAGAATAGAGGGTCCAGAAATAAACTCACACTTATATGATAAATTAATCGTTGACAAAGGTGGTAAGAATATACAATGGGGGAACAGACTCTTCAATAAATCATTTTGGGAACACAGGAAAACTACATGTACAAGTATAAAACTGGACCACATTTTTTACATACTACACACACCCAAAAAACCTCAAAATGGAATAAAGGCCTCAACCTAAATCTCCTATAAGAAAACATGGGCAGTTATTATTTTGACATTGACCTTATCAAAAATTTTTCTACATATGTCTTCTGAGCAAAAGACAACAATAGCAAAAATAAACTATTAGGACTACACAAGAATAAAAGATTTTGCACAGAAATTCCATCAAGAAAATGAAAGAACAACCTAGTGAATGGAGAAATATATATTGAAATGATATATTTGATGAGGAGTTAATAATGCAAAATATACAAAGAACTTATAGAACTCAACACCAAAAAAATAAAATCCAATTTAAAAATGGCAATAGGACCTGAATAGATTTTTTTTTCCTAAGAAAACATACACATGGACTACAGACACATGTAAAGATAATGAACATCACTAATCATCAGGGAAATGCAAATCACAACCACAATGAAGTATCACTTACCATTAGTCACAATGGCTAGTATCAAAAAGAACAAGTGCTGGCAAGGATGTAGAGAAAATGGGATGGTTGTTCATTGTTGGTGGTATTGTAAATTGGTACATCAACTATGTAAAACAGTAGCATTGTTCCTCAAAAAGTTAACAATAGAATAATGTATGATTCAGTAATTCTAGTACTGGGTATTTACCCCCAAAAAGGAAAACACAAATTCAAGAAGATAGATAGATAGATAGATAGATAGATAGATAGATAGAGATATAGAAAGATAGAGATACAGGTATACATACATATATATATCTATATAGATATATATAGATATACCTCTTTAGTAACTACAGCATAATTTACAATAGCCAAGATATGGAAGCCACCCAAATATCCACCCATAAGTGAGTGAAGAAAGATGTGAAGATACATATAATGGAGTTTTACACAGCCATAAAAAAAAGAATGAGATCTTTCTATTTATAACAACATGAATAGACGTAGAGGGTAGTATTCTAAGTGAAATGTCAGAAAAAGAAAAATACCTTATGATATCACTTATATGTGGACTCTAAAAAACAAAACAGGGCGCCTGGTTGTCTTGGTTGAGTGTGCAGCTCTTGATCGGCTCAGGTCATGATCCCAGGGTCATGGAATAGATCCCCATGTCGGCCTCCAAGCTGAGAGTGGAGCATAATTATCTCCCTCTCTCCCTCTGCCCCCACCCCCACTTGTACTCTTTCTCTAAAATTTTTTTTAAAACATCATTCAAAAGCAAACTAATAAACCAAGAAAGAAGCAGAAAGAGACCCATAAATAGGGATATAAGCTAATGGTTGCCAAAGGGGAAGGAGTGGGGAGGGAAAGGCCAAAATTTATGAAGGTGAGTGGGAGATAAAGGGTTCCAGTTATGGAATGAGTAAGTCATAGGATGAAAGGTACAGCATAAGTAATACTGTCAGTGGTATAGTAATAGTATTGTATGGTGATGGGCTGTCACTACACTTGTGGTGAACATATCATAGTGTTTAGGATTTTTGAATCACTATGTTGCACATCTGATTATGTCTGAAATATACGTGGATGGAACTAGAGGGTATTATGCTAAACAGCATTAGTCAGAGAAAGACAAATATCATATGAATTCACTCATATGAGGACTTTAAGATACAAAACAGATGATAACAAGGCAAGGAAAGCAAAAATAATATAAAAACAGGGAGGAAGACAAAACATAAGAGACTCTTAAATATGGAGAACAGAGGGTTACTGGAGGGGTTGTGGGAGGGGGGATGGGCTACATGGGTAAGAGGCATTAAGGAATCTACTCCTGAAATCATTGTTGCACTATATGCTAACTTGGATGTAAATTTAAAAAATTAATAACTTTTTTAAGAGTAAAATAAATAAATAAATAGGACTGTATCTCAGCAAAATAAAGGCCACCCATGGCAAGCTCATAGCTGACATTATATCCAGTGGTGAAGGTTAAAACCTTTTCTTCTAATATCAGAAGCAATAGGAGGGAGCATTTTCTCACCATTTCTATTTCAAATAGAGTTGGTAGAGGGTGCCCAGGTGCCTCAGTTGGTCCGACTTCAGCCAAGGTCATGATCTCATGGTTCATGAGTTTGAGACCCGCATTGGGCTCTGTGCTTACAGCTCAGAGCCTGGAATCTGCTTTGGATTCTGTGTCTCCCTCTCTCTGTGCCCCTCCCCTACTCATGCTCGGTCTCTCTCTCAAAAATAAATAAATATTAAATAATAATAATAATAAATAAAAATTTAAAAATAAATAATAATATAGGTAGCCCTAGCCACAGACATCAAGCAAGAAAAAGAAATAAAAGACACTGTAACTAGAAAACAGGAAGGATAATAATCTCCATTTGTAGTTAAAATGGTTTTATATGTAGAAAATTCTAATGACTTTACTAAAAAGCTTAGTGTACAGTAAGACTATTTTTATATGTTAATTTTGTATTAACCTGCAACTTCACTAACAATGAATTGTTACTAAAATGTAGAAAATTACACCAGTTATGGTAGTATGCAAAATAATAAAATTCTTAGGAATAATATTACCAAGAAGGGGACATCTTTCCTTTGAAAAGTGTAAGACATTTCTGAAAGAAAATGTGGAGACACAAATATGTAAAGATGTCCCATGTTAATGGATGCTAAGAATTAATGTTGCTAAAGTGCCTATACCACCCCAAAACATCTATTCAGTCAGTTTGATTCAAAAATCATTTTGTATAGAAGTAGAAAAAAACAGTTGTAAAATGTATATGGAAACACAAAACTCCCAAATAGCCAAAGTAATCTCGAAAAAGAACAAAGTGAGAATCCTCATACTTCTTGATTTCAAGCTCCATTACCAAGATATAGTAATCAAAATAATGTGTAACTAGCATATAAACCAAGAGAACATAATCAAGAACCCAGAAATAAACCTAAGCATATACAGTTAACTAATATATGATAAAAAATTCAAGAATACAGAGGAAAGGTGGTCTTATCAATAAATGGTGCTGTGAAAACTAGATATTCGTATGTTAAAGAGTAAAACTAGACCTCTCTCATATGTGCACAAAATGAATTAAAAACTTAAATCTAAGGTCTAAAAGTATAAAAAAATTCAAAGAAAGCCTAGGAAAAATTATTTGACATGAGTCCTGGCAATGATTTTTTGGATCACAAAAAGCACAAGCAATTAAATACATACATACATACATACATACATACGTGAAATGGCAGAAAAATAAAAAAGCTTATGAACAGCAAAAGAATCAATCAACAAAATGAAAATGCAACCCACAGAATTAGAGAAAATATTTAT